>NW_027531893.1:9514086-9517676 GCF_008692635.1 Crocuta crocuta
GGGGTTTCTCTTGGGGTGCACAGTGTTGAAAAGATTTTTTTGATTTGTTGCAAACATTTAACCATTGGGAAATTTTCGTGGTAAAAAAAACACAATCCAATAAATCAAACCATTTAACCTCAGTGGAAAAATCAGAACATCTCGTGACCGCGGGGCCTTTTTGCATAGCTGTCAGCTGTAGCCACACGGTGGCTGCCGTTATCAGTCCCGCCTAGTCCCACCTGCTGGCTCCGCTCACATGTGCTTCCTGCCCAGGCCCCGCGCAGGTGCAGGTCTGATTCCTAGCATAAGCGTTTTTCTCTCTTAGAGGGGGCCTTGTCCAATTTTGGGGGCCAGCTACTCACCCTTCAAGCCTTTGTGCAAGCATTTTTCTCTAAGGAAGCATTTATTGGCCCCCACCTGCCCGACTTGGTAGCATCTGCTCTACTTATCTCCTTCACACCCCACACTTCACTGTTTTTAACTGTCCGCCTCGGCCTCCGGGCCAAGTGTGGGAGCTCTCCGAGGGCAAGGGGCGGCCGGGATCCGGGATCGCTTCCCTTCTCGCATTCGCCTGCGTGTCTCCTGCACCTCGTTCCGCGTCTGGCACCTTGTGAGTGAGTAGTAATTGTTGGTTGAGCAAGCATAGCAGAATCAAGGCCATCAGCAGGTGTTGACGGGCTGACTGCTCACTGAGTGCCAGCCCTCTGCTTCGCCTTGACCATCACCCTCGCTCATCCTCACCCCGACTCTGCAGGAATGTGTTCTTTTGTCTCTTTTAACAGTGAACAGTCGGAGGTCTGGAGAGATGAAAGAGCTTGTTTGCAGTGATAGCATTTGGTACGAAGAACCTATGGAGACTTCTGCCATGGATATATATTTTTTTTAAGGCCAAAAATTGATTGATAGCCCTGGAATGAGATGGAGAGCTGTGTTAGAAATTGCTAGAAAAAGGCAGGAAAAAGGGAAATGTTGGGGTAAACCGTAGAGATTGTCCTATTGATTTATCAATTGCTATTTGCTTTCCCAAAGAGCATGATTACAACATTCTAGCTGAGGTGGTAGGCGGGGTTGTCATCAGAAGACCAGCCAGGATCCTCTAGGACCACCCGCAGAAGGCAAGAAGCCATCTTGGAGGCAGGAAGACTTGACTTTTACTGACTTTGCCTAACACTCTTTGGGAAGCCATGATGGAAATGAGGAAGGGGTCAGAGGGAGGCTGGGGAGAATGCCACCTGGCTCTTGGGGTGGGATGCCAGTGCTGATGCCCTCTTCAAGGGAGAGGCCATGCCAGCCACAGGGAGACTTGGTTAGTGGCTTGTGTAAGAAAAGATGACCGGGCTGGACCTGACCACATGGCCAGGCTGCCCACCGGTTGCCTCACAGGCCCTGGTGTCTGGAGCCCACACTCTGCTCTCAGGCTGTTCCATAAGCCTCCTCTCTAAGGTCTGTGGCTCCAGCCCCTTTAAGACAGGCTATGGCCTTGGAAGCAGACGATTAATCCGAGGTGGCCCAGGAACTTCTAGAAAGAGCACACTCATCCTCTTTATGAGATGGCGCTTTCTCTGGGCTGATGGGCACCCTCCTGCCCTGGCTCACTTCCCCCTTAGAGCCCTGTAGTGGCTTTCTCAGCGCTTGGGGCAAAATCCACATTCCTGTCACTCCCTATACAGCCCTGCCTTTCCTCTCGTACCCTGTGCCTGTCACCCTCCCCACACTGACCATCAGGCAGCATCTCAGAAGTGCAGAGGTCATTCTTGCCTGGGGGCCTTGAATCAGGCCCTTCCTCTGCCTGGATTCCCCCCTCCCCCCATCACTTATCACCTTGTTTCCCTCAGTCTCGCCTGCCTGCTTCCTCACCGAATCCTCTTCTTCCTGATCTTTCTTTTCTCAGGGTCTCTGTTTGTGGTGATTTTCTTCTGTGCCTGTGTAGTGTCTGTCCCCCCTCAGGCTGGGGGCCCGAGGGGGACCTGTGTCCTGCCCCCATGGTGCCATGGGTGGCACATAGCAGGGGCTTGGGAATGACTGGTGAATGAATGAATGGATGAGTGGTCCCAGGAGGGGTGGTGTTGGACCAGATGGGTGGTGTCGTGGGCTGCCCAGGGCGGGCAGCGGGGAGATATTTTGGGGCTGCCTGGTCCCCATGGAGCTGCCCTTTTTGGAGCAAGCGGGTGGGAGCTTGACCTTGGAGGAGGGGCAGGGCCAGGGAGCGGAGGCCGGCGTGCCCCTCGGGAGGCCGTGAACACAGTGGCCTCGTCTGCCCGGCTCCCCTCCCCTCCGTGGTTTTAGGAACCTGTTGGCCAGTGTTGGGAGAAGGCTGGATTTGGGCTCAGGGTGCAGCTCGGTTTCGGTTCTGCGTGGCGCTCGCCCTTGGGCGGGCCCAGCGTCCAGGTGCGGTCCAGGGGCCTGCGTAGGGGCCGCCTCCCCGCCCCTGGGCGCTGCGCAGGTGGGGTCAGTGGGCGCGCGGCCTCCCCTCGTGCCTGCAGGCTGTCCCTAGCACCTGGGCCCTTCCTTGTGCGTTCTTAAGCCGGGAGCACGCGGGCTTCTGGCTTGTAGCGTAGGCACTGGGTCGGCCTCTCTGAGGTACCCTTCCCCCTGTGGGGGGCTTTGGCCGTGTGGGGTCTCTTTGCGGGAGTTTCTGTGAGTGATTGATGGGTCTCAGCATTTGTAAGTTTTGTGTAGAGAATGCCCAAGCCACAGGTTCCCAGGGGGGGAGGGTGTCGTTCCGCTCCTGGGGGAGACAGGTGGTGACCGTGGTCCTCATGCTCTTTCCTTGCCAGTCTCTGCACTGTCTGAGGGTAGGGTGGCCTTGCTCTTAGGTGTTGGAAAGAGGGATTCAGGGTGAGAGAAGGCAGAGCGTTTTCTGGGGCTGCATTTTGTCTTGGGCACATGTTTCCCTGTTGAGTCTGGGGGGCTCTTTCTGCCTGTTTATTCTGTGCAGTCCCCTTCCTTCTCTCTGCTCTGGGGAAAGGGACCAGGGGCTGTGCTGGTCTTGGGTCTCCTCTGGCTTCCTTCGGAGGATTTGATGTGGGGTGATTCCGCCCCAGGACAGGGGTGGGGAGTGGAGGGTAGTGGGTGGAGGCAGGGGTAGAGGTGGGAGGGGAATGGCCCCCCAGCTCCTGCCACCTGCTGTTTCCCAGTAATCTCTTTCAATCCCCGTAATTGTTGCAGGCGGGGGAATATTGTCCTTGTTATCTTACAGGTGAGGAAGTGGGTTCAGAGAGGTTAAGTCACTTGCCCAAGGTAGAACAGCTGGTAACTGACGTAAGCTGCTCTGACCATCCAGTAGGAATGGTGTTTTGTTTGTTTTTGCCTGTGTTGGTCTGCCTCCCAGGGAAATCGTTAATTCTTGAGAACCTACTATGTGTGCGAGATTGTCGCGTTCTGCTAAGGAATTCCTCTCACTCCAAGGCTGGGAGAGAACCACTAACTCGGTTCTGAGCGGGATTTAGGTTCAAGATGGGGCTGATCCTAGAGATGGCTTCAGCGGCCACCAGGGCCTGTGTCCTTGCCGAGCTCCAGGCGGGCCTGCCGGGGGTGCTGGGTGGGGGGTGGGAGGTCAGGGGGAGGTGCTGTGAGCTGCAGGCACTCGAGAGCCCCCTTCACGGTGG
>NW_027531893.1:9517776-9521732 GCF_008692635.1 Crocuta crocuta
CTATTCTGCCCCACTTTATTTTTTATTTAAAAAAATATTTTTGAGAGCAGAGTGAGCACGAGTGGGGGAGGGGCAGAGAGAGGGAGACAGGATGCCAAGCAGGCTCCCCACTGACAGCACAGAACCCACTGCGGGGCTTGAACTCACTAACCATGAGATCATGATCTGAGCTGATCGCATGCTTAAGTGACTGAGCCACCCGGGTGCCCCTCTTCGTTATCTTTATTGAAGCGTAACTAACAGTGCAATATTAGCTTCGGGTATAGAATCTGCTTTAACAACTCCACTTCTCCGCTCCTCAAGATCCTTGTACTCTTAATCCCCTTTTCCTTCGGGCGCCACCAACTCTCCGTATTTGAGAGTCTGTTTCTGTCCCTTTGCCTTTGTTTCCGAGTTCTACCTGTAAGTTGGTGCAGCCACTGTGGCGAACAGCAGGGAGGGTCCTCTAAAATTAAAAAAAGAAATCCCATGTGCTCTGGTAATTCCTCTACTGGGTGTTTCTGCAGAGAAAATAAAACCCTAATTGGAAAAGATGTACGCACCCCAGTGTTGATTGCAGCATTATTTAAAACAGCCAAGATCCCGACATTGCCCCAGACTTGTTAGGCTGTTCCCTCTCCCGTTCCTGAGCGGCTGGTGCTGTGGGGCTACCAGACCCCTGTTCGGGCTGGAAGCCAGGGAGAAAGTATAGCCCCTGCTGTTTCTCCCTGGGAAAATACAAGCCCTCACACCAGTCCGTCTAGTAGACTTGTTCTGTGTCTCGGCGACCAGATCTGACCCACGTGGCCTCCTCCAGTTACAAGAAGTGTCCGGCCCTGGGCTAGGCTGGCCGTTTGGCAAGGATAGGCTGGTGTCTGCTGCTACGGATCTCCCTGTCGAGCGGGGCAGTTATTAAAGTTCGGGCTGAGGTCCTCCACCTGCCCCAACGTGGAGAACTGGCTTCATCTTGTAGAGTCCAGAAGGCTTCCCCCAGGAGGGTGTAGGAGCCAGGTTTCAAAGATGAAATAGAAATGAAAGGCATTGAATCCAAGCCCCTCATTATTTTCAGCGTCCACTTGCTTTCTTCCTGCAATCCGGCTGGTCTGCCCGTCCTGCTCTTAGCTCAGGAGCCCATTACCTGCCCCGGGGGCACCTTGACCTGTAACTGCCATCTCTTTTCTGTGTCCTGCGTGATCGGCCCTTCAGCTGAGTCATCGGCGCACTGAGAGGGCGGCTGCCTGGCATGCAGCCGCGGAGAAGCCCGCTACTCGGGGGCCGTGTGGTGTCCTTCGTGTCAGGAGGGTCTGAGGGTTGCCACTGTTCGTTGGCCTCTTCTGAGTGGCCCTTGTCCTTCCTCCTTTTCGGGCCTCCCTCGCCTTAGCTTTAAGTCCCGGGGGCGTTGTCCTGCTTCCCTTCCCGGCCGCCCATGACTGAGGCGGCGGCTTCAGGGTGACGACCTAGCTAGGCATCCGCGGCCCATCTGTGATTGACTGGCCTCTCCTGCCAGATCACCTCTGACTTTGGTAGGTGCCGTCACGCCCGCTTCAGAGTGGGGGAAACTGAGATTCCAGGCAGGTGGCGCAGCCGTGGGACAGGCGCCAGGTCCTTTCTGGCGACCTGGAGCTCGCGTGCCGGGTGCCAGACCTCGAGGTGTCGGGGCGCAGAGCAGGACCGTGGACGGCCGTCCCTGGTCTGGTGAGAGGTTGGCCTGTGTGCTCTCAGTAGCTGCGTGCTTCTACTTAATTGCAGATGATGTGTGTGGCTCTGAGAATTGACCATGCGTAGGATATCACAGCCTGAGGGCGGAAGGAAGCTGTGCAGCTGATGTCTTAATTACTTATGGGTATTTCACATGCAATTAATCTTCCCAGCCGTCGGTTAACCCCACCACTCCTCCAAGCGTGAGGCCAATTGCAGCTGATGTTGGTGTTGTAGCCCTCGGGGCCGTGGCCCACCGATTTTACTTTGTCCATGTAGCCGAGGCTCAGACCCGTGTGGCTGCGGGGGTCGGGCCCAGAAATCCTCAGGCCGGCGTGGGGCCCAGTGGGCTCAGACCTGCTGTAAGACGGGTGTTGGCTGGGCCTCCTACACCCCACAGTGCGGGCGGGTCACCAGATGGAGTCCCGCTGTCCCCCCCCGTGGGATGACGTTCCTCAGTGGTGCCAGGTGGGCGCCTCTGTAGAATGTCCGTCTCCTTCGGGGGCCCCTGCCGATGCAGCGGTCACACCCTGAAGAGCAGGGAGGCCCTGCTTTCTGTAGCTTCGTTTGTCTGACCCTGTCCAGTTGACACCTGTATCCTATTTGTCACCTTAAATCCAGACCCTGGACCGGTTTCTACTTGGTGTTTCTCAGCAGGCCTTTCTTTATAAACACTTGAGCCCCTCGCACCCGAGCGGAAGGGCCCAAGCGCCAAGGAGGATGGCGGAGCAAACCGCCTGGCCCTCCGTGCAATAATCCCCTTAGGCGGGCAGCTGTCCACTCCCCCTGCCCTCTCCACTGCCTGTCTTCTCCAGAACCCATTTTGAACTGGGTCTGTAGCGGTTTCCTGCTGGAAAAATACTTGGCAGTGAATGATGACGGAAATAAGGGTAGGAATTGACCAGGCTGGGGGGTGGGGGCCCGCCTTGCTGCGGAAAACGCTTCGGCAGTTCTTCAAGTAGTGTGATAGAATTCCCCTCTGACCCCACAGTTGTGTACCCCCAAAGAGTTGAAGGTAGAGCCTCCATCAAGTTCATGTACACAGATGTTCCATACAGCATTCTTGACCCCCCAGCGGTAGAAACCGCCCATGTGTCTGTCGAAGCGTGGATGGACGAACCGGATGTGGTTTATCCCTACCATGGACGGGGGTTGAGCCTTCCAAAGGCAGGAGCCCTGGACAGCAGGGTGAGCCTCCGAAAGCTCCCAAGGGGCACAAACCAGTCTCCCAGGGTTACGTGTGGATGTAGGCTAGGATTTGTGGACTCTCTGGGAGAGGAAGTTCCATAGGGCCAGAAAACAGAAGAGTGGTTTGGGGGGTGGGGTGTTGGGGGTGGGGAGTTAAGGGAATTTCCTTTTAGAGAAGGTCTTTGAAACTGAAAGGGATTCTAGGTCATCTGGTCCCATTTTACAAACATCTTTATTTATTTTTAAAGTTTATTTATTTTGCATGTGTGAGAGAGAGCGAGCACAAGTTGGGGAGGGGCAGAGAGAGAGGGAGAGAGAATTCCNTTCCAGGTAGGGGACGGGGAGAAGTGTTTGACAGCTAGGTCAGGGTGGTGGCCGTACGATGTGGAGTACCCTAGGCACCACTGAAATGTTGACTTTAAAATAGATTTTTGGGTCACCTGGGTGGCTCAGTCGGTTAAGCGTCAGGCTTTGGCTCAGGTCATGATATCATGGTTTGTGAGTTTGAGCCCTGTATTGAGCTCTCTGCTGTCAGCACGGAGCCCACTTCGGATCCTCTGTCCCTACCCCTCAAAAATAAATGAACATGGGGGCGTCTGGGTGGCTCAGTTGGTTAAACGTCCAACTTTGGCTCAGGTCATGATCTCATGGTTCATGGGTTTGAGCCCCATGTCGGGCTCTGTGCTGACAGCTCAGAGCCTGGAGCCTGCTTCAGATTCTATTCTGTGTCGCCCTCTCTCTTTGTCCCTCCTCCCCTGCTCGTGCTGTCTCTCTCAGAAATAGGAAACATTAAAAAAAAAAATGAAAAAAACCTTAGAATTTATTACACGTTGGGGGGGTTCACCTCATTAGAGCATTAAAAAAAAGCTGCCACTATGTGCCTACCCCCCCATCTACTTTCTCTCCTGATAAGTCCCTCCCTTTTGTTTCTCCTTGAAGCATCCTTTAAAACGGCTTTTTTTAGTTCTTAAGGCAGATGCCTTTTTTAAGGTAAATGGTGGCCTGATACCTTTTTTTTTTCTTTTTAACTTGAGAAAATAAACGTAGAGGCTGTCCTTGACTTGGTGATAGGAGAAAACAATATGTGAACA
>NW_027531893.1:9521762-9525946 GCF_008692635.1 Crocuta crocuta
TCCTTCTCTTTGCTCCTAAGCAGACAGTTGTGTGAGTTTGTTCCGGTGCTGTCGTTTTCAGGTGTTTCTGAGCAGGTGGGACGCTTGGACCCTTGTTGATTCCCAAGTCCATCACTTGGAGTTTCCTGGGGTGTTGAGTCCTTCTGGCCCCTTCCAAGTCCACACTGGTGACATTGTCCAGGAAACTGATTTTGTTGGTGCTTCAGTGGCTCCACGCATGCGTCCCGCTTACCTTGCGGTCTCCAGGCTGGTGGCGATCAGGAACTCCAGCTTCAGGGCAGCGCTCTCGAAGTGGTGGCCCGTGGCCGTGATGCCCTGGGCCTTCTTGATGAGAGCCTCGTCAACCGCGTTTAAAATCCGAGGGACGTGGGGCGCCTGGGTGGCTTAGTCGGTTAAGCGTCCGACTTTCGCTCGGGTCATGATCTCGCAGTTCATGGGTTCAAGCCTCGCGTCGGGCTCTGTGCTGACTGCCAGCTCAGAGCCTGGAGCCTGTTTCAGAGTCTGTGTCTCCCTCTCTCTGTGACCCTCCCCTGCTCACGCTGTCTCTCTCTCTCCTAGAAATAAAGAAAAATAAAAAAAAATTAAAGAAAATTTATTAAAAATTATTTAAAAATAAATAAGTAAAATCCAAGGTATGTAAAAACGGGGTTGGTGGCTTCTCTTGACAAATCCGAATTGGTGGCAGCGTGGGCTGTGCCCTGTGTGGGACAGGGGACTGGAGGCAGCGGCCGCTACCTTGGGGGTGGGGGTGGGGGCGTGCTTTCCCCTCCTCCAGCTGTCCCTATGTCCCTTTGAGGACCTCGCTGTACCCACTGCACATCCTTGTGGGGCCCGGTCTGCCTTTGCTTTTTGGACCCTTGATTAAACTTTGTGTTAAAGTTGCTGTAAATACACTGTGGGCGTGAGAGTGTGTGTATACAAATGAGCGAGAACCCCCCAAATTCCACAGAGAGGATGTTAAAGATCTAGAACTATATCAAATAGTTGCAGGGTATTTTTCTTTCCCTTGTGACTTTCTTATTTTGTTCCCATGGTTCCTCAGTCTTTGCCTTTTTCCTACTAGATTTTGTAGAAAGCGTAGGGGTGCCTGGGTGGCTAGTCGGTTAGGCGTCAGACTTCGGTTCAGGTCATGATCTCCGTTTGTGAGTTAGAATCCCCACGTCAGGCTCTGTGCTGACCGCTGGGAGCCTGGATGCTGATTCCGATTCTCTCTCTCTCTCTCTCTCTCTCAAAAATAAACATAAAAAATTTGGGGGAATGCCAGAAGGGTGTGTTGGGGTGGAGGTGTTAATCAGATTCCTCCTGTTTCCCTCGAAGGCAGAGGTTGGGGAGCAGAGGCCACAGGCTAGGGGCCCCATCCCGGGGGCCAGCTTGGCCTGGTGCTGCCAGTGCAGGTCGGGGACAGGCTTCCCAGGGAGGCCGGCTCCTGGCTCCTGCCCCTCCTGGGGCAGGTGCCTTCGTTTCTTTGGGCCTTTGTCTCCCCATGGACAGAATTGGTGTAGGGGACCTTGCTTTTCTGGAGGTATAAGAATTAAAGGAGATTGTGCTTAGAAAGTGCTTTCCCCTTGGCTGGGCACACAGGAAACTCGCTGCAGGGTCGCTGCTGGCCCTCAGAACTCTGGCAACAGGTCTGGGCCCATTTCTTCCCCAAGTTAACAGATTGCACAGTAGAAACCCTGGGCAGACAGGGGAAGGGGGAGGCTGGAAACCAAATCGAAAGCAACAAGGGCCTGGATGGATCTCAGAAGTCACAGTGGAGCTCAGTATAGTCGGTCCTTTCTCCTGGAGATGGACGGGAGCGGGTAGGCAGGCAAAGCTAGAAAAGGCAGTAAAGTTTGAAAGATGACGGTATAGTCACAAAAGCATATTATTTCCGTGCGTGTGCCCTCATGAGCTCTCTTTAAATAGTATGCAGTATGGGCCCCAGGGAAGCATTTGTAAAAGCTCTTTCAGGTCTTGGGGAAGAAGTGCTTTTAATAAAGGCACAGAACTAATAAACAGATGTGTGCATATGTGAGCGCACGCCCACATGCATGGCCCAATAGACCACGTTTAGTTAGCCTACTCCTGGACTTGTTCTTCAGATGGTCTTTAACTCCCTTTTCAAAATTCGTCTCAAGATAATTTCACCCCCCGGGGGACCTTCAATGGCTGAACATGGGAAGGTTCTCCCCTTCCCCCCACATGGCTGCCTCAGTACTGTATATAGTAACGCCTGACGCCCATAATCACCGTGTGAATGGGGTTCCCCCAGCGCGCGTCTGTGTTAATATTGGTCCCTGCTCTGCTGATGTGTTGGAAATCTGGGATTCATGTGGGTGGATTCATGTGCCAAGGAGGGGAATGGTCCAGTTTTAGGTCCTGGTAATGATAAGAGAATTTGTTCCCTCCCTCCTGTGGGTATCCGTTCTCAGGATGCGTAGGAAAAAACTGGGTTTGAGCCTGAATCTCCGTCACTAGGACAGGAAATTATAGCTGAGAATCTGGTGGTTAGTGTTTACTGGGGAGGCCAAGAACTTCAGATTAAACAGTTGATGTTGCTGCCTGGCCCATCGTAAGCTCTGCACCTTGAGAAGAGCAGGCTTGAGCAGTGGGGATCTCTCGCTCCTTCGTTAATCCATCCCACCCTTCACTCGTTCCTAAGGTGTTGCGTGTACTGTGGCCAGGGGCTGGGGCAGGTGGGGGGCTGCTCCCCCAAGCCCCCATCATGGCTGTGCTGGGGCTCCACTGCGCCTGTGGAGGTATAGACAAAGTACAGCAGGGCCTTGGGGAAAGTGGGGTCTTGAGGCTTGGTTGGCTGTGAGGACTTGGGATAGCTGAGGTCATGGACACAAGGGCAGCATATTGGGGCCTCCCAGGAGCCTGGTGGGAGCTGGGGTGGCCATTCCTCCATCCCCGCATCCTTCCTGTGGCTCTGTGGTGTCTGCAAGTGATGCTCTGAGAGCTGTGCTGGCTCGGATGTTTGTGCAGTAGGAGACCAGGTCCCCCAGTGCTGTTTCCCAGGCCAGTAGGTCTTGTTCTTAGACTTGGGGTTCTTCATGGTCTTGCCCCAGTGTCAGGCAGCGGGACTCTGTGGCTCACACTTGACACTTGAGACACCAGCCCCTTTGTGAACCTCCGCGTTCTCTCTGTGCTGGGATTGCCTGGCGGGATTACACCGGCTCCTCTCCTGGGTGGACTTCTGCCCCTGTGTCTGTTAGCTCCTTAGGCCCTGGCCTGGCCAGCGGTCCTCTGCTCAGCTTCCAGCTCGTGGATCTTGGTGGAGCAAGTTAGAACCGTTTGCTCCTGGCCAGATGCATCTGCTGTTACCTCCTCTTTATCTCGACTCCGAGATGGCCCATCTCAAACTTCGGGAGGACTCCCTGTGATTGGCTCGGTTTGGGGTCAGCAGCCACCCTAGGTTTCCCTGGCAGCAGCTGGAGGCCTGTGAGGGCAGAGTCCTGAGGAGGAGGGTATGAGTAAGACTTGTCGTCTGCTCCTGCGGGTGGGAGAGGGCCTCACGGAAGAGGTGACCTGTGTTCGAAACCTGGAGGAAGTTGGAGTCCTTGAGGAAGGTCTGTGCCAGGACCCGGAGGCATGAGAGAAGGGGAGTGGCTCTGCTCTGCGGCCGACAGAGCAGGGAGGAGCGGCGGAGCCGGTCAAGGTGCGAACCATCCGAGGGGCTCTGGAGCCCTGGGTGTAGGTGCTGCCTCATCTGGGAGCCGGTGAAGGCACATAAAGAAGACGCAGGACAGGAGGCTGGACGGGGGCCATCGGAGGGACCGGTAGCAAAGCTGAGGGGACCTCTGAAGGGCAGGAGGGTCCGCACTGCCTGAAGCAGCGATTGCTCCCCTGCTGTCTGGCTCACCGTCCTCCTGAGAGCCAGCCGGTGAGCTCTACTGGGCGGCACGGGTGTCCGGGAGGCTATACCGAACCACAGACCGCTGCCCCCAGCCTGGAATGGGAGGAGGCTGGCTGCGGGGGAGGGGACAGGGGGGTTCCTGGACCTTCTCCTAAGACCGGCAGACCGTTTCTGTGAGGGGCTGGATGGGAACTGTGTGGAGCCATGCAGGACCGTCCGTCTCCATCACGACACTCAGCTCTGCCCTGTAGCACGAAAGCAGGCGTAGACCATAACTGCTGAGGTGGCTGTGTTCCAGGAAACTTGTGCTGACCCCCCTCCTCCCCTCCTCCCCTCCTCCCCT
>NW_027531893.1:9525959-9533656 GCF_008692635.1 Crocuta crocuta
GTGTGAGCATCTTTCTTCCAGCAGAGGGAACTGCCCACTAGAGGTCGCCCGGGGTCCCAGAACGGAGACTTGAGGGATAAGGGATTGGATGAGAAAATGGTTTTTCCTACTCTGCCTGTGACTGCCTTGAAGAGTGTCAAGTTTCCATAACGGATCGGTGTGGTGTTAGATTGGCCCTCCATGGGCAGAAGTTTAAAAAAAAAAAAAAAAAAAGAAAAAAGACCAAACAAAACATAATTTCCTTAATGGACTTGTTTGCTTTCGTGTGAAGGCCTCTGCTGCTGCGGCATACACGTGTGCTCACACACTGAAGGTGGTGTATTGCTGCCCCTCAGGTTGAAATGATGTGTTTTGACATTTATTTGGATCTAGAACAGAGGCAGAGATGGAAGTCCTGTTCCCTGATCCCAAAATGGTTCCCTGCCCGGGTAACATTTACAGATGAATCTGTCGTTTCCTCAGTGATGAGAAAACCCGCTCTTTATCCCAGATGAATTTCTGACGGTTGAAGTGCATATTCTCCTGTGTGCTTGGCTGGGTTTGCCGTTCGGTCCTCTGCAGCTGAGCAAGGAACTGATGTCGAGGTGGGTGGTCCTTTGCCTTTCAGCCCTAGGGGAGGGGACCCCGGCTCCTCCCTGCTCTGCGGGGCCACGGTGCAGAGGCTGCTCCCTCAGCCCTTGAAACGTGTGTTGTGGCAGGAAATGAAGAGGAAGAAGGCCACAATGTTAGAGCCTAAGCCAGTAATGGGATGTGTGGTGATGGGGACAGGAGAGAAAATTACAAGTTGGGGAGGGAGGCGCTGCTGGCGTGTGTCACTGCTGCTCGGAGAAATTGCGTATTTCCATGATCTGTGAAAACCAACCCCATCATTACCCGCTGGTTTTACTGCCCGAGAAAAATCAAGGTGAACATGTATAAAGTAAAGCCTGTTGAGGGTGTCTTTAGGTGGTAGACGTTCTCTGGGACATTTTGTTGTTGACCTTGACCATGAACTGCAATGGGGGTGTGGGGAAGGTGGGAGGGACAGTCCGACAACCTTTCCTGATTCCTGGTATCCGAGTACTGTTTGACCTGTGTTGCTGTCACCTGTCCTCTCGATGTGGATGCCGATACGGGGGCTGGGCCAGGAGGCCGGCATGCACGGTGTGTGCGGCAGGCAAGGGCCAGGCGACCCCGGCAGGATGGGGAGCTGGCCTTGGCCATCCCGGTGTTTGTCGCGGTGGCTCTGGCGAAGAGTGACTGGGGCCCTCCAAGGGGGGCCTGTGGTCGAGCCCTTGCGTTCCAGCTGCTGGGGCTCCCGTTTGCCAGGAGAGCGCGTGTGTCTTCTGGGACCTGCTTGGGACCACGTCTTCCTCCAAGTTGTTTATCCCCCACGGGATATTGCAAGTTTTAGCTGCAAGTCTGAGTGGCGATACCTGGGATCCTGTGTGCCTTGTGTCCCCAGAACCCAGACACGCAGCCTCCCATAAATGACCCCTCCCTGTCTGGGTCTCCTTTCCCATGGTGCCCACGGTGCTCCTGTTTGACACTGTAGAAAAGTCTATTATCTAGTCTGCTGCTCTAGGGCATAGACCACTTTGAAAAAAATCTTTTATTTCCCAAGGTCGAGGTACACAGGAAGTCCGTAAAATCTCATAACTCCTGAAAATATGCTCAATTGAACCAGCCCCTACCTGGGCAGTCACTTCTCCCTTGACCTTGTCTTTCCCCTGATGTTGAAGGAAAAGGCACTAATTACACGGGTAGGTAATGTTTTGTGTGTTTTCTACGTGCTGACCATTATCTTTTTTTAATTTTTTTTTTTGAGCGAGATGAGAACATGAGTGGGGGAAGGGATGCTGAGCATTTTCCAAGCACCGAATTTACATAGTGACCTTACCAAGCCCTTACTACATTTGTATGAGCTAGTGACCATTGAAATTCCATCTTGTAGATAAGGGAGTTGGTATTGATGGAGGGTGGGTAACTTGCCCAGAGTGCCCCAGCTGCAGAGTGGGATTTGGAGCTCAGAAGCGGCTCAGGGCCCCAATGTACGGTGTGTCCACGCAAGTTCGTCACCCATAACAAATGCCCCACTGTGATTGGGATGGCGACCGCGGGGGCGGCTGTGATTGTGTGGGGGCTCAGGGTGTGTGGAAGGTCTCTGTACTTTCCAGTTGGCTGTGAACCTGAAATTGCTTTAAAAGTCTACTGAAGGAAAACATTTCACCTCTTGCAGCCTCCTGACAACTCCTTGCAAACAAGTGTCTTCTTCCTTTGTCTGTGTAAGAAAGCCTCCCCCTCAGTGGGAAGGTGACTTTGTAGGAAGATTCAGGATTCAAGCAGTTGTTGGAGTAAAAGAATGATTTCCAGATCTGTGTCCACAGTCCATAGCTGCTGGCCACCTAGGCTGGGCTTCTTGAAGAGAAAGACCGAATAGATATTATCCTGTTCTTAATAAGTATTTGTTTTTTCTTTTCATGGCTGTGACCTCATGGAACAAATAACTGGGTTATGTTTATGTGTGGCTTTTTTTTTCTTGAGATTTTTCAGGTCAATTTTTTTTAACATGATTTCTTCTGAGTTACAAATGCACCTGCTGCAGTGTGTAAGAGGCAGTGCCTCAATCGAGTGCCTGCCTGTCTGCTTGCTCCTCTGACCCTTCTAGCACGCCAGGGAGTTGGGAAGGTGGGTGCTGTTTTTGTTTTTTAGATGGGAGGGAAAGGCTCAGTGGGACTGAGACACTGGTATGAGGCTGGGAGCCAGGAGCCTAGACCCTTGGTCAAGTTCAGAAGGCAGAGGTCCTATAGACTCCGTTTCATGACAGGCATATGTGAATGTCTGTTGTTCTCCATTAAGAGATTCTCCTTTAAAGATCTGCCTTCCTCAGCTAAGTTGGGAGCCTGGCTGTCTTCTTGGGAAGGTGTCTTGAGCCTGGTAGGTGTCCAGTAGGTGTTGACTGCGGGATGGATGGATGGATGAATATGTGAGTTCTGGGCTGTTGTATCTCCAGGCAGAGCACGGCCAAGGCAGGCACACACTCCTCCCCTTCATCTGCTTCGTGTGCTGGCTCTTGTCTCCCAGGGGCCGCCGGGCAGCTCGGCTCGCCCCCGTGGTCTCCTCAGGCCTGGGATCTCTGCCTAACCTTCCTTCCGTCTTCTAAGCCCTGCCCCCCACCCTTGCTCTTTCTCCTCTTTAGTAGCCTCTTTTCTGCAAGTGCTTTTTCTGCCTATTACTTTTTTTCTATTAAAATTTTCAAACATTGAGAGCCAGGGTGAAAACCAAGTCCCATGATTTCAAGGGGATGCTTTCCTAAAGATGCACAGCACTGACAGAAGGTAGGAGGGTCCGGGAGGAGGCCCAGGTCCTAGGAAAAAAAAATTGGCAGAAAACCCAAAGCAAAGAAGTGGGTCTGTTTTGGTCACTTGTACCTTCAGCACCAAGAAGAGTGCTTGTACTTTGGAGGGGCCCAATGAGTACGCATTGACCCAGTGATTGTTTTGGGTCTTCCTCTCTGACACCTTGGTGACCCAGGACAGGGACACCTCAGACCTCGCTCCTCACTAGCCCCTCAGAGGGCCCACCTTGTCCCAGTACGGTGCACAGGTTTCGGGCTGTGAGAAGCTTGGTGGGGGAGCTGGTGCGAAGGGGGCGGCTCTGGGTTTAGAGTCGGGATGGTCTGTTGTTGGTTCTGCCCCATCCGAATGGAGCGGCCTCTAGTGTGGAGGCTGGAGGTTGAGGAGCAGCCCCCGTAATTCCTTTCCTTCCTTCTCTTGCCCTGAGACTGGGCTGTTGAACATCCTCTTCCCTCTTGCAGCCCGAGGACAGCGTTGGTCCCCTGCCCCCTTTCTTGCCTCAGGGTCTTTGGTGAGCAGCTTTCTCCTGGGCATTCTGTGTGGGAGGGGCCGAGAGGACCCACGTGCTGGTCTTTGCCCTGCCTTCTCTCTCCTCTCCTGCATTTGCTTCATACCCCAGTAGACGGGATGGTGATGTGCATTTCTTAGATGTGCATAAAGGATTAAATGAGATAGTCCTCAACTAGAGCTTGAGAAGCCTAAGGATTTAAGTTTTAACTAAAAGGAAGAAACCAAAAATCCTATCTTTCCAAAAGAGGATTTGAAGTAGCACCTTAAAATAGGCTTCGCAAAGTGCGACAGACTGTGAGTACTTTGGCCCGAGGTGGAAATAAAGGTTGGAGAAGATGGGCAGGAGGGTTAGGGCGTGCTGTGGTAGCACTCACCACATGGCTAATTTTGGCTGAGCTTCCTAACCGCCAGTCTCAAGAGGGAAACCGTTCACAGAGTTTGTTAGGGGTTGAAAAACAAAACAAGGGGCACCTGGGTGGCTTAGTCGGTCAAGCGTCTGACTTTGGCTTAGGTCATGATCTGGCGGTTCGTGGGTTCCGGCCCCGCGTCGGGCTCTGTGCTGACTGCCAGCTCAGAGCCTGGAGCCTGTTTCAGTCTGTGATTCCCTCCCTCTCTGACCCTCCCCTGCTCATGCTGTCTCTCTCTCTCCTAGAAATAAATAAAACATTAAAAAAAACAAAAAACAAAAAACAAAACAAATCCAGAAGGTCTGGGTCTTGAGATCTGAGTGATAGGAAAACGATGTATTTAATATGTGGATGGATTGTGACAACAGTGGAGTTTGATGCACATAGGAAACTTGGCTGCTGGTCTAAAAGCATGCTTTTCTAGCCATGCTTTCCCAAGTTGAAGGTGTCCAGAAGAGCAGCCCCTATAAATAAATATGGACCGTGCACTGGAGAGTCAAACCCTCTACACTGTTGCCTGTAGACAAACTATAGAGGTCTGTGTAGGAAAAAACCAGATCTCTTCATCCACTTGGGTGAGTATTTCTAAGTCTGCGTGGAGCCAAATGTTGCTCAGTCGGCCCTTTCTCCTCTTGATAAACAGCTGTAACTGGGGAGAGACCCTTGTTCAGAGAAGATGTTGTCCAGTAGCAGGGACTTGGAAAAGCGTCTAAGAGCTGGAAGGCCGGGGCACCTGGGTGGCTCAGTCGGTTAAGCGGCTGACTTGGGCTCAGGTCATGATCTCGCGGTCTGTGGGTTTGAGCCCTGTGTCGGGCTCCGTGNGTGATCACTTTGTGCCCGTTGGGTCTTGCAGATGGTACAGGAATTAATTTTGAAAGGGAAAAGGGGAGCTCGTCTAGACCGCTTGCCCTAAATAGCACACGATGCAGCTCCGTGAGGGGACGCCATAACAGGCGGGGTCTGCCGATTAATCTCGACCGTGCTTTCTTCCCTCAGATGAACTGCGACAAGCCATTGTGGCCATGATGAACCGGAAAGACGAGCTGGAAGAAGAGAACAGGTACCCTGACCATCAGGCCTGAGCACTCATCTCTCTGATGTTACCCCTTGGGGATGGGGAGGGTCTCAGACGAAGGGACGTGTGCTTGGTTGATGAAATGGTGACCAGTGGGTCCTTTCTGTGTGGGATATGCCACTTTACTGTTGGCAGGGGATGAATACCTTACAGTCCTGGCTGTACCTTGGAACAAATTAAGAGTTTGGTAAAACAGTCTTTTAAAAAAAAATTCCCTCTTAAAAGGGCCTCTGAGACACAGTTCACACATTACATAATTGACCCACTTAGAGGGTACAGTTCAGTGGTGTTCAGCGGTTGTGGACACACACAGCCATCCCTACGGTCCACTCGAGAACCTTCTCACCAACTCGAAAAGATCCCTCCTTCTGTCTTCCTCTGACCTCCTGAAGTAGTTTTCTCAAATCGAGGAGGCCCAGGCCAGGCTGGTGCTGGGCTGCTTGTCAGAATCCGGCTAGCTGCAGACGGTGAGAAGGTGGGGGGCCCTGTTGGGGGGGGCCCTGTTGGGGGGGGGGCTGCCCCACATTAGCCACGTCCTTGCTCTCTGGCTGCCTTGAATGTGAGCTTCTCCCCCTGCCAGGACCTGGTCTTGGTTACAGGGTGGCGGGTGGAGGGATTTGCCTGCGGTGCCGGTGAGGCTCTGGGAGCCTGGCGGTGCCTCCCTGGGGGTGGGGCAGGAGCACACTGGAGCCTGCACGTGTGCGTCCCTGTGGCTTTCTTACCCGTGTCCTCGGAGCAGGAATTCGGGGTCTCTGGTGCCACGCCATCACCATTGTCCTTTTTCAACCTTATGTTGGGCCCGGCTTGACCCGCTTCTCCTCATCCTTTTATGGAAACACGTAGAAGCAAACAAACAAACCCAAAAGATAATTTTTTAGAAAGGGGATCTTTAGACAGCACCATTTTCCAACTAAAATAAGCTTAAAATGAAGGGCTTGTAGACATTAGAGGATTGTTTTTCTTTCCTCCAGCTGGAGCTATTCTCTTGCAAGAAGCTGTGGGTTTTGTCTTACCTTACGAAGAACAATAGTCACTGTCAGTTAATTTCTCCTTTGCAGCAAAAAAAAAAAAAGAAAGAAAGAAAAAAGTCACCCCACGTTTGTGTTGGGGGGTGGTTTCCAGGCCCCACGAAGGGAATTTTCTCAAAGCTCTAAAGGAGCACAGGCCTCGGCACTGAGGGAGAGACGGGGGCGGGTGTGTGCCAAGCTCCTGGCCACACTGGGGCTCCTGCCCTGATGTCAGCCGGCATGTGTACACGAGACTTGGGATGTTAGGTGCCCCAAAGTCCATAAGTGTTCTCTAGAAAAAGCCACCTGAGGTCCAGTAGATAGTCAGAGCTGTGTGTGATTCGCTCCTTGGCGGCAGCCTGTGGCTCTTTCTGGAAGAGCTGCTGTCGTGTCTGCTTTTCAAGACCAAGGGTGACCAACCAGTGGACGTAGTTCGGAGGGCCAGCTCCGAAACCTGGTGCAGAACAGGGCCCAGGCGATGCCAGATGAGATGGCGCTGGAGACCGCGGTCTCTGTGGGTTTACCTGGAGGCGGCAGAGGGGGAGGGCTGCGGCGTGTGTCAGGCAGCGCTGGAGCCGAGGGCGGGCCCCTGTTGGTACTCCTCTGGGATGTTTCTGAGGATACTTGGGGCCTCCCTGGCACGCCCTCCTATGAGTCTGTGCGCTGGGGTGGCCGTCTCAAAGTGGTCTCCCTAAGCGTGCTGCCCCTTGGTGTGGGATGCCTCGAAACGGGCCTGGGATTCTCTGAGCTCCTTGTTGGCCCTTAACGGGCACTGCGTATGTGTTGTGTGGGGCACGGGGCCTGGGCCAAGTCCTCCTCGCTCCGAGGCCCTGGAGCAGAGTCTGGGATCTCTGTAAATCCCTGACACGCGATTCCGGGTTACGCAGGCCCTTGTGGAGAACCGAGGGCTTAGGACTTAAGGTGAATGACTGTGTTCTGGCGCCGCGGGCTCTGCTGACGGCATCTGAACGGACGGGCCCCCTCTTCCCAGGTCTCTGCGGAACCTGCTTGACGGGGAGATGGAGCATTCCGCGGCACTCCGGCAGGAGGTCGACACCTTGAAAAAGAAGGTGGCCGAGCAGGAGGAGCGGCACGTCATGAAGGTCCAGGCGCTGGCAAGGTAGGGGGTCGGAGGGCCCGAGAGGCCGGCGCGGGCGGCTGCTTTGTGAAGACCCCAAGTGCAGCCTTCGCTGGCTCTTGGAGTTATAAAACAAACAAACAAAACAAGAAACTATGGAAATCTGTGCATTTAAAACCTTAATTTAACTTACCGAATAGATGCTCTTAAAACCTTAATTTAACTTTTCAAATAAATGCTCAATAGTATGCACAGGTTCAAAACAAGAGAGGCAGACAGGGTTAG
>NW_027531893.1:9534517-9605761 GCF_008692635.1 Crocuta crocuta
AGCTTGCTCGCTGGAGGTGGGCAGTGTGAGCCATTCCAGAGACGCTCCGTGTGGGTGCTTTGTTTCCTCTTCGCACCTGCTTCTCCTCCTCCCTTCATTCTCCCCTAATGGAAAGTGGTTGGGTGTCCTATGCCGCACCCCCCGACTCCCTGGAGCTTGTGCTCTGTGGGTGTACGGGGACCTGCCAGCTTCATACAAGCTCGTGATATTTCGTTGTCTGCGCCAGAGTTCATCCGACCAGTGTGCTGACTGCCAAGCACTGGGGGTGGTTTGTGACGCTTTGCTGGTAGTGGGGTTTGTAATAATGCCACTGTGATTTGCGTTAGTGACTTGATTCTCCCATGACTGTATTTGCTGGCAAAATTCCCGGAAGTAGAATTGCTGGGTCAAGGTGCGGTAGTCGGCTCAGGTGGGGGGAGGGCACCTCTCCCCTCTCCTTGGAGGCTGAGCCAGCGTGTTTCCTGGAGCAGTGGGTGGGAAGGCGTGTTTCTTTCTGCCCAGCCGAGCCCGCAGGGGTCCGCTCCCACCTGTGGTTCCCTGACAGCCTCACGGGGGAAAAGTGGCACGGACAGAAGGCTTTTCGTCTGCATTTTCCTACTGAAGAGTAAGGTCAAGCCTGTTCTTACTAAAGAGCCATGCTATTTCCTTGGCTGTGATTTAGTTTGTATTTTATTAAAGGACCCTCAAAATCTCCAGTTGGATAAAAATGTGAATTTTCCTGAATTTGTTCACATGCAAAGATTTTCACGTACTACACTGAAAATCTTTAGCTTGTCATTTCTTAGTCTGCTTCTCTGGACCGCTTCCATTTCATGTTAACGACTTACATGCCTGGATGTGGCATGTCATTGAGTTAATGTACTACATTAAAATAATTGCCACTTGTTAGACATTTGAGTTTGGGTTTTTCCCCCCTCCTATTGTAGGTAAGATAAGCAGTTCATTGGTGATTCTTTCAAGCTACTTTAAAATAAGACCAGGGGGCATGTGGATGGCTCAGTCAGTTGAGTGTCCAACTCTTGATTTTGGCTCAGGTCATGTTTGGTTTATGAGTTTGAACCCTGCATTGGACTCTGCACTGATGGCACAGAGCCTGCTTGGGATTCTCTCTGCCCCTCCCTGACTTGTGCACGTGCTTGTGCATGTTCTTGCTTTCTTAAAATAAATAAACATTAAAAATAAGGCCAGGAGAGGCACCTGGGTGGCTCAGTCGGTTAAGCGTCTGACTTCAGCTCCGGTCATGATCTCATGGTTCATGGGTTCGAGCCCCGTGTCGGACTCTGTGCTGATGGCCAGCTCAGAGCCCGGAGCCTGTTTAGGATTCTGTGTGTCCCTCTTTCTCTGACCCTCCCCTGCTCACGCTGTCTCTCTCTCTCTCTCTCTCTCTCTCTGTCTCTGTCTCTCAGAAATAAATAAAAACATTAAAAACATTAAAAAAAAAGGCCAGGAGGTGAGGTTGTCGCATTGATATGCAGGGGAGTCAAGAGCTGTGTAACCAATAGCAGCGTTTACCGCCCTGCTGCTGCTAGGTGATGTGTGGCGCTAATGGAGTGTGACACGTGTCATCAGGAGTTGGGCCACAATCCCGTATTTAATTTTAATTAGAACTTCTTCATATTTTTTATTTTAATGTTTTATTTATTTCTAGGAGAGAGACAGCGTGAGCAGGGGAGGGTCAGAGAGAGAGGGAGTCACAGACTGAAACAGGCTCCAGGCTCTGAGCTGGCAGTCAGCACAGAGCCCGACGCGGGGCTCGAACCCACGAACCGCGAGATCATGACCTAAGCGAAAGTCGGACGCTTAACCGACTAAGCCACCCAGGCGCCCCTAGAACTTCTTCATATTTTAAAATGACCTCTCAGGAGCATCTGACAGTTAAAGGATTCTGACGCCTCCAGTCCTGGGCCTTTTCTCCCTGGGACCACCGTTGAGCCTGCCCGTGCCAGGGAGCTGGTAT
Organism: Crocuta crocuta; assembly: GCF_008692635.1. Taxonomy (NCBI): domain Eukaryota; kingdom Metazoa; phylum Chordata; class Mammalia; order Carnivora; family Hyaenidae; genus Crocuta; species Crocuta crocuta. Next base: position 9,536,475 of record NW_027531893.1, read on the forward strand.
CCTTGTGTGTGTTTACAGTGAAGGCTGGAGTCTGTGGAGACACTGGTTCTGAATCACAGACAGACTTCTCTTCTTGGTCCTTCTTGGATTGTGCTGGAAGTCTGCTGAGCCTGGAGTGCCCGCTCCATTGCTTGCAGGTTGTGTGTTTCTGGGTGGTGGCTGGGCGAGGACAGGTGGGCGTCTCCTCGTTTATGAGCTGGGACGGGTCGTCTGCACCGAGTGCTTGTATTTGAAAGGACGTGAGGCCCCTGGACACCGTGGTCAGGTGTATCGTACAGGAAGTGTGTTTCCCTATATGATAATTCTGGGGAGAATTGTAGCCCATGAGTGGGACAGGAAAACAATTTTTTTTTTTAAAGAGGGTTTGGGAAGGAGAGAGGAAGGGAGGATCTTAGGCGGTCTCCATGCTCCGTGCAGAGCCTGACATGGGGCTTGATCCTGTGACCCTGGGATCATCCCTTGAGCTGATTCCAAGACTCAAACACTTGATTGAGCCACCCAGGTGCTCCTTAACTTCTGTTTTCTTAGCTGTAAGATGATGATGAGAAAACCCTGTAGCTCACCGTTGTTGCAGTATAAGATGAGAGACCATATGTTAGCTCCATAAATGTACATCATAAGTGCTCAATAAATGTTCACCATCCTCATTTTTCTCTAGTACAATAATTATATTACTAAGACCCTTACCTAATCCAAACCCAAACTTCAATGGCAGTGGTGCAGAAAGAGTTACATGCTAGGCTCTTTCAGACCCTAAAAAGTGAAATTATTTCTCCTGTAAGTATGGGAATACTGTGTATTTCTGTGTATATGTCTTTTACTGGCTCTGAGTGTGGTTGTAAAAATGAAAAACCCCAGAACGAATTCTGCATTTTATCACATTCCTTTTTGCTCAAAATTAATGGCTTTCCTTTAGTGCTGGGGGGGCTCAGCCCAGAACAAGGTCGTCAAACCAGCCCAGTGCTTCTGTGGCCCCAGGCTGCTCAGTGCTGAGGTGGAGGTATTTACAGTAACAGATCAAGGTATGCGAGTATCCTTCCCTAAATAATGGCCTCCCTTCCTGCTGAATGAAGAATGCTCAAGTGATGAGACCATGTTCACAGGAAGAAGACCTTTCCATGAGAACTGCCTTTGAGAGAAGCAGGTGATCTGGGTTGTTGACTTCTTGCTGGCGTGTTTCCTGTTGTTGCTCATTTAAGGAGTTAGCTTTTGCTGTGTAACAAATTATTTCCAAACCTGGCAATGTGAACACAAATCCTCATGGTCCTCTCCGGTTCTTCTGGGTTAGGAATCTGAATGGCTCAGCTGGGCGGTTGTCCGTCAGACTTGACCATGAGACTGCAGTCCTCTGATGGCTTGGCTGGGGCTCGAGCGTCCACTTTGAAGTTCACTTGTGTGGCTGTTGGTGAGAGCCCCCTGTTCTCTGGTCCCTGCCCCAGGGCCCGTTGAGTAGAGCTGCTCACAACCCAGCAGCTGGCTTCCTGGAGTGGGAGTAAGCCAAGAGCAAGAGAACCTACCCAACCCGGAAGCCACATGTCTGACCACCTCCTCTTGGGAATGAGGCCCCTACCCTTTCACTGTTGTCTCTTGTCACCCAGATCAACCCTGATGGAGTGTAGGAGGAGTCCACATGGGGACGTGATGGCCACGAGGCAGGGATCATTGCGGGTCTGTCTGGAAGCAGATTTTTTCGCCCCCTGAGGTAGACCCTGTCCCAGTCTTCCTTGGTGGGTGTGGTTCTCTGTTCCCATTCTGCGTGATTCCCTGGAACTGACCACCGCCCACCTGGGTTCCAGAGCAGAGTAGGTGGAGCATGCCTGGACCGCCGGCTTGTTCTATTTCTTGGTCACATGGATTGGCTCCCAGAAGGCCATGTAGCCAGGTTTATTTGATAAGAGCCAATTATGGCCTTTTTTATTTAAAATTTTTGATGTTTATTTTTGAGAGAGAGAAACGCAGTGGGAGGGGGAGGGGGCAGAGAGAGAGGGAGACACAGAATCCAAAGCAGGCTCCAGGTTCTGAGCTGTCAGCACAGAGCCCATGGGGGCTTGAACCCCCAAGCTGTGAGATTATGACCTGAGCCGAAGTTGGACGCCTAACCGACTGAGCCACCCAGGTGCCCCTCAATTACAGCCTTCTTGAGAAGGATCTACTATCAGCCAGGAGTTGTTGGCTGCAATCTTTGCTGCTGTGTGGGAAGATCCTGACCCCAAGTGGCAACAACACAGTGGGAAAAATGGAGGGGGAGAGAAACTGGCACATTCTGATCCTAGACCTTGAGCTCCTGGATCCAGTCTTTCCTGAAGCTGTTGTTCCTCTGGAATCAGCAGTGATAGGAACTAATAAATTCCTTCTGTTAATTGAGCCAGTTTGTGACTGGTCTTCTGTTAACAATCCTGAGTCCTAACTGACCAGGCTTCTTTGAGTAATCAGGGGATTGGAGGGAGTTGTGTTTCTTCTGCGCCTAAGGAAAATTGCTGCCTGAACTGTGAACCTTGCAGGTCCATGAAGACCTGTGCATCTGGTCATGACTGACCGAGAGGGTGGAGACCATGTCCTGAGGAGATCCCAGTGGGTTGACAGAGCCCTGCTCCAGGCCTTGTCTCCTGTCAGGACCAGGCTCCCTATTCCTCTTGGCCACAACTTGATCTCCTGTTCAGGAGCTTTGGGGTGCGAACAAGAATGTGCTGCTGGTTGTGTGATGGAGCCGTTCCCTGGACACTTGAGAGCTTCTGGGTCCTCTTCTGAAAATGAAACGGTGGTGGGTTTGCATGGGTCCTCTCCATACCCCCTGTGTAGGGATGGAAAGCAGGGGGCTGTGCGCTGTGTCCTAGGGACAGCTGGCTTGCAAGGGCTCTGTCTGCCCCTTGGCTGGGTGACCCTTCTCCTGGCTGGGCCACCTTGCACATTCTTCCATCTCCCTTTCCCTGTCCATGAATTGGTGCATCATAATCTTAACCAATATTCTTAAGATTTTGTCTGTAGAAATCCAAATCAAATTACTTTGGATCAACAGGGCAATTTTATGTTGATGTGACTAGGCGCTCTGTTCAGGACCCGGGTTCCCCTGGGAGGTCCTTGCTCTGCTCTTGGCTCTGTGTCCTCTCTGTTCGTGGTGTTCTCGGGCAGGGCCTTGGCACACAGTAAAGATGGCCTCTGGTAGCACCAAGCCTCCTGCAGGAGCCAAAGAGAAGAAACTGTCTTGTGATGTCCATATAGAACATCTTCAACTCTTCACTGGGTCTGTTGTGGACAGGAGTGAGCAGAAGGTCATGACTGACTGCCATGAGGCGATGGGCAGATAAAGCCTGTCTGTTGCCCTTCGGCATAGGTGGCTGGGGACGAGGACATGAGCTAATGCTCCTCAAGCCCTGAGCGGAGCTCCAGCCTCCTCGTAAATGCTCACTAGTTGGTCCCTGATTTCTTCTTAGCCAGTGCGTTCGCCGTGGGTGGGTACGGATGCCGAGGCTAGAATGAGCGCTCGCGGGTCCTGCCTTTGTCCTCGCGTCCCCCTGCAGTGGCACCTCGGAGGCTTTGGCCCTTCACTGGCCTTCACTTGACTTTCAGCGCCTCCCAGTGTTGTTTTTCCAGTCCTCTGTGCCCAGCATCCCTTTATTGGTCCCTGTGGGGCTGCTGAGTAGTTTGCTGCTGTGACCGCGTCCTGGGTGTGGGACAGAACTGTACAGCGCCGTCTGTAAGGGAAGGCTGGGTGAGGATCTTGGGATTCCGGTTGCCCTCCCCTGGGAGACTTTAATTGGCTCCCTATGAAGCCTTTAAATCTGTTTCTGCCCTAAGTTTGTCTCTGCCTTTTTTTATTGTTAAATTAGATGAGTATCTTTTTTTGTGGAAAAGGACAGAATGTGTCTTCACTGTCTGTCTAAACGCAGTGATGTTTTTATTTTGTTCTATCAGATTTTTATTCTAGTTAACATACAGTGCGATATTGGTTTCAGGAGTAGAATTCAGTGTTCCATCGCTTATGTACAACACCCAGTGCTCCCCACAGGTGCCCTCCTACCCACACTGAGGATGATTTTAATCCCAGGAGTCCAATAGTCCGTGTTGAAGGTCCAGCGCGGGTCCTGTGTCCTCTTTTCTGTCTTTCCTTCATTGGATCTTAATGTCCAACAAATAATTTGACCTCATTAGCAGTCACTGAATCTTGTGGACATGGGGTTCTCGGGCTCTGGAAGAATCTGTATTCCTTTTTTAAAAATAAATACCTGGGGGAAAATTTTTGGTAAGGTTTCCCTTTACTGAAATGAAATACTTAGTTATAGTAACCTACGGATGGGAGCTAATTATTAAAAATTGAGTATAACTCCCTAACTACTACCAAGGAGAAAGAAAAGGAAAAGTTACATATAATAAAAGGTGGATTTCAATATATTATTGGTTGGGCATGGCTTTGCTGGAGAGCATGATGGTGCAGTTCAGTGCTTGCACCTACTTCCAATGTAGGAGTTTGGATTTAAAGGCAGTAAGGTCACGAGTTCTTTATAAGAACAGAAAATGACCGAGCAGAGCATGCATGGGTGGATTCTGGGGTAAAAACCAGTCTGCTGGTGTGTGTGAAACGAGTAAGATCGTAGGCTCAGCCTATAGACGAATGTCGCACCTGTGTGAAGGGTCCTAGGGTCATTGAAAGGACAGTGGGATGTACGTTGCTCTTGAGTGTGGGACTGCCTTGGCCGTCAGGACTGCTGGTGTCCCCGTGGCCCCCTGTTCCCCCACCAATGTTAGTAGCACCGCATCTTCACTGCGATGGCCAGAAACGTCTCCATACTTGTGCATTGCTTACACTTGGCCATGTGTTAGTCACCAGAGGGCTTTAGAAACGCCTATGTCCACACCTCTGGGAGACAGCGGTGTTCCTAGGGACTGTCCTTGCCTTGGCCCTTACCCAGTATTCTCGTTTTCAACGCCATTTGCAAATGTGCCATCAGAACTGGGTGTTGAGCCTTCGGGTCCATTTTCAGTTGCTGGAGTCATTGAGTGGCTTTGCCCAAGAACTAGACCATGACCACACTGAAGTCTCTCTGGATCTCCCGCTGTATACCAGCCTACTCGGGCGCTCCTTCCTGTCCCTCACTTCCCCTTGAACACAAAGCTTGCTTTCCACAAGGTCACTGGTTCTTGGACTTGGCTGAGTGACATTAGCTGAGTAAGTGGGACTCTTTGTCATTCTCCAGCATGCCCTTGTCAGCGGCTGACAGTCCTTTATGACTTGTACCAGAACAGCTATGGAGAGTTAAGTGTATGGGGTGGGGCCGGGAGGAGTAGAAAATGCATGTGTCAGGGCAGGAGACAAGATGGTCAGGGGCAGCCGGTTTCCTGAAGTTGGATGCTTCCAAAATTCAGTGAAGGATGGAGTCAAAGATGAAAAAAATGCAGCTGGCTACAACCTGCAGGTGTGAAAATCCAGGAGTGGATATNATCTTCATGTATGTGTATATATGTAAAGATTTTAACCTTTTGGTTGACAGTTTTTCGTATTTGAGTTGACTGGGCCCTTCTTAGCCAGGAAGCATAGTGTAAACGTCTGGGGCAAGTCTTGCATTGGAGCCCCCTCCTCAAGGTGAAGAGCAGGGTAAGCTGAGTGAGAAACTCACTCTGAAGGTCATGGAAGTAATTTAGCCACTTCTATTGTGTCATTTCCGGTGGTAATTGTACCCCTAATGCTTCTTATCTAGAAAACTGGGATAATCTTCTCTCTCTCAAGATCCTATTGAAGAGATAATGCATGAAAAGTGCTAAGCACAGTGAGTGCCCTGAGTGAGTACTTAGTAGAAGCCTGTCGTGGTTGTGGTAATGGTTTCGTGGAAGTAAATTATGCCTCCATCCAAGCTTGAAAAGCATCGTTTTCTGGAGTTAATCTAGCCTGATGTGGCTCAGATGTAACTAACTTTCTAATAAGGAATTCTTTGGGTTGAGGTGGTAAATGCCTTGCTTAGGTTTGGCTCTATCTTCCCTTCACCAGGGGAGCTTTGAAAACTCTGTCTACTCACTCCCCCCACCAACCCCCCAAACTGTCCAAGCTGGCTCTCCAGACCAGTTAAGTCAGCCTCCAGCAGCAAAACCCACATTGCCCCAGTAAGTCAGTCCAGTGCGTAGCCAAGGTGGCTGGTGGTGTAGAGGCTTAGAGCAGCCTTCCTCAAACCCCTCACAACCAGTGCACCTGGCAACTGTGGCTGGGTGGGGTGGTTAGCAGGTGTTTCTCACAAGCTCTGGGTGCTGCTGCCTTGGCTCTTGACCCACACTTGGAGTAGCAGGGATGTGAAAGGGGAAGTTCTCTAAAACCACTTGAGCTTATAGAAAGCTCAAGGCTTACGTGTGTGTGTGTGTGTGTGTGTGTGTGTCTCTTTCGCAGCAAAATTGGGAGTTTTGTTGCAGTTCGAAAACTAAAATACTGTGATCCACTATAAGAAGGACGAAACATTCACATTTGCCATTTTTGCTTTTGATTTTCTTGTTAAGCTAACGATGAGGACCATGTAGGCTTGCTTTTGGTGGGTTTTGAAGGATCTGCCGATGAGCTTTGGGCATGATCCCCAGATCCTGCAGCTTGGTTTGCTCCCCTGACACTGAATTGGGTGCTTTCATATTCAGATGCATGCAAGTGGGATGCCAGGGCAGGATTCTGCCATGACTGGCCAGCTGGAGAGTTCGTGAGAAAGCCCTTGTTGCCATGCTTGAAAAAAAAAAAAAAATCACCTCCAGGTTGTACAAGCAGCATATGTTGAAAAGAAGGTCCCAGATCCCCCAGCTTCAGTATAATGGTGGTCTCCCCACTTAGACCATTTAAGTCCAATTTGTGAATGGTTCTACCACCATCAGTGTGGTTGTGTGTTTTTTAATTAACATTTTCTTCTGTTTCTCTATAGACTTTATGTTTTGTGATTCCCCCCCCCCCCCGCNAATAAGAGAGGTTTAAAGAAGAAGATGCTTTGGACAACATTACCATTAATGTATATTTATGAGGTATTTTATCCCAGTTGATTTTATATGTATTCATTTTACATAGTTCAGATCATTCTGACGCTGTAGGTTGGTCTGCTTTGAGAAGCAATTAGCATCCTATCATATAGGTTTCCACACACTGTTCCCTTCTGTGGGCATCCCTTTGAGAGGCCGTGTGGAAGTCTGTTTGGCTTTGCCCTTGTTTCTCACACCATTTCCTTGACCATTCCTCTCCACTCTTCTTCCCACCCCTTCTTAGGAGTAGGATTTCCACGAATGTACTTTTTGGTAAAGCTCTTTGATTTTAAAGTCCTTAATCTAGATTTGTAAATCTTTCTTTAATGTTTATTCATTTTTGAGACTGAGATAGAGCATGAATGGGAGAGGGGCAGAGAGAGAGACCCACAGAATCCGAAGCAGGCTCCAGGCTCTGAGCTCTCAGCACAGAGCCTGATGTGGGGCTTGAACCCACAAACTTCAAGATCATGATCTGAGCTGAAGTTGGACGTTCAACCAACTGAGCTGCCCAGGCACCCCCAAAAGTCCTTAATCTAGATTTCTAGAAGCAGAGTTAGAAGGTATCTGTAAAGCCCCATGTTAGAAGGTATCTGTAAAGCCCCTTGATCTGTATTGCCAAAGTCCTTGCCAGGAAAGAGGTGTGCCCTGATAATCCCTTAGCACTATGTGGAGGGCCTGCCTCTTTGTACTTCCTGAAGGCTGTAAAGGAGGCGGCCGTATGTGACCAGGTGGTTTCCACACAGGCCGATGTTGCAGCCGCTTCTGGGTTTCTGAGATTGTAGCCTTGTGTCTGTCACTCCCCCCNGTGCGTTGGCAGGAACAGGATCACTGGGCAAAGGCTATGAAAGCGTTAAAGGCCTAAGCCGCGGCTTGCTCTGGCTGCAGGGTGCGGCAGGGGACCCACCCAGAGAGCTTGAGCCGGTCTATAACCTTGGCTGCTTGGCTCCTGCTTTTGGGAGTGTGGAAGGTGAAGGCGTTCTTGGCATGGATGATTTTCCAGCTGATTTTTCTTGAGGGAGTAGAGACATGGGGGCCCTCCCTCCCCCAGATAGAAAAATGAAAAAGGCTGCGTTACCACCTGAACTGAAAATGATGAAAGTACCTTCTCAAACATGATGTAAGGTGGAGAGTCCGCGAAGTTCTTCACACTCCCTTCAGAATTCTGTGGCCCCCGTGAGTTTCTTGGAAACATCTTCTGTATGAAAATCAGGGACTGGAAGAGAGGAGCGGGAGCATCACGGCATCTGTTAGAGCAGTCACGTATGAGGGAGAAAGCCATGTGCTTGTTTATTTTCTCTGACGCTTCCAGAATCCAATCAAAGACCCAGGTTTTGTTGATGAACTAACATTTTTAGGGGGAGTAAGCAGCAAGGTATATTTGCAGGAACAGCTGCATTTTGAAGCACGTGCCCATGTTGAATGGTGAAGCGTCAGAGCCATTAGCAGTCGGTGCCAGATGTTCACGGTGAAATGTGCACCAAACATGGATTTGGGCCGTTCATCAAGATGCGGAAAAAATTCGCAGCTGCCGAGGGAACAGGAAGAAGCTTGTGTCTGAAACCCTGCTGCAGCCCGTCACTTCCTCCATCAGAGTTACAGGAGCAGGAGAGAAAGAATTACCCAAACCAATAACTGTGATAGAACTCTGATTAAAAGGTTATGATAATTGTCCACGGAGGAGGGGAATGCATTTACCATTCATTAACATTCCATTTGCTGTGCTTTTCTAATGAGAAGTCGGTAGAGGAGTCTGGAGGAGTAAATAAAAACAACAGAAGGGTTTTGAGGAGAAAGTGAAAAAGAGCCAGGGAAGGCGGACAATGGGAAGAGACCGCGTGCGCCCCGAGTGAGTGTCTGCCTTTGCGCTGCTCAGAAGTGCTGGAAAGCATCCCTTGGACCTGGCCGACCCCAGAAGCTGGAGCCCGTTGCTGAATTGAACGCCCTGGCCTCTTTGCCTTCGGAGAGGCAGAATTTGTAACCTGGTTATTCGTAGAAAATTTCTCAAATCTTGCCTTTCTGGTACGGTTCACAAGGTGGCAATTTCCATGTCACCGCACATGAAGCCTGGGTCTTAAATATAGCTGGCATGTGAATGCCTTGCAGGCGGTGACAGTGACAGTGACATCACTGCCAAGCAAGTTCTTGTGATTTTGGAGCAGGGGAGGGAAGCAACAGGAAGCTCAGCGGAGGGGAGATATTCTTGGCAGCGGCAGAACTGCAGCTTAAAGAGCGACAACTGTCAAGTGCAGGGATTCGGGAAGTTGGCGAAGCTCATTTGCTCACCGAGCAAATGAAAGTTAACGGAGTTGGTGCTGGGTGCCGGGTCCCACGTGCAGATATGGGAGAGGCTCCCCTACCACCCCGTGACTCTTATGGCCAAATGACCCCAACATTTTAGGCAGAAGAGCTGCTGCTTCAAGCATAGTCTGTCTTCGGTGCCCCAGATGCACATCCCGGAGAGCAGAGCTGTGCCGCTGGGGGGCGGGGTCCAGGAACACCCCTACGGAGCTTCAATAAAACTCCATCGGGAACCGTGCTCCAAAGGCAGTTTGTAAACAATTACCTAGAGTGGAAAGAGGCTCCAGTTCCGCCTTGCTGTAGCTACGTGGAACTGAAACCACACGTGGCCCCCACATTTCTTCTCCACTCGATGGGGCTGTTTCCCGGGGGGGCTTCACCGAGTACTAACTAAATGGCTTTTTTTAGATCTTGTTTTTCTCTTCATGGACTTCAGATATTTGTCAAATTTCCCCATGGGCTCTCTCCCTTTCCTTGTCCTCTCAGTCCCCCTTAATTTCTCCTTTTTTGCCTATGTCACTTGCCATCTTCTAGCCCTTTTAATATGTTTACTACTGTTGCCTTTTTTTCTTAGGTTGCAAGCCTCACAAGGGTCTTGGTCTCCTTTGTTCACTCATCTGTCTTAGGGCCCTGCACAAGCCTGGCATGTGGCAGAGCCCAGAAGGTTCTTGAAAGAGCAAATCTACATTGGTCAGTTGCCTGTGTGTAGCTCTGCTGGGTTTGGCTCCCCTTTCTAAGGTCCTTTCATGGTCTCAGAAGGCTGCTAGAGTGCCAGCCATTATATCTGTATTCTATGCAGCAGGAAGGATGAAGTAGGGGAAAGGAAAAAAACCAAACCGCTATGTGCTGACTTGTTTTAAAGAGGTCACCCACCACTCAGGACCGTTTCTTGCATTTTAGTGGCCGGAACCAACTCTTAGGGATGGAGAGAAATGTTTGTTTTTAGTAGGGCACCTTGTCATCCTGTACAGACAGTAGAAGGGGATAATCGGTGTTTTGAGGACAGATCGTGGTCTGTGCTCAGTGCCTTGTGTGTTGTCCTCCTGTGTTAGAAAATGTCACTTGCGTTACATAGGATGGCCCGGTGCTTTTTTGTGGCCCATGGTATATTCATTTGCCTCCAAGGTGATGAGCAGAATGGCTTTTGAGTTAGACCTTGGCTCAAAGCTTTGTACTAAGCACCTGCTTGGTCCACTAGCCATGTGACTTTGGGCAAGTCACTTTACCTCTGTGAGCTTTAATTCTTAACAGTCTGTAAGAGGGTGATCATCTAGGGCATTTTCATGGATGGCAAGGACAGAAGGAGATGATGCGGTAAAGACACGTAACAGGCTGTCTTTGGCATAGGAAGTTCATGGATGGAGGCTGTTCTATATTCTCCAACGATCTCGATCACCATCTTAGCCTGTTACATGGTGTCTAGATCCCAGGGATCCAAGTGTGACAAAGATGTTGTCTCTGTGTTCCAGCATCTCCCAGAAGGGCATGCTGGGTGGAGAGATTTGGTGCAAGGGGAGAGAGGCACAGATGTGGATGGTGGATTGAGGAAAGCTGCAGGTAGCGTGGGGTGGCTACACTGCAGAGTCTTGGAGCCTAGGGTGTATTTGGGGAATGATTAAGGGAGGTTCTGAAAGAGTGAACTGGGGACAGATTCCCAAGGTCCCTTTGAGGAGTTGGCCTCTGGTTCTGTGAAGGGTGGGGAACTAGCAAAGGCCTTTAAGAGGATGACGAATTGATCAGGTCTGTTTTGTGTGGGCAGCCTGGTCTAAGCAGGCTTCTCTCCTTCTCTAGACCTCTTTTCTCCCTCCTCTCTGGTCTTAGTCTTTTTTATTGTTTTTTATTTAAAATTTTATTTAAATTACAGCTAACATAAGTATAATAATGGTTTCAGGAGTAGGATTGAATGATTGATCACTTACATGCAACACCCAGTGCTCATCACAAGTGCCTCCATAATGCCCATCCCCCATCAGCTCTGTTTGTTCTTGATCTTGAAGAGTCTCTCATGGTTTGTTTCCTTCACTTTTTTCCCCTCCCCCTTCCCGTATGTCCATCTGTTTTGTTTCTTAAATTCAACATAGGAGTGGAATCATGTGGTATTTATCTTTCTCTGACGAATTTCCTTGGTTCACGTAATAGACTTTAGCTCCATCATTGCAAGTGGCAAGATTTCATTCTTTTTGATGGCTGAGGGATTTTCCGCTGTGTGTATATGCCCCACATCTTGATCCACTCCTCAGTTGATGGACCTTGCGGCTCTGTCCATAGTTAGGCTATTGTTCATGCTGCTATAAACATGGGTGTGCATGTACTCCTTCAACTTTGTATTATTGTATCCTTTAGGTAGATACCTAATCATGCCGTTGCTCGATCATAGGGTATCTACTTTGAGTTTCTCCTGAAGAATCTCCACACTGTTTTCCAGAGTGGCTGTACCAGTTTGCATTCCCACCAACGGTGCAAGAGGTTTCCGTTTCTCCATATCCTTGTCAACACTTGTTTCTCGTGTTAATTTTAGCCATTCTGACAGGTGTGAGGTAGTATCTACGTTTGGTTTTGATTTGTGTTTCCTGATGATGAGTGATGCTGAGCATTTTATCATGTGCGTGTTAGCCATTTGGATGTCATCTTTGCAAAAGTGTCTATTCTTTTGCCCATTTCTTCACTGGGTGGTTTGTTTTTTGGGTGTTTAATTTGGTACGTTATTTATAGATTTTGGATATTAACCCTTTATCAGATAAGTCTTTTTAAAATATCTTCTCCCATTCTCTAGTCTGCCTTTTGGTGTTGTTGATTCCTGTGCAGAAGCTTTTTATTTTGGTCAAGTCCCAATAGTGGATTTTTGCTTTTGTTTTCTGTGCCTTTGGTGATGCGTCTAGTAAGAATTTGCTATGGCTGAGGTCGGACTCCCTCCTGGTCTTAAACTTCTTCACACTGCGCGTTCTTGGATGTTTCTGAGCGTTCTGGTTTGAGGAAGACCTCCTTCCCCTCATGGATGTCTGCCACCTGGGTCCGGGTCCAGGCCCGCTTGGCTGTTCTGGTTTCCTCAGTGCCTGTCACTCGAGCCACTCAGCCGATGCTTGTACATGAGCGGACGGTTGTTTGGCACAGCACCTTTGCACTGTGTGGCCTCGAAGTCTGGAGTGCTCAGCAATTTCAGGGAGGACTCGTGAAGGGAGTTTGCCTACCCTTTTTTTTTTTTTTTTTGTACTCAGAATGTTGGCACAGGTAGTTCAGGCCCTCAGAAGAAGCCATGCTAGTGACATTTATTATGTGCATAATCTCCGTAGAGTGTGCAGAGTAGCATCGTTGGTTTTTGTAACTTTCTTGTTAAGAGGAGGTCCCGAGTGAGGTTTTGAATCCTCCCCTCCCACATATGGACCAGGGAACCGGTTTACGGATGGAGGGGTCAGGGCCCTTACCGGTGGTCATGTCAAGGTTTTGCATCATGGTATCCGGAGAGGAGACTGTGGGCTGATGGGTTGTGCCCTGGGCTTCACAGTAGGGCTCTTTGGAGAGCCTGCACGGTCTGTGCGGCAAACCCCGGGTGCCCCCCTTTGGTGGACGTCCAGGTGCTCCTGCAGAGGATGGGGTGAGCCGGCATCTCCAGGGCGGTGGCCATCAAGGCCTTCCTTGGGTTCTTCCTGTCCTGCACACAGGCTGATGGCTCTTCATGGCCACTTAGCTGGTGACTGTTTTGGGCCTGGAGATGAACGAACATGGCCACAGGCCCCTGAACAGAGGCTGTCCATAAACTGGAGCTGAAACGTGTTTCAGTAACTGCTTTCTTTTTTCCTTTTCAAAAGTGGTTTCTGAGCCCCAGGGTTTATTGGGTCTCCCATCAGCTCAGTTACTCCTCACACCAGCCAGTGAGCCGGATCTCAGGGCTCTCTGTTTACAGGAGGCAGGTTCCCCAAGCTCCCACACTGACAGAGGCTGGGCTGGGATTTGAACCTCTGTGTCCCTTGTGCCCTTGATCTCCCTGTATGCGTCATCAGGATGGTTTTATTACTGTGTGAGAGTCACAGTGTGTCCCTTGCAGTGTTGTGCTTTGTTTTTGTCCCAGCCCTGGCCGTTGGCAGTCCCAGAATAATGATGGTTTAAAAGGGGGCCACCTCCTGTGTCTTCGGAGTTCCAAAATCGCGCCTGGCTCTGAAGCTTCCATCTGGCCCGTCTCCTGCTAGGTGTGACCAGGCTTAAAGCTTCTTGTTGACTGTGCCCTCTACTGCTTTCCCCCCAATTCTTCACGGAGAACTGGAGAATGCAGCTTTCTCAGAAAGTTTAACGTAGCAAGACCTATTGACAGGAAGACAGATCGTGGAGCTCTAAATTGAAGAAAAACAGGTGGCAGTTTGTCTGATGTGTTGCAGTTCTGTTCTACCTTCCTCGAGTCTGAGTTATGGCGGTTTCCTCTCGCTTTGGAGGTTTAACTGCTAGGCAGTATTTTATTGGGGAATATTCTGTTAAAGCATTAAGGACAATTAGATGCCGAGTCCTTTTTTATTTTTGCAGGTTTTGACACCCAAGTAATCGGAAGCTTGGCTCTCTTTTGCCCTTCCTTTAAAGGATTTGGAAAAGGCTCTAGGACATGTATCTAAGGGGAAGTTTGGCAGCGGCTTCCTGTAACCGCACAGAGAAGGAGAAGAAATGTGAAGCTTTGGAGGTGGAAGCCTGCAGACCTGAGGGGCTTTGGGGCAGCGTTCCCCCTCCTCCCTCCCCCCCTGCCCCCGACCCTCAGGATGGAGCAGGCTGTGCTCATGTAGATTGCGGCAGGCTTTTCCTCATAGCCCGGACACTGGGCTTACAGTTACATATGTGGGGGCCTCTCTGATGATGGTCTGTCGCCTGCTGGACTCGGACTTCCACGAGAGAGGGGGTCCTGGACCTTTGCCTCGGCTCTGGCTCTTGAGGCCTGAACCCTGCAGCTAACACAGTAGATGCTGGGCGCCTTGAGTATTGGAGGAGTGAGTGAACGGAGCTCGAACAAGCCTTGTCTTCTTTCTCCCTACTCCCCATCCCCCAGTGCTTCCACCTATGACGGCCCACTGGCTGCCCCTGTTCGGGACGCCCCAGTCCTGTTGCTACTGACTGACCACCCCCTCCCCCTGCAGGCCGCTCTGGTGCCTGCTCTAACGGTGCCGATCAGAGGAGAAAGCTCCGTCCCAGGACTTGGGTGAGAAGGGTTGTGACCGTGTAATTAGGTGCCTGTGAGTACTTGGAACTACCCTGTACATTCTAGGGTTGGAAAATACTGGGTTAAATTGGTGAATTCAGAGCACATGGGATTTAGCAAGCCTCTGCGAGGAACCGCTGACACGATCTCTTGAGTGTTTATCTTGGGAGCGTGAGAACAAGGTGAGCCAAGAACCGTCCTGAACAGATACGGGGGGCAGGTGTCTGGTGGGGGTTGGAGGACACTAGAACTCTCCAGTGGCCTTGGCATAAAGATTGGGTCTGTGCTTTGATGGAAAATAAAAGGGTGGACTTGAGCTAGGTTGGCACTGAGAGCACCGGCGGCCTGGAACTTTCTCTGGTTGCCCTTCTGGAGTGGCCACACCAGCATGAAGACACTGAGTGATCACAAGCCCGGTGGCCTCCTTTCCCCTGCTGGTGACCCCACTGCGAGGAAGAGACCTGTACCAACAGGCACGGTGTAATGTGTGCTTAAGAGTCCTGCCCTGTGTGGAGTCGTGTTCCTTCATGTCATGTTGGGTGACCTTGGGCCCCTCTGAGCCTGTTCCTTCATTGGTAAGGTGGGGGTGTGAGGATGAAAAGAAATGGAGCCCTTACTCTTGTGCGCATTGCATGTTTCTGGGCCACGAGATCATGAACTCTGACCTATTTGCCTCTGAGTTGTTGACCTTGACCCTCAGCTGAAAACAGAAGTCCTCCTTGCTTATGGGGTTGAGTTGTTCCCTTCCACCTGCGGGTTTTTGTCCGCCCTCCCGGCAGGGGGACTCCTGAGTGGTGGGTGTCTGTGGGGAGCACCGCTTCTTCTTTAGCTCAGTGGTTCCGACAACTGACGCTGCAGGCGGCCTCTGCCGTGGACCCCGGTCCAACAGAGGGCTTTCTTGGCTCCCAAGGGTGGTTGCTGTGTCTGCAAGAGTGACGACCCCCTGCCAAGCTAATGCCTGGCCCAGCACAAATCCCAGTTCACGTGGAGCCCGTACAGTGTTACGGGGGAGCTGGCTGCGTTCCCCACGTGTCCAGAGACCGTCTCTCGGCCCGCTGTGTGTTTGGGTGCCTCTCTGAGCAGAGGCAGGAGCTAATTCCCAGTGATGCCGGGGCCAGGTGGGGGCCAGGCGCAGGAGGATCTGGAGAATCCCGGCCACTTGATGCGCCGGGCTGCGGCTTCAGGTGTTTCTCACTAAATGTCCATCCCTAAAGGTGAATTTTCACCAAACTGGAGACCGTATCTCCTTGGAGACACAGTGGGGTGTTAGAGGAGTCTGTCTCACTGCTAGGGGGAGGATAGAAGTCCGTGCTGACAGGTGAGCTCCCACCTCGTGGGTACTGGCCTCCTTGCCTCTGATGAACGTCTCCGGTGGTTGAAAGTACACGGAGCCTGGGGCACCTGGGTGGCTCAGTTGGTTAAGCCTCTGACTTCGGCTCAGGTCATGATTTCGCGGTTCGTGGGTTCAAGCCTCGCATCAGGCTCTCTTCTGACAGCTAGCTCAGAGCCTGGAGCCGGTTTCAGATTCTGTGTCATCCTCTCTCTCTGACCCTCCCCCGTTCACACTGTCTCTCTCTTCCAGAAATAATTAAAATACTAAAAAAAAAAAAAAGTACACGGAGCCTGCGCATGGCAGACCTGAGCCCCCGCCCCCTGTCATCCTGGATGTAGCCCCAGATTCCTTGTAATCCCATGTCCAGGTGTCCACTTGGGATCAGACCTGGTTCTTCAGGGAAAATCTGTTCTGTAACTTCCCTGTCTCTTGGAACCATAAGAAAGGCCCTTCCCAGGAAGGGCAGGCTAGCCACACGTCTCTCACAATGGTTCTAGGGCCACGTGGGGATGATGAGCTAGGCCAGAGCCAGGAGGATCGCCGAGCTGGTCCTGATGAGCAGGCCCTGTCATTAGCCAAGACGTTGGTCGAGTTGACAGTCCCACCAGTCCCCAAGGACTGTCCATGGCCCTTCCTCACAGTGCTTAGTCTGCAGGTGGCCGTTGTCGGGATAGGTGTCCAGTCTTAACCTGAAGAAACTTGGCGGGGTGGCGTATGCTTGGCCTTCACCTGGTTTGGTTTCACAGCCTGTTGCAGCCTCTGCATCTGCAGCCTGAGTTACATGGCAGAGGGGCTTCTGTGCCCTGCTGACCAGCCCCAGCCCCCGACCTCGAAGGGTCCTCCCCAGAATGGTGTCTCGAAGCCTTTAACGATAACTCAGAGCTGTTAGGGTTCCACTGAAAGGTAACGTCCAGAATCGGCAACTGTGCAGAGACAGAAAGTAGAGGTGGTTGGGGAGGGTATTGCAGGGCCAGTGGGGAATGACTGCTAATGGGTACAGAGTTTCTTTGGGAAGGAGATGAAAATGTTCTGGAATACCTGTTGGTGGCTATATATACTTGAGCATATTTACAAATTACAGACACATACATTTTCAAAGAGTGAATTGTAGATTGTAGCTTAAGGAAAAAGGTTGAAAAAGTACATGGGGATAAAGAAAACCATCAAGGTTTACTAACAGCTACTAATTGAGCACTGAAAATCACTTGGTGGCAGGAGTGCTGTGCCATTCCCTCTTTCTTTCTAGAACTTACTGTGGGGAAAGGGAGATGGTGGGCTTTCCCTTTGGGGGTCACAGGTGGTAGAAATGTGCATGCTTTCCTCTCTGACCTTGCACAGAGAACAGTAAGGGACATGTGGTTTGGAGATGGCCAGACTCTTGTCTTCTTCCCTGGCTCCTCTCAGGAGTGTGGGCACATTACAGCTTGGCAAGGCACATACGTGATGACTCTTTTGACAGAGCAGCAGTAATAACTTGCTCTTTTGTCCACATCACCATCCATTCTCCAGGAGAGCATGTCTATCTGGTACCTCTTGACCTCCTGTGAGGCTGGAGTTAGGGTCTCCACTGATGATCTGTGGAGCCACATCTTCCCCTTCAGAGGTGTAAGGTGATGCCATAGACGGTATCTTCCCCTTTGGATTTGTACCCCAGGAAAGTCCCCTTGATGGATTCCATCACTGGGCTCCTCTGTCCCACACCTTCCAGTGAGGGTTTAGCATGCTTGGTGAATGGGAGGTGGTCGCACGAGGAAGGCGAGAGGTAGCATGTAATCCTCTGGCCGCTCTCTGCCAGGCCTCAGATTGGCGGTGGCCGTGCGCCTGGCCTGGAGACCACGGGTCCTTAGGTGTCCGCCTGTGTCCTGCTGGGTTTTGGGAACTGCTGCCTCCTTTTGACCTTCAGGCCTGGAGGAGTGTGGGCTGGGAGGCTTCCTGCCATCGCCAGCTCCTGAGTCTGTCCCCATCCCTTGCTGGTTTCTCCTCATCTTGCCCGTGTAAAGAGTTTCTTCATTAAACTCTATGGTTTCCCCCTTGGTGCTCTGTTTTCTGCTGAGCCATGACTGAAATGCCAGGCTTGATCCAGTTTTCTGCCTTTGCACTTGAATGATGCTCTCCTAGAACACTCTTCTCCCTTAGATCTTGGTGGATGCCCAGGCTCAGCGCAGATGTTACCACCTCAGGTGGGGGGCGGGGAACCTCGTCTGTGTACCTTCCTACTCCTTCTGTCCAAGGACATGACTTCTGTTTTTTATAGTACTTGGATCCCTGAAATCCTCCTTTGCTTGGTTGGCTGGTTGAGCTTGTTGAGGATGATCCTGGCTCCTCTAAATAGAGCAGGGGTTAGCATACTTTTCCTGTAAAGGGCCAGAAAATAAATAGTTTCAGCCCGGCAGGCTAGATGGTCTTTGCTGCGACTGGTAAAGTCTGCTTTCCTAGCAAGAAAGCAGTCACAATGATGAAATGAAGGAACCTGTCTGTGTTTCAGCAAAACTTGTGGTGGCTAAGTGACCTCTTGCTACGGCTATTACAGAACAGTAACAAAACAGGTAGCATGGTGGGTTTGGCCTGTGAGCCATAGTTGGAGAACCTCAACTAGACTGAAAGCTTTGTGTACATCAGAACCTTATTTATCTTGTTCATTTTGGTCCCCAGTGCTTGGCCTGTAGGAGGTCACATAGGAGTTGGGTAGTAAGTTGTTCACCAAATGCACCTACTGAATGCCTGCCCTATGTAGGTCATTGTGCTGGATGGTGATACCAATGGTAGAGGAAGGCCAAATCCTTGACCTTGGGGTCCCAGGGAGACCGACAAAACATGTGTTGATGGTACAACATACTTGGCGGTTCTGAGAGATTGATGGGAGCCCCCAGTCCATCGCTCTGCCGGGAGGGTCAGGGACTGGCCTCCATGTGGAGGAACCCTTGAGGGTGCATCTGGCAGGATGATGAGTGGGTGGGCAGGTAGGACCATGTGTGTGTTAGGGGGACTGGGCAGAGGCCAGCTCCCGGAACGTCTGCTGCGGCATGCTTTGTTTGGTCATTGCCTTGTAGGATGTGGAAGGTCGCTGGAAGAGGCTGAACTGAAAGGTTCCTGGGACCAGAGATGTTTTTTATGGAGAGCAGCATGGAGACCGGGGTTGGAGGGGACTGGTAGCCGCGGGAGAGAGGGAGACTAAAAGCTTCTTGCCTGACAGTGGGTGTCGGTCTGGGGCAGAGTGTTACGAGGACAAAGATTTCTTAAACCTGAAGTTAATGCTTCACCAGGTCTGGGGACTGTGCTTTGCCTTAGAACTTGGCTGTGGGAGGAGATAGACAATGGGTTCATATAGAGTCTGTTTGAGGCTTGGTGGATGGTGGTACCTTTCCCTGGAGCAGGGGGGTGAGCGGGTGTGGACGAGGCAGGAATGTGTTCGGAGTTGATGCAGTAGGTTGGGATGGGGAGGAGAAGGGGACATAACCATGATAGGAAACATAAGATTCTGGATAGTGTGACTATCGAGAAGACNGGCAAGGCTGGTATTATGATTATTCGCATTTTGCTGATGAGAAATCCGGATGCAAGGTTATAAGACTTACCTGAAAAGATGGTCCCCGTAACGGAAAAAAAAAAAAAAAAAAAAAAAAAAAAAAAAGATGGTCAAGATGAAGCTGCTGGGGACATATGGAGAGAAGCCACCACTTTTTCTTTCTTGTTTTAAATACAATTTATTATTGTCAGGTTAGCTAATATACAGTGTGTACAATGTGCTCTTGGTTTTGGGGGAAGGTTCCTGTGGTTCATTGCTTACATACAACACCCAGTGCTCATCACAGCAAGTGCTCTCCTCAGTGCCCATCACCCATTTTCCCCTCTCCCCCACCCCCCCACGCGTGCTCAGTTCTCTGTATTTAAGAATCTCTTCTGGCTTGTCTCCCTCCATCTCTGTAACTGTTTTCTTCCCCTCTTCCCTTCCCGCAGGGTGTTGTATTAAGTTTCTCAAGTTACACGTATGAGTGAAAACATAAGATACTGGTCTTTCTCTGACAGACTGATTTCACTTAGCATAATACCTTATGGTTCCATCCATGTTGCTGCAAATGGCATGATTTCATTCTTTCTCATTGCCATGTAGTATTCCATTGTACATGTAAAGCACATCTGTTCATCAGCTGATGGACATTGAGGCTCTTTCCATAATTTGTCAATTGCTCAAAGTGCTGCTATAAACATTGGGGTACATGTGCCCATATGTATCAGCACGCCTATATCTTTTGGATAAACTCCTAGTAGTGCTATTGCTGGGTTGTAGCTAGTTCTATTGTTAATTTTTTGAGGAAACTCCATGCTGTTTTCCAGAGTGGCTGCAGCAGTTTGCATTCCCCCAACAGTGCTGGAGGGTTCCTGTTCCTTCACATCCTTGCCAGCTTCTGTTGGTTCCTGAGTTGTTAATTTTTAGCCACTCTGACCAGTGTGATGTGGTATCTCAATGTGGTTTTGATTTGTATTTCCCTGATGATGAGTGACGCTGAACATCGTTTCACGTGTCTGTTGGCCATCTGGATGTCGTCTTTGTAAAAGTGTCTGTTCATGTCTTCTGCCCATTTCTTCACTGGATTATTTGTGTTTTTTTTTTCTTTTTTTTGGGGGGGGGTGTTGAGTTTGGTAAGTTCTTTATAGATTTGGGATACTAACCCTTCATCCAATATGTCATTTGCAAATATCTTTTCCCATTCTGTTGGGTGCCTTTTAGTTTTGTTGATTGTTTCCTTTGCTGTGCAGAAGCTTTTTATCTTGATGAGGTCCCAGTAATTCATTTCTTGCTTTTAATTCCCTTGGTTTCGGAGACCTATCGAGCAAGAAATTGCTGTGGCTGAGGTCAAAGAAGTTGTTGCTTTCTTTCTCCTCTAGGGTTTTGATAGTTTCCTATCTCATCTCACATTCAGGTCTTTCATCCATTTTGATCCGTTTATATTTGTGTATGGTATAAGAAAGGGATCTAGTTTCATTCTCCTGCATGTTGCTGTCCAGGTCTCCCAGCACCATTTGCTAAAGAGACTGTCTTTTTTACATTTGGTACCCTTTCCTCCTTTGTCAAAGATTAGTTGGACCTACATTTGTGGGTTCAATTCTGAGTTCTCTATTCTATTCAGTTGGTCTATGAATCTGTTTCTGTGCTAGTACCGTGCTGTTGTGATGACAGCGTTGTAGTCGAGGCTAAAGTCTGAGATTGTGATCGCTCCCACTTTGGTTTTCTTCTTCAGTATTATTTTGGCTGTTTGAGGTCTTTTGTGGTTGCATTCAAATTTGAGGACTGTTTGTTCTAGCTTTGAGAAGAATGCTGGTGCAATTTTGATCGGGGTTGCACTAAATGTGTAGATTGCTTTGGGTAGTATTTACATTTTCACAATATTTATTCTGCCAGTCCATGAGCATGGAATGTTTTTCCATTTCTTTGTGTCGTCTTCAGTTTCCTCCATAAGCTTTCCATAGTTTTCAGCCTACAGATCTTTTACATCTTTGGTTAGGTTTATTCCTAGGTATTTTATGGTTCTTAGTGCAATTGTAAATGGGATCAATTTCTTGATTTCTCTTCCTGTTGCTTCATTATTGGCGTATAAGAATGCAACCGATTTCTGTTCATTGATTTTGTACCCTGTGACTTTGCTGAATACATGGATCAGTTCTAGCAGTCTTTTGGTGGAGTCTTTTGGGTTTTCCATGTAAAGTTTCATGTCGTCTGCAAAAAGTGAAGTTTGACTTCTTCTTTGCCAATTCTGATGCCTTTTATTTCCTTTTGTTGTCTGATAGCTGATGCTAGGACTTCGAGCACGATGTTAAACAGCAGTGGTGAGAGTGGACATCCCTGTCGTGTTCCTGATCTCAGGCAGAAGGCTCTGTTTTTGCCCATTGAAGATATTAGCTGTGGGCTTGTCATACATGGCTGTTAGGATGTTTAGGTATGTTCCTTCTATCTAGACTTTCTCGAGGGTTTTTATTAAGAAAGGATGCTGTATTTGGTCAAAGGCTTTTTCTGCATCTATTGACAGGATTATATGGTTCTTATCCTTTCTTTTACTAATGTGACCTATCACATTGATTGGTTTGCGAATAATGAACCAGCCCTGTAGCCCAGGAATGAATCCCACTTGATCATGGTGAATAAGTTTTTGTATGCTGTTGAATTTGATTTGCTAGTATCTTGTTGAGAATTTTTACATCCATGTTAATCAGAGATCTTGGCCTGTAATTCTCTTTTTTTGTGGGGTTTCTGTCTGATTTGAGAATCAAAGTAATGCTGGCTTCATAGACTGAGTCTGGAAGCTTTCTTTCCATTTATGTTTTTTTTGGAACAGCTTGAGAAAGGATAGTTATCAACTCTGCTTTAAATGTCTGATAGCATTCTCCTGGAAAGCCATCTGGTCCAGGACTCTTATTTGTTGGGAGGTTTTTGATAACTCCTTCAACTTCTTCACTAGTTATGGGTATGTTCAAATTTTCTATTCCCATTTGAGTTTTGGTAGTGTGTGGGTGTCTAGGAATTTGTCCATTTCTTCCAGGGTGTCCAGTTTGTTGGTATTTAACTTTTCATAGTACTCTCTGATAAAGGCCACCACTTCCCTAGATAAGGAAATCCTCTTGGTGGTTGGAAGGATGAGAAGGAGAGAGTTATCCCAAGATCTGGGGGCAGACGGTTCTTAGAAGGATGGGCATTTGCAAAGGTCCTGAGGTAATAATGCATGGGAAGTATATGAGGAAACTAAAGAAGGCCAATGTGACCAGAATAGACCATGTGGAGGGGAGTGAGCTACGAAATCAGGCTGACAACGCCACCATGAGTCCCATCATGGAGGCAACTGTGAGGAGTCTGGAAAGTAGAATTTCCAGTTAATGGGCACTTGTGGTTTGGTAGGATCCTAGTTGGGCCAGCTTCAGAAAACCTGTACAGTACTGAATAGTTGCATAAGAGATTTATAAGATGTGCTTGGGCACCCTTGGCTGTGTAGGTGGATGGTTTTCAGAAGTTGAGCCAGTACATTTTCCCTTCTGGCCCAGTGTCACCACTTTGAGAAGATTCAGTACTGTTTACGGCTCTGTTCCTTTCTGGTTGATGATCTATGTCTTTTTTACACTTTGCACTTGCAAATGGGCTGGCATTGGAAAAGCTGTGTGAGCGGGCTGAGCATTTGGCTTGTTTTTAATCGTGGGATCTTCTTGGGCAGTGAGATTTGTATGGGGTGTGTTTATTCATGCTTTCTTGACTGACTTCTCCCACAGCTGTTGGTGAATTTGCACTGCCACTGTAGGAATGAATCAAGAATTTGTCCTTTTCAGGCTTTTGAGGAACAGAGAAGGAACATTTATTAGAGCTTTCAGGGAGATGTTAAGTTTTTACTATGTGCATGGTCTTACAGGGACGTGAGTATAACTGAGTCAGCCTATGTTTGCTTTGGAGTCCTTATCACTTACTCTGCCCTTCGAAGAGATGTGGTTTCTCTAGGTATTCATCCTGAAGGGTGGAGTAGCTTGAGTAATGCTCAAAGCCGCAAACACCTTTTTCCTTGTCACACGGTGCTTGCTAGCTGTTTGGTGGCACATAAGTGGCTTGTCAAGCCATTCAGCAATTGGGTGGCATGAAAAGATTGCTTGCCTGTCACTTTCTGTCTCGAGTCAGCTCAGTTAGGACTCAGGAAAGGGGAAAGTGGATGTAGTAAAAGTTGCCGATGCTTTGGTTTTTGAATGCTTACTCAGCTCAATGTCTTTTATAAGCCTACGTTTATAGGCCTATTTTTATCATTCAAATGATAAGAAACTTGGATTCCCTGAGCAATTCTGGAGGGGTTCTTTTCTATGTCATTTAGGGCTCTTGATGGTGTCAGGAAACCTGATGGAAATTGACCAGCGCAGAAAGGGGATTCGTGGGCTTCTATGAACCAGGTAGCTTTTGTGTTCACGCATGGCTGGATCCAGGGCTCTGTTTCCCTCTCTGTGTGGGCCCCAGACTTCCCATGTTCTTAGTTTTGTGTCCAACCAGCAGGATAGAGCTTTAGCTCTTTGTAGTTGAACAAAAATCTTAGGGTTGACTCTCATTGGCTTATACTCCAGCCAAATGTGTACCCATCCTTGAGTCCTTACCTGTTACTGGGGAGAGTGAAGGCCTGATTAGCCAGCTCCGAATTCTCTGTGTGGAGGTAAGGTAGGGTCAGCTCTCAGGTGAGCATGGGGTAGGAGGAAGAGCTGTGGAGGTCAGGTTCTTGCTGTGAGCAGAAATCTGAACTGCCCCCTAGGTTATATTTTGTTCAGGTGTATCCCTTCCCCTTGGCCCCCGAGTGCCCAATGCAGTGCCCCCCACCTCCCACCCCCAATGCCGTGCTGGTTAGATTCAGTGAGTATCCTCAGAATGGAATCGCACACCTGAGAGACTGCTATCAGACTGTGCTCAGGCCTGCCACAGGGGGCGCTGTGGCACCGGGCCGTCGTGTCCAGTTCGGGAACCAGGAGGAATTCTCTCCTTGCACAAACAAGTATTTTTTTATTTCTGTAATTATATTTGGTTTCTAGAAAACAAAACCCATCAAATGTGTGGTGTTGCAGATTCTACTACTTAGGACAAGGTCCTAAGGTGCCTAAGGTGCAGGCCTAGGCCTGTAAGGATTAAGAGTTGGGGTCTTAGAGGCCAACTGCCTAGATTCGGCTGGCTCTGCTGCAGGCTAGCCATATGACCTTGGGCTCGCCGCCTTACCTCTGTGGGGACAGTTCCCCCCCGTGCACTGGGGCTGCCCTGGAGGGCCGTTGGAAGAAAAGTAGGAGAGTTGCCTAAAGTGCTTATCACCACACTTAACATGTAATAGATGTCAAGTTGACAGCAGCTGTTCTTAGTAAGAGCAGTGGCAGGATAGATAGGACTCAAGGTTACAAATGTGTTTTGAAGGTTCAGCGAGGTACATACATTAATTCGTTCATGAAACATGTTTACTGAGCACCTACTGTGTGCTAGGCACTGAGCAGAGTACTTGGGATGCAGAGGTGAATAGGCAGGGCCCTGGTGTTGGAAGGGCACCTGGCCTAGCGGGAGAGAACCGTGGGGAAGCCATGCTGGGAGCGCTCCCAGGGCGGTAAGGGGAGGGTGTGTGCTAGTGCAGAGGAGGAGGCCTTCCCAGAGGGCAGGGGCTAGCAGAGGCTTTTGAACTCTGCCTTGAAACTCGAGGACTTGGCCAGGGAAAGAGGGTGAGGGCAGGGCCCTCTCTCCCCAGCGGGGCTGGTGTGTGTCAAGACCCAAGGCGTTAACAGCTAGACCTCGCGGTGTGCTGGCAAGACTTGAGTGTGGGCGGCAGAGGAGTGCGGTGCTCCGTGCGTTTGGAGGCAGGTCATCTGGGAGATTTCCTCCTCACAGTCTTTCCCACCTGCTTCGCTGGTGACTGCTCTCTGCTGGGGGACCAGGAAGGGGGCACATTGTTGCACAACTCACAGGAAACAGAAAATAGTTGTATTTTTTACTTTTAGAGGGTGAGTGTGAGCAGGGGAGAGGGACAGAGAATGAAAGAGAACCTTAAGCAGGCTCCACGCTGAGTGTGCATGTGGGGTTCAGTCCCACGACCCTGGGATCGTAACCTGAGCCAAAATCAAGAGTTGAAGGCTCAGTTGCCTGAGCCACCCAGGCGCCCCAAAGCTCAGAAAATTCTAAGTGCCCTTCCTTCCTTGGACACCATCTATTTCTTTTGAGAATTTTCAGCAGTAGCTTCAAACATCCAGAGTGTGGTGTATGTGTACATGTATGTGTGTGTTTAAAATCGGGAGGATGTGATTCACCTTTATTGAACGGTTACAGGGAATCCCTGGTCCAGCTGAACACTGAATTTAATAATTGTAATTATTGGTCTTTTGGGGCTCCTTATGTATTCATTGTTGCAAAACAAGACTAAAACCTTCAATGAAATGTTTCCATCCTTGCTTTGAATTGCTGCCTGGATCTCCCCCTATTTGTGGGGTCAGCCAGTCATCCATGATGGCAGTAAGCCAGCGGCATGGTGTCACACCCTTCCCACATCGCTCGTTAGTGCCATGCCTGTCTCCTTTGCATTCAAAGGGATTTTTGACATTGTGGGGACCCTGTGATGAAGTCTTCGCTTTGCTGACTGGACCAGGAAGACTGACTTCCTGTCCACCTCTTGGCTCATGAGGTCATTGTCCTCATTTGGAATTGGAAACCGCCACGTCCTTTTTCCTTGTCTCCCTGGCTCTTGAGAAGTGGAATTCCAGTGGCCCGTGACTGCAGCAGCTGCCTGGCCAGCCTGGAGCTGGCGTCACCCAGTGGTGCTGGTCTGAGTTATGCCAGGAAAGCTGGTGGGTCGGTTGCACAGAGGTGACTGTGGGGAGCTTCCGGTCTGGCCGTCCAGACTGTCCAGGTGTCACATGGCACGGAGCCTCTGTGTACCCAAGTAGAGGTCTTGGAACTCCCTTCCTTCCCGGGGCTCACCTGGTTGCCTCCTGGCTTGTCGGGGCTGGCTTCGTCCTCGTCGTCCCTGCGGCCACCATCATGGCAGCCACCACTAGCCAGCTGCTTAGGGTGGGATTCTGTTGTCACTGCCGCCACGGATGATGACTCCCGTGATTCTGGTAGCTCACGTTTATCGAGTGCTTACTGTATGCTGGGCGCTCCCTGAAGCCTCCCAGCGCTCCATGTGGTAAATACTAGTACCCATCCCATCTGACAGGGGACTGTGGCAGAAGAGGTTGAGTGACTTATCCAAGGGGTCCTTGCTGGGAAGTGGCTGAGCTGGGGTGTGAGTGCAGACGCTGCCTCTAGAGCAGGGCTCGGTGAACCATGGCCTACAGTGCTGCTGTGATGCACCCACGTCGGGGTCCATTTCTGCGTCGCGCACAGCGGCGCTGGCACTGCCACAGTGGGGTTGAGCAGTGGCAGCCGACACCGTCGGGCTCACGAAGCCTGAGGTATTGACTGCCTCTCCCTTTAGAACAGGCGTCAGCAGACTTCTTCAGTAGAGTCTAGGCCCTGAGCCACCATGTACACCACCTTTCTGTTGACACACAAAGTCCCTGATGGCTTACCATGTGCCAGGTGCTGTGCTGGGTGCTGGGAGACCGTGATGAACTGGCTGGGGGTTCCCACAGTGTGGTGGGGCAGGCGGGCGGTCATCAGGTACTCCCCTTGTTAAATGTATACTTAAAAGCAGACTTGTGCTGGGGCGCCTGAGTGGCTTAGTCGGTTGGGCGTCCGACTTTCGCTTAGGTCATGATCTCAAGGTTTGTGGGTTCGAGCCCCGCGTCGGGCTCTGTGCTGACTGCCAGCTCAGAGCCTGGAGCCTGTTTCGGTCTGTGACTCCCTCTCTCTCTGACCCTCCCCTGCTCACGCTGTCTCTCTCTCTCCTAGAAATAAATAAAACATTAAGAAAAAAAAGACTCGTGCTCGGCAGGAGGAGTGTAGGCCATATGAGGGTCATGAAGAGGCACCTGGTGCTTGGACACAGGAGGTGGAGGGATCGGGGAGGAGGCTCTTCTGGGAGAGATGCTTAAGCAGGTCTAGTCGGAGGGAGGCGGGGTCCTCGGCGTGGTGGGGCACAGGAGAGGAGCAGAGGATAACTGCTTTCAGATAAGGAAATTGCAGCTCAAAGCTGAAGGAAGTCTTCTCCAAGGTCACACGGCAAGGTCTAATGACATGCAGGCAATTGAACCCACTTTGATTCTAAACCCTGGGAAGTTTCTTCCGTTCGGTGTTCCTGCATGTGAAGGGTCCATTTCCTTACGACCTTGTCCTGCCTGGAGTCCTCTTCTAACGGGCTAGGCCATGGGGTGTCGTAGTGACGCTGGGACAAAGCTGGGACACAGAGGTGGCAGCAGCACAGTTGAACTGGGAACTTGAGATGCTGCCGTGCCTTTTAGAGCCCAATCCACTTGACACTCCTGCTCTCCTACTGGAGGGCGACTTCTCGTGGCTTCTTTTCATCCTTCGTCTCACTGAGGCCATTAGAGCACATGCCTGAGTTCACCTTGACTGCTAGAATTTTTTTAATGATCCGCCTTGAGTTATTGTTGGATTGTAACATAAATTCTTACCAGTGCATTCTGGTAGGTTGCTCTCTGAAGAGCTCTTTTAGAAGAGCAAAGGAACTCACCGAAAAATTAAGAGTTCGAGTCACTTGGAGGCTGGTTTCTTTCTACCCTGAATCATTGTTGGAAAAGGCTGAGCGTGGCAGGCTGGGGCTGTGTGGGGATGTGCCATTGCCCTTCCCCCCGCACCCCTTGGGGAGGACGGTCACAGGAAAGTGTCTGCATCTCCAGGGACTGCGTCCTGAGGGAGGACCCGAGAGGTGACGTTGGCACCAGCCCTGCTAACGGGTGTGGGTTTGCAGGATGAGGAAATGCTTGAAGATGGATTTTTAATGCAAACAGTACCACCGTCTTTTATTGTGGGCTTGGGATAGGGGTATTGAATGGCATGTGAAGTGTATCTTCACAGAGTTGTTATTTAAAAAAAAAAAAAAAGGGACTAGAGGGGAAGGAGAAGGCCCCTTGCAGCCCATTCAGGCTCAAAACACGAGTGTGTGCTGCATACCAGGTGATCTGTTAGAAGCGTTCAGAGAAGGGATCTCCCCCCACTGGAGTGGAGTTTACAGGCAGGTTTCTCCCACTCGGCTCTGCTGCCGTCAGGGGCTAGAATTCTTGGTGGGGGGCTGTCCGATGCGCTGCACGACGTTGACCGGCTACTCTGACTCTGCCCACTAGATGCACATAGCGCCCTCCCTTAATCATGACCGTCAAATGTCTTCAACCGTTGCTCGCTGTCCCGGAGTTGAAATTGGCTTTGGTTAAGAACTAGCTCGGGAATGGGCAGGGGACACCCGTACCACGTCCCTGTGCCGGCAGAAGCTGACCGTGACTGGCTGAGGGAGGTGGCCCACAGGTGCAGGGCAGCAGGCCCCTGCGAGCTCTGGCGCTCCAGATGCGAGGCGGCCACTGTGAAGGCGAATGGCAGGCACAGCATGCGAGAGCCCAGGAATGGGGCGCTGGGTGAGCCCTGGCTCTGCCTGTTTTCTCTGGGGCGCTGGGAGCTGGTCTCAGCTCTGAGTGGAGGAGATGCCACCTACTGCCCTGGTGTGGGAAGGAAAGGGCTGGGAGCGCGTGGTATTCAGGGTGCCCACCCATGTCGTGCGCATGATGCAGGCACGTGCAGTGTTGGGGGGCACACAACATGCCCAGGGCTCGGGAGGCTCTTAGGAGGACTTGACTTTGATGGATGGGAGCCTTGGGGGCTGAGAGGGCATGGTGTGTACTTGTGTGCAGGTGTGTGCTCACGTGCCTCTGTGTGTGTGTGTGTGTGTGTGTGTGTACACACGCATGCCCCTGCCTGCTTGGAAGGGCAGCCAGGGAAGGTCTCTCTGGCATGCGGGTCCCATGATGAGTGCTCAGAGAGACTGTGGCACGTTCGAGCAACTGCTCCCGGTTCAGTGTGAGCGCGCTGGGCCTCCCCGTGGAAAGGGCTGTGCTGCTCCGTGGAGGCAGGGCTGACGAGGCAGCAGGGTGGAGGTAGGGGGTCCAGTGAGGAGAGGGTAGTGGTGATCTGGGGTGTCAGATGGTCCGCCCTGAGGAGGTGCTGGGGGTGTGTGTGCGCGGTGCTGCAGGAGGAGCTTGGGAGGTAGGCTTTGTGAGACCGGTGGGTTATGACGGAGGAGGACAAGACCCTGTGAGGTGTGTGCGCATGCGCGCGTGTGCATGCATGCACACATGCCTGTGGGGTGTGTGCGTGCGTGTGTGTTGGTGATGCCAGCCAGGACTTAACCGAGAGACATCCAGGAGCCCTTCATTTCCCGGTGGGTAGTAATAGGATTTATTTACGACTCTGGAGAAAAATCATGGTTTTTTAGGTGCTTTTTGGGTCTTGAGGATTTTTGTATCTGAGATTACTTGGGTGGGTTTGGAGGAGAGCTGGGAGGACCCTTCACTGGGGCCGGGTGCCTGCTGGTGGTCTGTGATGCCTTCTGTAGCTCTTGACAGACCCCCTAGGAGAACTCCGAGGGCCTCTGACAATCTGAGGGTTTCCTATGGGCTCGTACAAGTCTTGCCGTTAATCGGCGATGTCGCAAAGCTGCCCATGTCATCTCTGCCTTATAACGGAGAGCACCAAACTGACCTTCGCTCTGCAGTTGTCTTTTGTATCATTAAAGCCTTGCTGAAAGATGGAGATTTATTAGTAAAACAAATAAAAAGTAAAAAAAAAAAGAGGAGGAGGGGATAAAACACTCCATTATTTCTGTCTTGTCATCATCCTGAGTCAGGTGGCGTCTGAGTGTACTTTGGATAGGTCTTTCCCAGAGTGCAGGTTTTTTACATGCTTCTGGTCGACTTTCCTGTTGAGCCTGTGACCTTGAGAAGCAATTGCTGAGGGTGGGAAGCCGGCCGCCCCCCAGCTCTGGCTGCAGCCGCATTCCTAAGTCCACACGGTTCTCTTGGCCAAAGAGGAGAGAGTAGTTGAGGGCTGTAGCCTGTGCGTGCTCTCTCTAGGAACGGCAGGTGGAGAGGAGGCACTGGGTATGAGGGTTGCAGGTCAGAGGGAAAAATACAAACTTAAATCAGTTGCCATACAGCAAAACCAAAAACAAAACACAAGGAATGTGTTGGTCCCTGTGAATGGGAAGCCCCAAAGCATGGTGTCCGCTTCTGGTGTGGATCCCAAATGGTAACCAAGTTCCTGGCCTTGGAGTCTGTCTCCTGATCTTCCTTTGTGGATTGATGTCTTAGTCAGCTGGGGATCCTCAAAAGGTGGCACACATGACCTTGAGCAGCTCCAGGCTTAGGTTCTTGAAGGATTTCTGCAGAGTGAGTGACCGTGTTCCTGCACACAAGGCCCCTGGCTCGGGCTGGATGGGTCAGTAGGGCCTCTGCTGGCGTGGCCTTCCGCTGCAGAGGACTGGGCTAGCCAGGGTCAGATGGGTCCCCCGGGCGTGGGCAAGATGGGGCTACAGATGGACCGGCCCACAGGAGGCTCGCACAGGGCAGTCTCCAGAAGGAAGCCCATGACGCCCAAAGCAGAAAAGTTTCTTCCACCTGGAACCTTAGTAATGCCGACAACCCCAGGATCCTAGATTTCAGGTCTCTGAAGTGTAGAGGGGCTTGACCCAGCCGAAGGGTAGGGAGCCGTACTTTTAGGCTCAATACCGCATTTGGGTCCAATTCAGGTTTGTCTGATAGTTGTCACAGGTGCTCAGTTTCGACATTGCCTCTCGTGTCTCCTGAGTCCACAACTCGTGGCAGGGGGTGGCAGGTTGTCCAGTCTGGTCGAGGACTTTATTTCAATTCCCAGCTCTGCTCCTTACAGGCTGGGTACCTTCAGGCAAGTCTCTTGGTCTGTCCCTGCCTCCTTCTCCAACAAGCACCCAGCCTACCTACCTCGTGGTGCTTTGTGAGGACCGGAAGAGACCCCTGACTTGGTTAACTGTGGCGTTCCTAGCAGACATTCCCACTCCGGCTGCTCACCGCTGGTGCTCTGGGGCACGCGTGGTTTTTGTTCTTTGCGTTTTTCCCCTAAATCACATGAAAAGCTTTGATATTTTGTTCTGGAAGTATTAACACTTCTCTGAGAAGTTGTGTGTGTGTTTTAAACATGCATTTATTTTGATCTACTTAACAATGTGAAGTGTTGCACAGGAAGAAAGTACAAATCGGCACCTGAGGTGGTTCTCGCACGGTTTGGCTTTGCTTACCAGCTGAGGAGAAGTAGGTTATGTACGTGTCTTAAAAGATGGCAAACTGCTGTTTGCCATTGAAAGGGGAAGGGAATGGAAGGAAGGCAAGGGGCCAGGCTAGAGGGAGAGCATGGGGACTGGTTGGAGGGTGTCAAGGTGCCTGGGTGGGGCTGAGATCTGTCCTTGCCCTGCTCTGGTGGTCAGCACCCCTACCTGAGTCCCTAGGCTGAAAGAGAGAAGGGGTTAGGAGCTTGGGCTGAACGTCCACTGCACTGTTACCTTAGAGGTGTTACCTTAGAGGTGTCAGCTTTCTTCTCTGAGCCTCTGTGTCCTCATCTGTGAAATGGATTCATAGTACGACTTTGCTCATAGGGTTGTTTCCCAGATTAAAAAAAAAAAAAAATCTGGGCAGTGTGCTTAGAACTCTCAAAGAATTGTCCTTGAGAGTGTGATGTTACTACAAATGACTGTGATTTTTAGATGGAAGGGACAGATGGCCATGCAATTCTCCTTTTAAGGGAGATTGGAAGATGGAAAATAATTTATGTGAGATATTGCATGGCTCATGAGGTGGCAGACTTCGTCTGTAAAGGACTGGATAGTAAACACTGTGGGATCTGTGGGCCCCGTGGTCTCTGTCACAGCTTCTCGGTTCTGCCTTTGTACCGTGAAAACCACCACAGGTGACACATCAGCTCGTGGTTGTAGGTGTATAGCAATAAAACTTTATTTGCAAGACACTGTTACCAATGACACTTGATTTATGATGGTTGTGGTTGCACTTGCCCTGAGGGCCTCATTTTGTCTGCCACCCCCCATGCCCCCCATAGGTGGTGAGTTGCCAGGTGCTGAGTTAGCTACTTGCACGTGGGTCTTGAGACTTCAGATTCCAGCCGTGTCCCGCTGTGACACAGAGCTTCCTCTACATACGAATCCGGAGAAACTTGTCTGCCACCAGGAGCCAACACCTGCTTTGGGAGCCCCTGAGAGCCTTGGAGAGAAGGGAAGGGCTTCACCTCCCAACTTGTGAGACGCTGGCCACATGTTTCTTCTCTTTAGGGCTTTATGTATTTTAATTCCTTTCATACCCCGGTGGGTTTTGCTGCCGTGCTGCTCTGGGTTGATGGTTCAGCAGAAGTGAATGTGATTGATGGGAAGTCTTCCCCTGGATTGGCAGGCTCCTGCGAGATGCCAGCTAAGCCCAGGTCAGCACCTCCCTGGTGGCCCATTGCTGCTGACTCTGGGGTGTGGGGGGGGCCTCTCCCAGGAGGAGGCACCTGGAGCGTGGGCTTTGTGCGTCTGAGCTGCTGGAACAGCCCGTGGGACGGGGTGGAGTGAAACCCCTCAGGACAGCAAGTGGCTTCAGGTCATCTTGGGGCACTCTGCTCAAAGGGCAAGAAGGAAGTCCTATCTGGGCAAGGATAAGTCATTAGAGCTTTTTAGCCTTGACCTCTGCTGGAAGGAAAGGGCGAAAGAATCCAGTTGTTCCTGCCAGTATTTGCTGGGCAGGGGGAACATGGGGGTTTATCCTTGGATTCCTGCTGACACCACCTCCGTGGCCGTGTAGCGCCAGGTGACCCAGGCTGGGCCGGGAGAGGATTGAGGGGTTGACAGCACACCACCTCCTGTGGCATTCGCCAGCCGTCAGGGCAGCCTTGGAAGCAGCACAGAAGAATCCTCCAAGCTCCTTTAAAAACCGGAGGAGCGGGTGTATTTTCCATGAGCTAACACTGTTGGTTCTTGATAAATACAAATAATAACAAGATTAGGAGGTTACAAACGAGATGAAAATGGAATCTGTGCTGGGTGGCTTGTGGAAAGCTGCTAAGTTCTCCCTCTTAGTAATAGACGGCATGTTGAAGGAGATTTTGTGTTTGGCCGTATTGCTCTTGGGATTTTTTGGGGGAAGAAAATGGTTCTATAAGTTGAAAATCTGAATCTTTTGCAAATCTTAATTCTTTTGTCTCTGGGCTAGGAGGGACATAAGCTTAGTGCCTGCTTCTGAGCAGAATCCTCACAAAAAACATTAATTACATTTCGTTTACTGCTTAGGTAACTTCCAAAGGGAGATAGGGGTTGGGAATAATTGTTGGGGGGTTATTCTATTTTTAGGGCTGATATTCAGGGATTAACGAAATTGTTACTCCTCTGTTACTTGGCTGCATGTTCCTCCTCACTTGTTCTCTTATAAATTTGATGTGGGTATTGGCCCCGTCAGAAGCAGGTCACTATTTGTTACAGAATGAATTCTGTCCTCCCAAAATTCAGGTGTTGAAACCCTAACCCTTGATGTGACTGTATTTGGAGATAGGGCCTTTTTAAAAGGTGAAAGATTTATACGCTCTGAAGAGAAACCAGAGTATAGGGGCCCTAAAAAAAATTTTTTTTTTAAATGTTTATTTCTGAGATTGAGCGGGACAGGGGCAGAGAGAGAAGGAGACACAGAATCCGCAGCAGGCTCCAGGCTCTGAGCTGTCAGCACAGAGCCCCATGTGGGGCTTGAACTCATAAACGGTGAGATCTGACCTGAGCCAAAGTGGGACGCTTAACTGACTGAGCCCCACGGGTGCCCCTGGAAATAGGATCTTGAAGGAGTAATTGAGGTTAAAAGCGGTCATCTGGGTGGGGCCTTGATGTGATCTGATGGATGTTCTGAAGTTCTCCGGAGAAGATGAAGAAGTGGCTGAAATGCAGGCACACAGCACGGACTGTGTTGAGCACATAGGGAGAAGGTGCCCTTCTGGAAGCTGAGGAGAGAGTCCTCGGGAGTAAACCCAACCCCCTACACCTTGGTCTTGGGCTTCCAGCCTCCAGAGTGCTGGGAAATACATTGCTATCGTGTCGGTCCCCACGGCCTGTGCTACAAGCGGGCTAAGACATGACTAGCTGGTGGCTCTTGTGCCAGCTTTTGACAGGTGCAGGTTCACATTCTGGGTTCCCGGCTTACTAGTTGTGAGTGCTTGGGGGATCTTGTGCCTCAGGTTCTTCTTCTGTAGACGGGGGCTGGTGGATGTCCCAGAAATGGTGTATCCTGTGACTGTGTGGTGTTTTAGTGTAAATTGTGAAAGGGCTTGCCTCTGAGCTTTGCTACCTGAAGACTGGCCTATATGCTGGTGTTCGGTGTCCCTGCCAGATCTTTACTGGTGTTCAGCCACTCACATTTGTCAGTGATGGAGGCCAACCTCTACCTTCTACCTAGGATTTACGGCCAAAGCAGTGGGGAACAGTGGGAAAATAAGCTGCTTCTGGGATCCATCTGCATGGAGTTTGCGGCCGGGGTGGCTTCTGTTGGGTGGGACCGCCGGCTGCTTCCATGCTCGCAGCCGCAGCGGCTCGCTGTGTAATGGGCCGGGACNGACACAGGTGATGATTCTGTGACCCCCATTTTCACCTGCACGAGCCGAGATCCCTCACGTCTGTCCTTGTGGTTTTCCTCCCCGGTTGGGGGTAACATTACACAGAGGGTCTTTTCTTTCTTTCTTTCTTTTTTTTAATATTTTTATTTATTTCTAGGAGAGAGAGAGACAGTTTGAGCAGGGAAGGGTCAGAGAGAGAGGGAGATACAGACTCTGAAATAGGCTCCAGGCTCTGAGCTGGCAGCCAGCACAGAGCCCGACGCGGGGCTCGAACCCACGAACCGCGAGATCATGACCTAAGCGAAAGTCGGACGCTTAACCAACTAAGCCACCCAGGCGCCCCTCAGAGGGTCTTTTCTTAAAGTTTATTTATTTTGAGAGAGCGAGAGTGCGAGAGACTTCTCCTCGACTCTCCGCTCTGTAGTCGTGTCATTCTGGGCTGTTGTGTAAATATTGTGGGACAAAGCAGGTGAGTTACCACAGGGTGTCCTAAGCCATCATCCCATGTGTCTTTGACCTACTTTGTATGAAGAGCAAAGGATGTAAAAGTGGAATATAAAAGTAATAAAGTAGACCCTGTAAAACTGAATTTGAACTGGAAATAGCCATAAGAATGAGGTATCTTAAAAAAAAAAAGACACCTATGTATTCCTAGGTGTAGATGGTTTGTAAAGTCTCAGAATAACCCCAGTCCTACTGCTACAGCATAATGGGTTAGAATGGAAACATTTTTAAAGATGTTTTCCCCTTCTTGAAAAAAATCCTTTTGCACCTATAGAACCTGAGCACATGGCCAATAACATTTTTTTTTCTCCTTAATCCTTTAGTCTCAGTTCCGTAAGCTTACATACAGTCTGCAAGTCTTTGCACCAGCCCTTTGCCAGTCACGCTAGGCCTTTGGGCTCACACAGCTTCTGCTCTGCTATTTTGCAGGCGGGTGGGGGTGGTGCTTATGGGAGTAGCATGCTCAGAGTTGCATGCTGTTTCTGGTTTGTGCTCTTGATATTTGAAAGCAAATTTGGTGGATCTGAAAACCCTCAGATCACATTTTCTTGATTATCTTAAGTACGTTACCAGGTCTTTGGGAAGCAGTGTTCTGGAAGATGGATAATAATCTAATTTTCTTTTTCTTAGAAGTCCCTTGCTCCAGGGCGTTCTTCACTTTCTCTAATGTTGAATAATTTTACCAGACTGAATCTTGGTATGAGTCACTCAGAACTTGTATTCCTAGGTACGTGGTGAATTGCTTCCAACAAAGTTTATTTCCTCTCCAGAGGCTTCTGTTTTCTTTATGCTGGTTCTTCTTTGTCCTTAGTATTTGTTACTTTCTCTCAAATCCATATTTCCTTTTATTTCCTTTTATTTTTCATTTTTAAACGTTTATTTTTGGAGAGGGAGAGAGAATCCCAAGTAGGCTCTGTGCTGACAGCCCAGAACCCAACTGGGGGCTCAATCCTGTCAACCATGAGATCATGATCTGAGATGAAATCGGGAGTTGGATGCTTAACCAACTGAGGCACCCAGGTGTCCCATTTCCTTTTTATTTTTTTAAAGCTTTTGTTTACTTGACCTTCTAGGTGTTCCTTCTAGGGTGGTCTTCATTTTTGAAATGTTGTGTTTCTTTGCCTGAGCTTCGTCACTTCATGACTGAGTCTTTCTAATTCTGGTTCTTGTTGTTTTCTGCTGTGTTATATCATTTCCATGCGTCTTTGAGCTTCGTTGGAAATAGAAGGTTACAGTTACACGGGTATTTCTGGCATGCCTTCATTATCTGTAGATATGTTCCACTTCTTATTCTTAAAACTTGGGATTTTACCTGGATCCTTCTCTGTTGCCCTTCATCTAGGGTCAGAAAGTAAACTTCTGGAGGGAGGTGAGGTTGAGGGCTGCACTTTCCACCTTGGCAGAGCTCCCTCCTCTGATGGTGTGCTGAGGTGCGTGGCACACTTGTTTCCGAAGCTTTCTGCCCGTGTTGTGCTCCCCTGCCTTCACCTTGGTCACCCCTGGGGTCTCGGCTCCATTATGATTCCCACTGGTAGATGAGGCATCCAAGAAGGGCACCCTCTGGGCCAGTGTCTAGGATTAGCGGAGGCCAGCCTGCATGAGCCCCAGGTCCCTCCTGCTCCTTTGAAGTGGGGAGAAAGGAAACCTGCCTCTGTGTTTCTGTCGCTGGCTTGCAGGTGTTCCTTTCCAGGGAGCACCCCGTTGGTGGCAGAGGGGTTCATCTTGCAGGGTATCTTAGCAGATGCCCTGGCTGTGTCCCTCTGCGCTGGCCTGTACACACAGAACCCCATGCCATGGTGGTCGTTGGTTTGTCCTCACCTGCTTATATTTTGGGGTGTGTGGGGTGCCTTGTCACCCAGCTTTACCTCCTCTGTAGGATTCAGGTTTTAGCATTTGGTTCTTGATCTATTTAGAGAGGTTAACGAGTTAGGCTGCTGTCACTACTGTTTTCCTAGAATCGTTCCTGAGTAGACATTTAAAATAACACCAATAAATCCCCCCCTTAATAGTCATTCCACCAAGCACAAAAGAAGGAAGATGCCAGTGAACATGAAAATGAGGGTGAATGGTGAGCTGGTAAGAGGCTGATTGGTAACTGTGGACCAGAACTCCTTTTCTGCACAAAAGTGACGGTTCTCGTGGCCCCTAAGCACTGTCTGTCATCCATGGCCCTGCTTCCCATGCAGGCTGCTGTGGACGGTTTCCGGAGGCAGGGGACGGTCAGGCCTTCAGCCCAAGGGGCTGCCGGTGGGACCCAGGTGCCAGGAGCCCTTCGCCACTCACCTCCATCCTGAGTGGGCAGAGAAAAGTCATTTTGAGCCTTGGTTATGGATTGCTGTAGTCATTAAAACTTCCTCATTAAAAAAAATTGCCTTTTTATTTTGAAAAATTTGAAACCTACCTAAAAGCTGTAAGAGTAGCACCACGAATTTGGGTAGGCATCCCTGGTCCTACGTTCCCCCGTGGGTAACACTCGGCACGTTTGCCTTTCTCTCCACTCTTACTAAATGAATAAACACACACAGGTTGTACATACATATATATATATATTTTTTTTTTCTGAACTACTGGAAAAATAACTTCAGACCTTGTGATTCTTTACCCCTAAATTCTTCCACATTTATTTCCCGAGAAAAGAAACAGTGTCTTCTATTACTACTGTAGTATGATGCCTGAGAAGATTGATAATTCCACAATATTTAACATACAGTCCATAGTCCTAATTCCTTCATTGTTCCTAAAATGTCTTTTTTTAAGTTATTACCCCTCGTGGAGTCAGGATATCTGTGAAGTTGATGCGTTCTTTACCTGAGTTGTCATGTCATCAGACCGTCTGAGCCTGAATTCTGTGCTGTGCCCTGTGCTGTGTGTTGTACAGGGTCAGGTCCCTGCTTTCAAGGAGCTTAGGCCTAGAAGCAACCACGTTACAACTGGAAGCTATGAAGATTTCAGACTTGGAAGAGCTCCCTACTGTTTTCCTGAGTTTGAATCCCTTTTGTAACAAAGGGCATCCAGGCCCTGCTAGACTTCCAGACCACGGTGTGGTGCACGGGCAGCTTCCTGGAATGCCTAGGATTTTATTCACATTTGGGCACCAACCTGTATAAAGCCATTGTAAGAGCTTTCCAGATGCATTGTTGTGGCCCTCGTGAATTTTCGGAGAGCCAGAGGATGGACCTTCCTTACATTTAGTAGCGTCTTTGGTCATTCTTCAGTAATTCTTCCCCAGGGTGCTGGGTGGAATTGAATATAGCTGCAAACTGCTCTCATCAGGTGAAGACCAGCCACAGTGACAGACGACTTGGAGGAGCATAGTTTTGTGGGTTTTTTTTTTTTTTCCTGCTTTGTCAACTTGTAGTCATGAGCTGTTAAGGGGGAGATTGTGTTTCCTCAGAAATGTGTTGTAATTGGTTAAATCCTGTGGGACTGACTGCATCACTGCAAATGTGCCTTTTTGAGCAGATCCGTGCAAGTTACACTGTGGTCCCTGAACCATAAGCCATCACGGAGGGATTGCTGCTTGTGTGAACCTGGATTTACAACTCTGTGCTAACCGAATTTTTATATCCGGCCTTTGCTTTGACCCTGACATTTTCATCCCACAGTCGTCTCTGACATTTGTTGGAGTGTCCGTTTTATGGGCTTGGGGGGGGGTGGTGTCTCAAACTGGAACCTCTAAAAGGGCCAAGTGGATGATGGAGGTGAATGAAGTGGGCCTCAGGAGAGAATAGGGGCCCGGGGAGCCCTGGGGAAACTGGAAAGCCCTTGTCCTGTCTGAGGGAGCAGCCACCTACTCAGCGCCACCCACGAGTGGTCACCAGCCCCACGGCCCCATGTGGTCAGACACTGAGCTTTTCCAAGATCAACTGAAAAGATAAGAAAGGGAGAGATCTTGATATTTAATGATTTGTATCTAGTAAAACTGCATCCCCCCCTTCAAATACACATGCATGCGTGCCATCCACACATCCCCCCGCCCGGCTCAGCAGAGCAGGTCTACAGGCTAGACAACCGTCTGCAGTAACCTTTCTGTCTCTGTCTCTGTCTCTCTCTCAATCTGCTATTTGGCCTTTGTTGTTGTGTTTTGTTGTTACCTTTTAAGTTGCGTTTCTTTCATAGTCTACATCTCCTGCTTGTGGTCTCCAGAGGCTGGGATTTGATGAGAGTATTGGGACTCATT
Organism: Crocuta crocuta; assembly: GCF_008692635.1. NCBI lineage: Eukaryota > Metazoa > Chordata > Mammalia > Carnivora > Hyaenidae > Crocuta > Crocuta crocuta. The sequence continues at coordinate 9,575,974 of NW_027531893.1, forward strand.
CAAGAGCCAAATCAGAGTTTTCAACTTTTTATTCACATGCGAGCTGCAGCTGTGTCCCAAGGCTCGGATAGTAACAACAGCTGTCACGTTTCCAGAAGCCACACCACTTCCTGGGAGGAAGTGATGATGAGCGCGGCCCCTCACTCCCAGATACTCCCGGAAGTGTTGGATAGGCTCTGCCTCCGTGGTCCTGCTAATGTTGGCACCGAGGAGGTGGGCACATGTCGTGAACTGCACCCCTTGGAACTGTACCGTATTTATCAAAGTAAGGGCTCTAGCTGGGCCTTACTGTTCTCAGATCCTTCAGTGTGCTGTATTCATATTGACAAAGCAAAGTTTGCTGGGTTTCCAGTGCCAGTTGTAAGCTGTTTAGTCCTTTGAACACTACTTTGCGGGTTGTTCTTATAAACCCCTATTTTTTGTTGGTTGGGAGCCTTTAATATATATATATTTTCTACTTTGAAAGGATTTAAAAATTGCTAGAGAATTGCAAGAATAATAAAAACTCCTATGTGCCTTTCAGCCAGATTAACTGGTCATTAATATTTACCATATTTGAGGTAAATGTCTCTAGATCTACTGATAAGAATCTTTTTCCTCATCATTTAAGAGTTGTAAACACCATGACCTTTAACCTTGAAGTGTTTGTTTCCTATAGAACAAGGGCACTTGTGTAGATACCTATTGTGTGATGATAAAATTCAGGAGATACTGATGTGATAGAGTGTAAACCCATACTCATAATGTTACCACTGAGGCCACTGAAGCCTTTTATGGTCATTTTCTTCAGTCTAGAATCAGGCATTGCATTGAATTGTTGCATCTGTTAAACCTCCTGTAACCGGGAGCGCTTCCATGGCGTCTTTCCCCCCATGACCTTGCCTTCTGTATTCCTTTCTGGCCTATTGCTTTGTAGACCGACCATCAGTCTGGGTTTGTCAGCTGTTTCCTCATGACTAGAGTCAGGTTATGCACTTTTGACAGGCTCTGAAGGGTTTTAAGGCCTCTTCCTCTTGGTCCAGTAAAGGGCCTCTAACAAGCCAGTAGGCTTCTGGTCCTGAGAGTGAAGAGCAGAGGGAGCCCTGGGTCCCCCGCTAGAATTGGGCTTACAGGTGGGTCTCGTTGGGCATGGGAGTTGCTTTTTTAAAAAAGCTATGAATCAGCGTTGAAAGATCTTAAAGCTTGTTGGAGAAATCGGGTTGCCAGCTACTCTTGAAGATGTGGCTTCACCGGGGCCACAGTCCCACGTCATGGACACCCCGAGATGGTCTTGTGCTCTCCCCCGTGACCCCTATCCACACATGATGCCCAATGTGCCTTTCTCCTGCCTCACTCCTGCGTGCTCCAGGCCGGGCCCCAGGGGTCTGCGACTCTGAAACCTCGAGAATGAACCTCTAGAGTAGGCTTGCAGTTCAGCTCCCTGTATTCTGCTCTCATACACAAGTCCCATGTTCTTCTTAGAGCCATTCTTCTTGGGGGAACGATTGGCCATTTCGTAACTGCTCTTTTTGCCCATTCTTGCCTCTTTTGAGAGGTTGTTTTATTTGGCTACATTTATTGTCATCCCCCTGCTGTGAAACTGTTAGCATTCACTCTTCCTAAAGGTAGATGGCACATGCAGGACCTTTGAGTGTCCTAAACTGGCTCCCACGGAGGCCCAGTTGAGCGAGAGACCCTTTCAGGCCCCAGTCAATGTGAAAAGGCTCCATCCCTTGTGTAGGCGGAGCACAGCAGCCTAGGGTAATCAGGGAAGCATTCTCTGAGGAGGTGAGGTTGAATTGGCGTTCCTCCAGTGAGCTCGGGAAGAGGGCTCCATATTGATGCCTGACTCAGAAAAACTTGAGGGAGCCCTTCGGCATTGTTGCAGGTCTTCCCGAGCCTTTCAGCTGCATGGAGGGGACAGCCTTTGTGGGTTAGAAGACAATGGTGGTGGAGCTCCCGTTTATAATTTACACATAACGATAATAGAACAGGTAACATTTACTTAGTACTTAATATCTTCCAGACACTTGATACATATTTGCGTGTGTGTTGATGCGTGTGCACATACACAATTAAATTGTCCTTGTAGTTTCTAAAGTAGGTACTAGTCTCTCATTTTACAGGTGATAAAACCAGGGCCCTGAGAGGTCAAGTGACTTGACTAAGGTCACACAGGCAACGACAGCATTTGTGTTAAGCCCATTGGGCCTCAAAGCAAAGACTTTAATGCCAAAGGACTAAAGTGAATAGCAAGCTGCCTTCTGGATAAGTCAGTGTCCTAAGAAGTAACTTGAAAGAGTTTTGAGTGTAGATGACAGTCAAGTATGATTCCAGCTATTGAGTTTGGAAACCTATGATTTTCCTGTTGTGCTCAGGATATTTTGGGTGTGTATCATCTGCAATTAATTACCTTCATGAGCCACTGGAGTTGTTTGGGCTGTTTCCCTGGCTCTGGATGTGAAGTGTGGGGCCAGCGTGCCATTCTGAGTGGAATTTACCAGGTGGCTAATGAGATGGGGTTTATAAAAGAAAGAGTGAACTGGTGGGAATAGAGAGCGAGCACTAAAAATCAAACAAGCTTTTTACGACCCTCCTCCCCCCACTCCAGCTGGCAGATGAGATACCATACAACCCCAGTCAGAGAGCAGTCAAGGAGAAATGTGGACCACCCGCAGTTCGGGCCCCTGGCTGCCTTTGCACTGCCTCATTAGAGAAAATGGCTGGAAAGCAAGAAGTAGTCTGATTTCTTGTGCCTGGTAAGGGACCACTGCTTTCACGTCAGGTGGACTGTGATTGTGCTTTTCTGGACTCTGGTTCCAAAAAGGTGTGCTGGGAGAGCACAGGGCAGCAAATGGTTCTAACACGGGGCCCAGAAGTGACCTGGGGGCTGGTTAGAGTGCACATTCCAGGCCTACTCCGGAGTACTAAGGCTGAGCTCTGCAGCGGGGCCTGGAATTATTTTTTAACTCCTCAGTGTGTTAGTGCTGGCCATGAACAAAACCTGCTCGTCCATAATGCATACAATTCATCAGAATCAGAAAATCAACATGACATTTTTCCATCTACTCCCTTCTTCATGTTCAGCCTTTACTGATTGTCCCAGTAATACCCTTTCTTGCAAAATGACTGAGTCCAGAATGACTCATGTAATTTCTTAGGTCAGGAGCAGTTTATTGAACACTTTTTTCCTTTGACTTTTGTGACCTTGACATTTTTGAAGATGATTGCCCAGTTTATTTTGCAGAATGTCCCAACCAATGTTGGTTGGTTGTTTCCCAGATTAGCTTCAGTTTATGCATCTTTGTTGTCAACATTCTGGAGGTGATGCACGTTCTTCTGAGAGCACGCTAGCGGGTGCACACGGCTTTAATTTGTTCTATTAGTGATCCTGTTAACTTTGATCCCCTGATCTGATGGCGTCTCTACTGTGAACATTTCCCCTTACAGCAGCTCAGTATTTTGTGGGGAGGTGGTTGGAGCCTATGTAAGTATCTTGTGAGGCATTAAACTCTCCACGTACCCATTTCTGGGTTCATGGATGTCTATTCAGTAGCTCATCATCCGTTACTATCACCACTGTGATGGTCAGATTGTCCTGGATTTGTCTGGTGGCAACTCTGGTGAGTTGGTTTCTGTGTCCTTTTGAAATGACCTCAGGAGTTTATGCTGACGCCCACCCTGAATTCCAATCCAAGACCATGCTGTTGGCCTCCAGTCTTCTCATGATGTGGTTACTCCCCTCTCTGAAGTGAGAAGCTGGGCTCCTGCTGTCTGTATGTTTAGGGATTTTTTTTCAAGATATCATTATTTTATTTTTACTGTAAATTTTTGCTTTAATTCCAGTTAACATACAGTGTAATATCAGTTAGAGGTGTACAGTATACTAATCCAGTTCCACACATCACCCTGTGCTCATCATGACAGTACATTTCATAATCCCTATCACCTATTTCACCCATCTCCCCGCCCCCGGCAACCCATCAGTTTATTCTGTATAATTAAGAATGTTTATTGCTCACTCGCTTGCATGTGCTCTCTCGCTCATTTTTCCTCTTTGCTTGATTGCTTCTTAAATTCAACCTAGGAGTGAGATGATATGATACTTTGTCTTCTTTCACTTAGTGTGATACTCTCTAGCTTCATCCATGTCATTGCATATGTCAAGATTTCATTCTGTTTTTATGGCTGAATAATATTCCACTGTACACACATACCCTACCTTATCCATGCGTCAGTCAGTGGACACTTGGGCTGCTTCCGTATCTCGGCTATTACAAATAATGCTGCGAGAAACCTCAGGGGTCCCTTTGAATGGGTGTTGTGTATTCTATGCATAAATACCCAATAGTGCAGTTGCTGGGTCTTAAGGGTAGTTCTGTTTTTAACTTTTTGAGAAACCTCCATACTGTGTTCCACAGTGGCTGAACCAATTTGAATTCCCACCAATAGTGCATAAGGGTTCCTTTTTCTCCACATTGTCACCAACACTTGTTGTTTCTTGTGTTCTTAGCTTAGCCATTTTGACAGGTGTGAGGTGTTAACTCCTTGGAGTTAAAAAAATTTTTTTTTTTTTTGAATTATTTTGAGAGAGAGGGAGTGCGAACGGGGGAGGGGCAGAGAGAGGAAGAGAGAGAGAATCTCAAGAAGGGCATGGAGCCTGATGCAGAGCTTGATCTCACAAGCTCACAAGATCATGAGATCATGACCTGAGGCACAATCCTGAGTTGGATGCTTAGCTGACTGAGCTACCCAGGCGCCTTGGATTTGCATTTCCCTGATGATGAGCAACGATGATGATCTTTTCATGTGTCTGTTGGCCATCTGCATGTCCTCTTGGAGAAATGTCTGTTCATGTCTTCTGCCCATTTTTTAGATTATTAGGATTTTGGGTGTTCAGTTTTAGAAGTCCTTGATGTATTTTGGATACAAACCCTTTATCAGGTATGTTATTTGCAAAGATCTCTTACAGGCTGCCTTTTTGTTTGTTATTTCTTTTTTTGTTGTTTTTAATATATATATTTAAAATTTCTAGGAGAGAGAGAGACAGTGTGAGCAGGGGAGGGTCAGAGAGAGAGGGAGTTACAGACTCTGAAATAGGCTCCAGGCTCTGAGCTGGTAGTCAGCACAGAGCCTGACGCGGGGCTCGAACCCACGAACCGCGAGATCATGACCTAAGCGAAAGTCGGACGCTTCACCGACTAAGCCACCCAGGCGCCCCTGTTTGTTATTTCTTTTGCTGTGCAGAAGCTTTTATTTTGATGTAGTCCCAGTAGTTTATGATCACTTTGGTTTCTCTTGACTCATGAAACTTATCTAGAAAAAGGTTACTCTGGCCAGTGTTAGAGAAATTACTGCCTGTGTTCTCTTCTAGGATTTTTATAGTTTCAGGTCTCACATTTAAGTCTTCAATCCATTTTGAATTTATTTTTGTATATGGCGTAAGAAAGTGGTCTAGTTTGATTCTTTTGCATGTTGCTGTCCAGTTTTCCCAGTGCCATTTGTCGAGGAGACTGTCTTGTTCTCTTTTGGATATTTTTTCCTGCTTTGTCAAAGATTAATTGATCATATGATTGTGGATTGATTTTTGAATTTTCTGTTCTGTTCCATTAATCTGTGTGTCTATTTTTGTGCAGTACCATACTCTGGATTACCACAATTCTGTAGTTTGTCTTTAAGTCTGGAATTAAGTTGCCTTCAGCTTTGCTTTTTTTTTTTTTTTTCCCTCCTTTAGAAGTTTCTTTGGCTATTTGGTGTCTTTTGGGGTTCCATACAAATTTTAGGATTGTTTGTTCTAGTCCTATGAAAAACCCTGTTGGTATTTTGATAGGAATTGAGTAGTGTATAGGTTGCTTTGGCTAGTGTGAACATTCTAACAATACTTGTTCTTCTAATCCATGAGTATGGGATAGCTTCCCATTTCTTTGTGTCTTGAATTTCTTTCATTGGTGTTTTACATTTTTCAGAGTTAAAGTCTTTATCCTCTTTGATTAAGTTTATTCCTAGGTATCTTATTTTGGGTGCAGTTGTAAAAGGGATTGTTTTTTAAATTTCTCTTGCTGCTGCTTTGTTCTTGGTATATAGAAATAGACAGTTTTGGTAGGCTGATTTTGTATCCCGTGACTTCACAGAGAATTCGTGTATTGGTTCTAGCCGTTTTTTAGTGGCATCCTTATGGTTTTCTATATAGAGTATCCTGTTCTTTGCATATAGTAAAAGTTCGATTTCTTTCTTAGTGATTTGGATTCCTTCTACTTTTGTTGTCTGATTGCTGTGGCTAAGACTTTGGCTGCTATGTTGAATAAAAGTGGTGAGCATGGACATCCCTGCCTTGTTGCTGACGTCAGAGGAAGGGCTGTTTTTCCCTATTAAGGATGATGATTGCTATGGGTTTTTCATATATGGCCTTTATTATGTTGAGGCCTTTATTTCTTGTGGGTATATTTCGTGTGGGTTTTTATCATGAATGGATATTGTATTGTGTCAAAATCTTTTTCTGCATCTGTGAAATGATCATATGGTTCTTACCCTTTTTCCTACTGATGCGATGTATCACATTGATTTGTGAATATTGAACTACTCTTGCAACCCAAGAATAAATCCCACTTGATTATGGTAAATGATTTTTTAAAATGTATTGTTGAATTCAGTTTGCTAGTATTTTATTGAGAATTTTTGTATCTCTGTTTATAAGGGACATTGGCTTGTGTTTTTTTTAAACTGGTGATTTATCTGGTTTTGATATCAGTAATGCTGGCCTTGGAGAAATAATTTGGCCTTGTAGAATATAATTTTTATTTTTGGAATAGTTTAAAGAAGCATATAGGTATCCTTTAAATGTTTGATAGAATTCATCTGTGAAGCTCTCTGGTCCTTTTGGTTTGTTAGGAGGTTTTATTTATTTAACTATGACTCAATTTCTTTGCTGATTATCAGTTCAAAATTGCTATTTCCTCCTGTTTCACCTTTGTATGTTTATAGGAATTGATTGGTTTATTCTAGATTGTCCAATTGGGTGATATATAGTTTTCCTAATGTCTTATGATTGCGTTTCTGTGGTGCTGATTGTTACTTTTTTTCCCCCCTCATTGAGATGATTTTGAATGTTTTTATTTTTTCCTTGATAAGTCTGGATAGAGGTTTATCAATTTTACTGATTTTTTTGTTTTTGTAAGAACTAGCTCCTCGTTTAATTGATCTCTTTTTAAAATTTTTGTATTTGTGCTTAATCTTTATTATTTACTTCTGGTTTTAGGTTTTGTTCCTTTTCTAGTTTCTTTAGGTATAAGGTTAAGCTTTTGGAAGTATTTCTTACTTCCTGAGCAATTCATTGCTACAAACTCCCTTCTTGGAGTTGCTTTTGCTGTATCCCAGAGATTTTGGACCATCTTGTTTTCATTTTCATGTTTCTATGTACTTTTTTATTTCTTTTTTATTTTCTGGTTGACCCATTCATTGTTGAGTAGCTTGTTTCAGCTCCATGTATTTGTTGTCTTGCCAGATTTTTTCCTGTGGTTGACTTCAAGTTTCATAGTGTTGCAGTCAGCAAACAGGCGTGGTAATTTCAGTCCTCGTAGATTTGTTGAAGTTTGTTTTATGGACCAGTATGTGATCTATTCTGGAGAATGTTTTGTATGTACTTGAAAAGAGTGTATTTTGCTGGGTTAGGATAGAATGTTTGGATTGTGTCTGTTAAATTCCTCTGTTCCAGGGTGTCATTCAGAGCCATTGTTTTGTTGGCTTATTGATGTTCTGTTTTGATGAAGTCTTCTGTTAGTATTGTGTTATCGTCATTTGGTTCCTTGGTGTTTGTTATTAATGGTTTTATGTATTTAGTTGCTCCTCTGTTGCGTGTATAAATATTTAACGTTGTTATGTTTTCTTGTTGGATTGTCCCCTTTAATATCAAGTAGTGGTGTTCTTTGTCTCTTGTTACGGTCTTTGTTTTAAAGTATTGCTACTCTGGCTTTGTTCTGATGCCCCTTTGCACTACAGATGTTTTTTCCATCCTATGCCTTTCCCTCTGCAGGTGTCCATAGGTCTAAAATGGGTGTCTTGTAGGCAGCATAGATAGCTGGGTCTTGTTTGTTTTTTAACCTCTCACCCTGTGTCTTTTGCTTTGGAGCATTTAGTCCATTTACCTTCAAAGTAAGTATTGATATGTATTTGTTGTGGTATGTATTATTTATTTGTGGTTGTTTCTGAGGATTTTCTTTGACCCTTCATCTTTCTCTGTCATTCTTTGCTGATTTTCTTCAGTGGTACATTTGGATTTCTTTCTCTTTATTTGCATGTTTTTTAGTGTTTTTTGACATATGGTTACCATTAAATTTGTACATGACCTCTCGTGAGATTAGTCTATATTAAGTTGATAGTTGTTCAAGTCTGAACCTCCTCTTTTTTCTTCTCCACATTTTAGGTATAGGTTACTATAATTTAATCCCTTTTTTGTGAGTTCCTGGACTAATATTTTTCTTCTACTGAGATACTCATTTTCTTACTGGTATTTTGTTTCCTATCTCTATGTTGTCATTTTTTGTCCCTCATTTCTATTCAGTCCCTTTTAATATTTCTTGCAGGGCTGGATTAATGGTCACAAACTCCTTTAGTTTTTGTTTGGGAAACTTTATCTCTCCTTTTATTGTGAATAGCCTTACTGGATAGAATATTTTTGGCTATAGATTTTTCCCATTCAGCACTTTGAATATATTCTGTCATGTCCTTCTGGCCTGACAGATTTCTGTTGAGAAATCTCCTGCTAGCCTTATGGATTTTCCCCTGTAAGTTAATGACTTGTCTTGCTGCTTTGAAAATGTTGCTTTATATTTTGCAAATTTAATTATGTCTCAGTGTGGCTCTGCTTTTATTTATTGTCCAGTGAGTTCCTACATCTGGGTATCTGTTTCTTTCTCCATATTAGGAAAGTTTTCAGCTATTATTTTTTAATATATTTTCTGCCCTCCTTTCTCTTCTTTTGGGACTTAGATAATAATGTTGTTATAGTTGATGGAATCGCTGAGTTCCCTAAGTCTGTTCTCATTTTGTATAATTTTCTTTTGTTCTGCTTGATTACTTTGTTACTTTATCTTCTAGGTCATAATTTGTTCCTCTGGGGTGTGTGGCTGGGCAAGACACACAGGGTGGCTAGGGGCTTGGAGCTGGGTGTGATGCAGCAGGTGTATGGGGTGACGGCTATACACCTGGCTGGCTGGGTAGGGTCTCTGGACAGCCTTAAGAAAGTTGGCCCTGAGCCCAGGGCCAAGGCCAGCAGGCTTGGAGTGGGCGAGTCCTGGGAGAACTCAAGGGTGTGGCGCACACTGCTAGCTGGTTAGGTAGCAAGTGTATATGCAGCCCTGCTTCTGGCATGTGCCTCTGTGCTTATTCTGGGGGTTAGGGGAGGAAAATGGCACTTGCCATTTCCCTCGTTTTTGGGAAAGTCCCTCTACAGGCTCAGAAATCCGTATGAATGGATGCCTTCTCTTTGCCCCTGGTGTTGCATTAGCTGCTGTTTTAATGTTGCTTCTCTGCCCAGGCTGCTGTCTCTTTAAGGGCTATCACTCACCACCCTCCAGGCTCATCCAGTGCTGAGTCAGCTGATCTCCAAAGCTCCAGGCTCCAAACCCATTTGGTTTTACAAAGTGATGGAATTCAGCCCCTCAGGTATTTAAAGCCAAAAGTTAAGGGGATTAGGCTTTCCTGTGTGAGGGCCCATTTCTCTGCCCTCCTGCTGAAAGCTGCCTCCTCCCTTTCTGACCTTCCTGGCTTTTCAAATGCAGCTTGTTCTCTATATTTAGTTGTGGCGTGTTTGTTCCGCCAGTCTTCAGACACCTCTCCCAGTTATTGACCTGGATGTGGATGACATCTACTTGAAAACGTGGGGCATTGAGCTCCGAGTCCTCCTACTCTGCCATCTTAACATATCAGGCTGTTTCGTTAATTTGTTACATCTGTATGTGACTGGTCTTCAGTTGTTTTGGCCTGTTTGGTGGAGGAAAAAGCAGGGCTGGAAGATCCCTATTTTCTGATTAAGCCCCTCCCACTGATTCCCTTCTAGGGGAGCCTCCATTCTCTACCACCTCGGAAGAACCCTGGCCTTTTGGAAGGTGTAGACATTGGAGTTGCTCAGATATCAATCCTATTTCCACTCTTGGGTGACCTTGGCCAGTCTCCAACCCTGCTGAGCGTCCCTTTCCTGTGGACCTGAGCAATACTATTTTACAAGGGCTAACACCAGAGAGATAGGATCTGACCGCTCTCCTCAAGGTCTCACAGTCTAGATTGAGATCCTGAGCGCTGTCCAGGGGTATTCGTGTATTCTCTGGTCAAGAGGGAAGCTTCTCAGGGATGTGGTGAGGGCCAAAGAAGGGGTGGTCACAAACCCCTGGTGTGGGGAGGAAGGGCTTCAGAGAGACTATGCCTTTGAAGAGACTCTTGCAAAACCTGGAGAGTTCCCCAGGGAGCTGGGACGGTTGGGGGAGCTGTGGACAGGCTCGGATCAGCCTTGGCAAGTCATAGGTGTCAGGAGCAGCCTGGCTTGTGTGGGTGACAGCTGTGAACTGATTGCCCAATCCCAGAGTTGGGGTAGGGTTCTGTGTGGCTGGTTATCTGAGCTACTCTGGGAGCCCTGGGCAGCTGCAAGAGGAGGGGACAGGGACAGGTCCTGCCTGAAGGGCTGGAAGCCTAGAGGAGTCCTTCCAGGATGGCCTTGGATGGCCATCTCCAACCCCTCCCTGCCTGGGTGCCGGCTGGCCACCCACCTGGGTTTGTCCTCCCGGAACTCTTCGCATTGTTGGTGGTTTTAAAAGGCAGCGCATGGCGGAGCGCTCAACTTCCGGCTCTGTAGTCGCATTGCCCTGATCTGGGTCCTGGTTGTGCTGCCTGCCTGCTTGTTAGCTACAAGGAGAATGGCGGATCCTCTCTGTAGATCTAAAAACCCTAGCGGACCCTGGTTCCCTTCTCTGCTGTGCCAGTCAGTGCTGGACAAGTATTAGCTTCTTGTGTCCTTGTCTTCCGTCTGGTGAAGATGGAAGAGGGTGTGAACGCACAACTATTCTGTGAAAACAGTGGAGACTCCCACGTGCTCATCCTAATGCTGGGGAACAGGAATTCCTCCCTTTTGAAGGGTCCTTTTAGCTGGACTAAGAATAGAATTGACATGAGGCTGATTGGCAGAAAAAATACAATATAATCGTGCACATATAGGGAATTCAGGCAGAATGGAAATTCCAAAGATAGGCATGATGAGGAATCTGTTTCATCATGGACTAAGGAGGAGGGGGTGGGAGTCCAGGACTTCAAGGGAAAGGAAAGGAACTCACAGGGCAAGGAGAAGAACAGATGTTTCCTAATTAGATGTTGGCCCTGCCATACAGATGGGTCATGCAGGTGACAGTTAACTTTGCTAATACCCCTTATTCTGCAAAGACCCTCAAATTGAGAGTCGTCTTTGTAGTTCAGGGAGTGGCAAAATTTTTTCTTGAGCCCCCACTTTCTAGGGTGCCTTCAATTCAAGATAAGTCACATGCCAAAGTGGTACATTTTGGGGGAGGGGAACCTGTCCTGAACTCCTTCTCTAGCAACAGGCCTGAGAAATTATAATGCCCCCCAAAAGGTGGTAGGGCTGAAATTGGCAAGGGAGAGTCACAGGGGAGCACACAGTTAGGAAAAATGGTTTTTCCGCTTGGAGTGGTTTTGCAGTGAGCTTGACCTTGAATGCTGAGGAGTGGCTATTAAATAACATCCCAAAGCCTAACAGTTGATGCCACCCTTCCTGCCTTTGTTGGTGGCTGCTTGGGACAGTCATCACCATTTTGGATAGCTTGGCCACTTAGCCACATTCTTTCAGTATTCAGGTGTGGCTATGGGAAGTGCCTACTTGGTACCCAGCCGATAGTTGATCTGAGGTAGCCTTGCTCTAGCCTCGGGCTGGGCTGGCGGAAATAGAATTTGCGTAGGTGTGTCTTACTGTGATGTTTTGATGCCTGTGAATTGCCAAATGCACTTCCCAAGTTCCTCGGTTTTGTTTTGAGTAATTATCCTTTGAGTAGTGCTGTCTGGGGTTGCTGGTTGTTTATTCTGACTTGGGGGCAGGCGTAATTGCTTTCACTTACAAACATTAATTATTGCAGCCATTAGGAGCTGTTGGAGAGGTGCTTGCCACCTACTCCGTGATTGGCTTCTTTTACTGGTGCTTTTAAAGAAAACTGCAGGGTGGCCAGCCTGGCTATTCGGGGCTGGGGGTGGGAGTTGGCAAGACACTTTGGAATCCTGCAGAAGAGTATCTGAGTACTTCTGTCTCCTCTGTCCTCACCATTGTCACTTTCATCTGATCTGTACACTTGTTTCCATCACTTTCTTTTCTTTTTTCTCCCATACGATACTGTTTCCCTGCTTAACGTCTTTATTGGCCGAATGAAATTCATAATTTGGAGTCTGTCAGGGTCCCTCGCCTGCTTTAACTGCCTTTGCTGCCCTGAGTCCTAGGACCAGACCAGACACAGGCTGGTCCCTCTGTCCAGAACTTCCTACTCCAAGTGTGCGTCAAAGTCTGGCAGTGCTGGCATCCCCTGGCGGCTTGGGAGATGTGCCGGCTCTCAGGCCCTACTCCAGACCCTCTGAATCAGAACCTGCATTCTAGGGAGACCATGCCCTTCCTTACTTCCTGCAGGTGCTACCTCTTGGTCCTCTTTGGCAACTCTGATGGAGCCAGCATAGGAATGTGGGCCTCTGTGTATTGGAAGCCTGCGCGGGCTAGGCCAGGCTGGGGGCCCGTCTTGTTGAGAGGTCCTAAAATGACTCTTGATCATGATTCACGGAGTTTTGGGAGCTACGTTTCAAACCAAGTTTTGAATTGGCGATGGGGCCGCGTCATTCCCCAAAGCTGTGTTGAAAGCTATACCACTTTTGATGGGACCCTGGGCCATTCCTTTCCTTAAAAGCTAAAGGGTATTAATCACAGAGACCATGGGATGTGGGTGCCAGGGGCTGGCGGGGTATGCGGTGGGGATGGGACAGGGGAGTTGTTCAGTGGGTACGGTTTCCATCATGCAGGATGAAAAAGGTTCTGGAAATGGAAGCACAGCTCTGTGAATGTACTTGACACCACTAACCTGTACACCTAAAAAATGGTAGAAGGTGGTAAATTTTATATTTGTATTTTATTAAAAAAAAGAAAAGATAAAGAAAAGGTACACAGATAGTGGAAAGAGGGGACGTTTTTACTCTTAGGTTTTTTTTTTTTTCCTGCCTGCAATTAGCAGCCTCTGCTTTTATGGTGTCTCTTTTAGGTGCCCATATGATGGATGGGAGTCAGTGGGGGGATGCCTCTTAGGTGGCCTAGTAGTGAACGTGGCCCTATCTTCTCCTCCATAACTCACTCTTTTATATTAATTGGCTTTGGGGCTTAATGTACATACAGTGAAATTCACTTCGTAAAGATACATAGTTAGGCGCTGGAAGACCTACATGGAGGAGTAGAACCTTACTACCACCACAGAAGTTTCAGTGCTTCCGGGTTTGTCTCCTGCAGGCCTGTTTTTCACCCTTATAGTTTGGCCTTTTCTAGAATGTCCTATGCATGCAATCATAGAGTGTGTAGCCCTTTGTGACTTGTTTTAGCAAACGTTTTTGAGATTGATCAAGGGCTTACCCATCAGTAGTGCATGGCCTTGTATGATGCATGGCCGCCCTTCATACGGATGTGCCCTTATTTATTCAACTCTTGACCTGCCGAAGGACACTTGTTTCCAGTGTTTGGGGACTGTAAATAGTACTGTTCTAAACATTCATTTAGAAATTTTGCATGAACAATAAATCTTTATATTTCCAGGAAAAATGCACAGAAGTAAGTTGCTGGGTCGTTTGACAAATGTGTTTAACCTGATAGACAGCAGCTGTGCCTTCCCCCATTCTACTCGCACCGTAGGAGGGTGTCTGTTACTCCACATTCTCCCCAGCACTTACCTACTACTGTCCTTAGAAAGTTTTTTTTAGGTGTTTTAATAAGTTTGTAGTGCTCTCTCCCTGACTTTGATCGTATTTCCTTAATGATAAGCAGCATTTTTTCTTCCCTTATTATTGGGTGGTGGTATTTCCTTGTTTGCAGAGTTCTTTATGTATTTTGTATACAAGTTCTTTTTTTTTTTTTAAATTGTTGAAGTTTTTTTTTTTATAGTTTATTGTCAAATTAGTTTCCACATAACACTCAGTGCTCATCCCCACAAGTGTCCTCCTCCATGCCCCTCCCCCCTTCCCCCCACATCCATCAGTCCTCAGTTTTTGTCAGCATTCAAGAGTCTCTCATGGTTTGCCTCTCTCCCTTTCCCCCACCATTTCCGCCCTTCTTCTCCCCCTTGTTCCTCCGTCAAGTTCCTCCTAATCCTCCTATACGTGCAAACATATGATATTTGTCCTTCTCTGCCTGACTTATTTCGCTCAGCATAACACCCTCAAGGTCCATCCATGTTGCTACACATGGCCAGATTTCATTGTTTCTCATTGCCATGTAGTATTCCATGGTATAGATAAACCACATCTTCTTGATCCATTCATCTGGTGATGGACACTTAGGCTCTTTCCATGTTTTAGCTATTGTGGAGAGTGCTGCTATGAACATTGGGGTACATGTGCTCCTATGCCTCAGCATTTCTGTATCCCTTGGGTAAATTCCTAGCAGTGCTATTGCTGGGTCATAGGGGAGTTCTATTGTTAGTTTCCTGAGGAACCTCCACACTGTTTTCCAGATGGGCTGTACCAGTTTACAACAAGTTCTTTGTCATCTATATGATTTAGAAGTATTTTCTCCCAGTCTGTAGCTGGTCTTTTCATGCTAACAATGTCATTTGCAGAGTAGATCCAGTTTAACTTTTTTTTTTGTATTACAAATCATGCTTTTGGTGTTCTATAGAAGTCTGTGCCTAACTCAGGTTAGGCATGCAGAGTTTCTCACAAGTTTTAGAGTTGTATGTTTTATGTTTGTCCATCATCCAGTTTAGGTTAATATTTGTATAAAGTGAGGTGTTAGTTGAAGCTGACTTCTGCAAGTGGATGTGTAGTTGTTTCAAACCAAGTGTCGAGAAGACCATTCTCCTGAGTGCCCTTTGTACCATAGTCAGAAATTACTTGGCCTTGGGCACCTGGCTGCTCAGTCAGTGGGGCATGCAGCTCTTGGTCTCAGAGTAGTGAGTCTGAGCCCAGCATTGGGTGCAGAGATCACTGAAAACTAAAATCTTTTTTTTAAAAGTTTTTTTTAATGTTTTATTTATTTCTGAGAGAGAAGAGAGAGAGACAGAGAGAGAGAGACAGTGTGAGCAGGGGAGGGTCAGAGAGAGAGGGAGACACAGAATCTGAAGCAGGCTCCAGGCTCTGAGCTGTCAGCACAGAGCCTGACGTGGGGCTTGAACCCATACAATATGAGATCATGACCTGAGCTCAAGTTGAACTCTGAACCCACTGAGCCACCCAAGTGCCCCGAAAAGTAAAATCTTAAAAAAAAAAAAAAAAAAGAAAAATGACATGGCCAGATTCGTGAGTTTATTTTTGGGCTCTTGGTTCTGTTCTATTGGTGTGTCATTGTGCTATACCATATTCCTTGATTGCTGTACCTTTATAGAAAGTGTTAAAATTGGGTAATGTGGGTCCTCCAAAATGGACCGTCTATTTCAAAATGATTTTGATTACTGTAGTTTCTTTGCCTTTTCATATATATTTTAGAATTGGGTATGGCATATCTATAAAACAACCTGGGATTTGACTGCCTGAAATTGATGGATCAGTTTGTTAATTGGCAGACTCAATATAGTTAAGATATCAATCTGTGAACCTGATATTTCTTGTATATGTAGTTATGTTTTTATTTGTTCCATCAGTGTTCCGTAGTTTCCAGCCTACGTCTCCTGCATGTATTTTATTGAATTACACCTGTCCATTTCCTCTTGTGGAGCTATGATGAATGACTCTGAGAATTTTGCCTTCTAATTTGTTCATTGCTATTATATAGAAATTTTTTTGCATCTGACCTTTAAAAATTCAATCTACAGGTGCGTGTAGAATCCTGGGATTTCGTGTGTGGAAAATCAGGCCATCTGCCAGTAGGGGCCGTTTTATTTCCTTCTTTCCAAACTGGGTGCTCTTTTCTGGCTTGCCTTCACTGGTTAGAAGCTCTAGCACTGTGCTCAGTGGGAGTGATGCAAGTGACTTCCTTGACTTGTTCTCCGTTTTCTGGGAAATCATTCAGTCTTTGAACAAACTGTGATGCATCAGATGAAGGGTTTTTTTTTTCCTCCCATTAGATCTAATCTTAAGGTCTTTTTTTCCTCCTGTTAGATCTAATCTTAAGGTCTTTTTTTTCACCTAGTTCACTGGTAAAATATATTGATGGAAAACTTCAAAATGTCTCCTAGTAGCCTCATTCAGAAATGAGTGCTGTTAACATTGTGGGCTCTGTATTTCTGCCGTAGGTGCATACCAAACCACGCACGTAAGCGTTAGAGTGGGCACGCTACCTTTGTCCTCCGTTTGCTGCATCGACGTAAGGGCCCATTACAAGTGTTCCTCCATGTTGCACGTCCATTGTCCTCACGGCTTTGACAGCTGCACAGTGCCTTGTTGGTGGATTCGGTGTAGTTTATCCACCCCCATGCTCAGACATGGAGTCTGTAACCAGTTACTTTTGGGGATAGTCCTCACGTTCTCGTGTATGCTTCGGGGGTTCTCATTTACAGAGTATGGTTTCCTAGAAATGGAATTGTAGGGTCACAATGTATACAGTTGCTGAAGCTGTCGATTCCTATTTCCTAAAGCTCCTCTTTGACCTACCATTTCCGTTCGTGAGCTGTCTGATGATGGGATGCAGAAGCTTGGGCTTTGCAACTCTTGGAAAGCCCACCACTGAACAAAGCTTGTGGGGGAGTCCTGTTCACGTTGGCCCAGGAGTCTGACTGAGGGGGTCTGCATACCCTTGCTCATCAGCCCTCCTTGTCCAGTGGAATCTTTCAGGGCTTGAAGTTTTTGACTCTGTCCATTTGCTTAATTCTATAAAAGTATACGGAACAACATGAGACTTGGAGGTAAGGGACATGGGTTTGAATCTCCGGTTGGACTCCCTGGGCCTCTGCTTTCCCATCTGTAAAAGGGGCACAGTGAAACCAGACTCCTGAGGTGATCCGATGCAATTGCGTGTTGACAAAGTAAAAGAACAAGGACTTGGAGATGCTTATGTGTGAATTGTGGCCCTGCCTTTAACTTGCTGTGTGATTTTTTTGGGTTGGGTACTGAACGTCTCGGAGCCTCAAGTTCTTCACTGGTAAAACGAAGGTGATAACCTTGGGGGATAGTACTCACCGTCTTGCATGGTTGCTGTGCAGGCTGAACAGGCACCTGTCTGCGGCGTGCCTGACATGGAGCGCTTCACCAGGCAGACGCTGCTGTGCCGCAGATGCACGAGGGGCTCTCAGGCGTGAGGCACAGGTTTTACCTGTAGGAGGTCTTGGCCCCAACGTGCTTCTCTGTTCTTAGCTGGTGTGGAGGAAGTGCAAGAAAAGCCTAAAGATCTCAAATGCCCACCTCTGCCACCATCCACACTGGCCACATATTTCTAACAGAGACTTGGTTCTTGGACACTAAAATTTGTCTCCCAGTCTTAGGGGGCTGGGTCCAATCTGAAAAAGCAGCATTTCACAAACTGTAGGGTTGGAGGGGTTATTGGGTGGCTGTTGTGCATAAACACATTGGGGGCTGTGAGGAGCTCCGAGGCAGTGGGCGGCAGGGGAGAGAAGGAAGTTGGTTCAGCACATCTTTCCCTGACTCTGCCTGACTCTAATCCCCATAGTCGTCTTCCCACGCCCTTTGTCACCTCCTGGAGTGGAATTTAGGAAGTACACTTAAAAAAATAAAATAGTCTCTGTATTAAAGATGCTCTTCTCCGGATTTTGGTCACTGTGTATCAACTTCATGGTCCAGGCCACGCCTGGGTGCCATCTGCACTATCCAGTCCACAGTGTTCTTTTAATCCACTGATTTTTGAAAACCTTTAAACTTATTTTCAAAAGATTCTTTACATTACTGCAATATATGGATAATTAGCTTTTAAAAAATCTACAAGACAAAATTAAAAAAAAGTTCAGTGAACTCCTCAAATGATCTTGGGAATGTACCCCATTTGGAAAATTGTGTTCTCATTCATTCTCTGTGGTGTTTCCTCATTGGTTGAGTGAATTAGATCCCACTGCCCCTGGGGAGGGGAGAGAAGTGGACAAGTAAGAGGGGGTGAGGAAGGGGGCTTTCTGTTGGTTTGCCTTTGTGAGTTGGATTCCTGCTGCAGTTGCTTGGGCCCCAAGACTGGGTCTGCCTGATGGAGCCCCTACCCCTGCTCCTTCTTGTTCAGTGGTTTTCTCGTTGTCATCTTTGTGATGGTTGAGCCCCTCCCCCCCGCCCCCCATTTGAGGCAGAGGGTGAGTTACAGCTGAAAGACCAGATCCTTGGGGAGAGGCCAGCCTGGGGGACCTGTGGGTCACTGACTGGTCCCAAACAGGGTGCAAAGCCCTCAGCTATACCTGGAACAGCAGTGGCTCACCCCAGGGGGACGAGAAGAAATGGTCACACCCTCGGGACCCTGCAGCTGCCTGTGACACTGGAAGGTCTGAGCACTGGCAGCTCCTAGCAACAAGAGCATCCCCACCCCCAACTTTTCTAGATGGTCTTTGGATGGCATTTCAGGGTTTAACCAACTCTGTTGGTTCCGAAGAGAACTAGATGTGGTAGGGTGATGTTCATCCAAGGGGTGTGCACCCTTGCACCAAAGAAGGGGAGAGTCCTCTGAAAGGGAGAGGAGGGGGTTGCTCTACAGTCTTAACGGACAGGGAGGCAAACATCTGTGTCTCTTCAATGAGAGCTCTCCCCCTCCCAGGAGCTCCAGCCACGTGTCGCCAGTGTAGACAGGGTAGGGGTGCCTCCCTGCACCCCCCAGGAGAAGGTGAAGGGGTAACCTGCTCCCTAGCAGCTTCCTTTTCCTTTTTACCATTTTCTTCAAGTTTTCTAAGCAGATTCTTTACATCTCCAATTTAAGGGACTAGGCAGTGCAAGTGTCTTTTTGTCATCAAACATTACTTAGCTTTAGAAAATGAGGGAGTGACCAAAAGAGAAAAAAGCTAAAAGTAAAAGCCCTGTGCCCTCATCCCTGAGAGGAGCCCGTTGGGATGCTGCCTGTGTACAGAGCCTTCCAGGCTGTGTGGACCATCTCTGAAGACACACTGCCTGTGAGCTGATGCACCCAGAGCCCTACTCAGGCTTTGCTCAGCCGTGCTCACCTCACCCCTCACCTGGTGAGGCTGACTGGCACCTGGCAGTGGGACGTGGGGTGGCTGGAAGGCCCTTGTGAAAATAGGCCTGCTTTGCCACCCCCATCTTTCACATGCTCAGAGGGTCTCGGAGCCCTTGTATAGTTAGGATTCATTTAATCAGCGAATCCATTCCATGGTCTCATGAGGTGTCAAATAAAAAGGCATATTTAATTTGATAATCATAATAAACCTGTGTAATAAGAATAATCGATTCTCTGTGGGTCTTCTGGCTACAAATTAAAGTCCTGTCAGCTGGTTGCAAATTAGTTGTCCAGAACCTGGGAATTATTTTCTTGGCCTAGTGATTTTTTTTGTTTTTGTTTTTAAGTGATCTGTACACCTAATGTGGGGCTTGAACTGATGATCCTGAGACCAAGAGTTGCATGTTCTTCCAAGTGGCTGAGCCAGTCAGGTGCCCCAGTAACGTGTTAAGTTTAAAAAAAAAAAACAAACTTTTGGTGGGGCAGGAGCTCCCTGATTTTCATAGCCTCCTGCCCCCTATGCCCTCTTACACCTGAGCTGCTTTACTCCTTGGCGTAGCCTGTGTGACTGTCATGGCCATTTAAGTCTGTATTCCATCTTAAGAGCCACACTGTGGGAGAAGATTCTTAGGAGCATCAGTGAAAGTAGTGGGCTGGATGGAAACACACACACACAGACACACACACACACACACACACAGACGCAATGCCCATGTCAGATTCCTGGTTTCGCTATTGCTTCATAGTGACTTCATAACCAATGGGGATACTGGGCCAGGGGCATAGGAGCTCTTCACCTTTGCAACTTCATGTGAATCTATAATTATTTCAAAATAAAAATTGGACAAAAAGGACTTCATTCCTAGTGACCTGAAAGTGTTAACTTCCTGCAAAAGTCAGACAAGTTCATTGCTGCAGAATCGTCTGGGATGAATTTGTGCTCCCAGAGGCACTCATCCAGTGGTTTGATGTGCTCTCCACAGTTTCTCATCATTTTGATGGAAATCCGTTTATATTAAAAACCGTGGTTGTTATCTCTCACATCTAATTTTTAGTTAGAATCTTAAGAGACTATTGAAAGATCCAAACCAGGAGAGAAGACGTTTCTGTGGTGGCTGCAGTGCCGCAGAGGAACAAGGAAGCTGAGGGTCGGTCCATGTGCTGGGAGCAAATTGGAGCAGCCCGAGCAGCCAGAACTCCATGCAGTTCACCTATCTGCCTGCCCAAACCAGCCTGCGTGTTCTGCCTTGTGGAGAACATTCTGCAGTGAACCCTTGTCAAATTAGGCCACACAGAAATGCAGATAAATAGCTTTCCCTAGTTTTCAGATCCTGTGTGACCTGAATTCCCATGTGGAGATGAGGAGTGGGTTGGGATGAGTGGCAAGACCCTGCCCAGGGAATCCCAGAAAGTAAGCGGTACAGTCCATGTGGGCTTCTCCCTCCCATCGGCCTTTCCTGGACTCGTTGGCTCCTTAGCTTTGGACATGGGCTGTTCATATCACAGGTGGGGAGGGTGCCAACGCCTTGAGGAACATCCGTGAGGGGATGTTTGTGAGGAGGGTGGTGGTGGTTAAGGGACCCCCCGCTGTGGTGTACTACCGAGAGCTTCCAAGATGAATGCAGCGTTCCCAAGGGATGCCTGAGTAGATGGCATAGAGTTGGTAGTCTGCAGTTGGTGACGTTCTTCCTGCCAAAAGTGCAGAAAAGCAAAATAGCAAACCCAGGGCTGAAGTGTAGTTGGATGCATCGAAAACAGAACCAGTGACGGACAGTCTATATTTTTTACGCTGCGTAAATGTGTGGTGCATGTCATACAGAGGACTGGCGTTTCCATCCGTAAATGGATTGAGTTGAGTTAGAAGCTTCCTGTGGGGAACTGTGAAACAGGATAACCCAGCGGCAGCAAGGTATAACAGCTGGCTTCACATCGGAAACGGTATGAGTGTATCAGGCTGGTTGTGACTGCATGAGCATGGAGAAAGACATGTATACATTGGGTTTCCACATGGGTTACCATGAAGAAGGATGGGGAGTGGAGTGGTAAACAAAGGAAAAAAGACCTCAAACAAAAAACTTAAGAGCGTGAAAAATGTTTCATCCAGGAAGAATTATGTTTACTCTGTGTATATGTGCGTCCCTAGAGAGGCGTGAGAGGATAGCTATAAAAACGTCACCGGAGTTGATATCATGATGTTGGGCTCTCACATGACTTTTACTTTCTTGCTTAAATGTTTTCTGATTATTTTGTGATGAGCATTTAAATTTTTATATTTATAAAAGAAACCAGTCTTAAAGCTGTTGTAATACTGAGGATATATTCTCTGGTATTTAAAGGCACTCAGGTTTGGGAACATGTGGGTGGCTGATTTGGTGGTGTGCTTAGGTCATGATTTCAAGGCTTGTGAGTTTAAGCCCCACATCAGCCTCTCTGTTGTCAGTGTGGAGCCTGCTTCAGATTTTCTGCCCTCCTCTCTCTCTCTGCCTCTTCCCATCTCAATAAAAAAACATTAAAAAAAAAACCACTCAAGTTCAAGACCTTTGGGTGGGAGGCGTACAAGCAGAGAAAGTGGGAGAGGCAGCTCTCCCAGGGGTGATGGTGGGTGGTGCTGGTGGTGCTGTGGAACTGATGAGAAACCAAGTCAGACTCCCAAAGGAGACTGAGGAGAGTTCTTCTGGGCTTTGGGGGCAGAACGACCTGGGTTTGTGTCTGGTAAATGTGCCTTACTTTTGACCTTGACCTTGGCCATCTGACCTTAGTCACAGACCTTATCTGTGCCCTGAGAATTTCTCCTCTGTCACCTGAGAAGTAGAATATTGGGTCATTTTGCCTAATACATGATGGACACTGAAACATTTTCCCAGTGAATAAAGAATGAATGAATGCATGCTGATTCAGTGAAGTGACAGAGGTAAAGTCTGAGCTCTATGTGATACATTACTGAATGACCGTTTTCTTCTCCTGGTTCTCATGTTCTTTTCCTCAGCCAGTGTACCTGGGGAGTGAATTTGGTAGATTAGAGTCTAAATTCTGTGTTCCAGAATATGGTCCTATGTGCAGGTGGTTGTGGCCTTAGTGCTTCTCTTCTTTATACTTCAGTTTCCTTACGTGTAAAATGAGTGTTGTAACAACACATTGGAACTGTTATATGATGAAGACCTCACATGATGCCTGGCAAACACTAAATGTTCAATGCATGTAGCAGTTAATAAAAATAACGAGTATTCCCCAGGTTGAGTACATGGTACTTACTACATGCCTCTACGAATGGAGAGAATATTACCGAGTGCCTGATAAAGAAAAGGGCACAACACATGTCAGCATCTTGACTTTGTGGGAACTGGAACCAGTTAGTATGGGTTTTCATTATGAATCAACGGTTTTTGAAGGCATTCTGCAAACGTGCCCTTGATGGTGTAGTCTCCAGTGGTGATCTCTAAAACAGAAAATGTAATAATATTTAGAAGATGCACCCTGTATATTTTTCTTTACAAAGATCCCCCCCACCCCACAGTGGTCTATATTGCCATTTTTTAAAAACTTTTTTTTTTTTTTAACATTCTTGTACCTGCAGAGAAAACGAGGTGCTCAAAGTCCAACTGAAGAAATACGTAGGAGCTGTCCAGATGCTGAAAAGAGAAGGTCAAACAGCTGAAGGTGAGGAGACTGAGCCTGGGTGGGGAAGGGAACAAGCTATGTCATTCTGATAGCTTCTGTGCCTGGCACATGGTAGGCACTCAACACATGATGAATGCATATGCAAGTGAATTACAAACACAGTGCTGGTCAGGATTGTAAAAACTAATTAGATGGAATAATGTACTGTTGCATGTACTTGGCTGAATCTGGAAAGACCTCCTTGCTAGATCACTAGCAGCCGTTGCAGCAATTTGTATACTTAAAAAAAAAGTTTTATTTCTGAGAGACAGAATGAAAGAGAGACAGACAGACAGCATGAGCAGGGGAGGGTCAGAGAGGGAGGGAGACACAGAATCTGAAGCAGGCTCCAGGCTCTGAGCTGGCTGTCAGTCCAGAGCCCGGTGCGGGGCTCAAACCCACAAACCGTGAGATCATGACCTGGGCTGAAGTCAGACGCTTAACCAACTGAGCCACCCAGGCGCCCCTCAATTTTAAAGAACTTTATGTTTGGGGTCTTGAGATACTCAGCAGGTGAACCTTGCAGCATGATGAGGTCCCATCAGGCTAGTGGTGAAAGCAGCGGAACTCCAAAGTGGTGGAGAATCAGAGCGGTGGAATTGGGCTGACCCTCCTCCAGCCCCAGTTCTGGGTTTCTTAAGCTCTTTGTATGTTAATTTCCTCATTGGTAGAACAAGGTTAGTTGACAGTGCCTACCTCATAAGGTGAGCCACGTAGACATCGTAGCATATTAGCTACTATAGGCTAAGTACTGAGTAAATTTTAGCTAGTCAGAAATACACGTGGATAGAAAAATGATCTTTTGACCAAGATTTCACTAAGTGAGATGATGCCATATGCTTCCTCTCTGCATTTTGGCTACGGGTGAACTGTCATGAATCCACTAAAATATTTCTCAGTTCAGCCAGAAGAAAGGGTGTTTAACTTTGGCTGTAACATCCTGCAGCCTTTCAGCCAACTTAGCATTAAAAGATTTCCTTAAACGCAAGTGAGTTCTTGCAGTGCAGACATTTTAACAAAGGGGTAGATCCAGACCTGCATTTGAAACCACGTGTAACTTGATGTCTTGGAGTTACTTTGCCCTGTGTAAGTGGGAACATCCCACCACCATCACAGAGGTAGGTAGTTGTGGGGATTTCCTGAAACCATGACTGTGGAGAAGTTTCCACTATGGCACCTGGCATGTAATTAGTGTTGAGTAAATGGTAGTTATTTTTCTTTGTAATAGAGAAGACAAGATGGGAATTGGGATGTGGTTTGTATATTAATAGAAGAAAGGCTTGAGTTTTGTTTAAAGCTTTTCTGTTCATTATGGTCTCTGTTCAGCTTCAATGTGTTTATTATTATTTTTTTAATCACATGCCTTGCTTCATTCCCAGTTAGTCTGTAACTGTCAGCAGTCTAGGGGGTTATCACTGCAGAGTTAATCAAGTCCTCCTCTGTGGGCTTCTCACCTCAGATACTGCTGTTACAGCCCTGAATTCATTTCACCTTGTGGAGTTTGGAGTGCGTGGGTCTTTTACCTTTTGCTCCCCATCTTTGTGTCCCTGACACCTTGCTTTGTAGCTGCCTGGCCCACCCATTACATGTCTTGATGAGTAGTATTTGTCTATCTTTTACCATTTCCAGGCAGCTTCAAGTCCTTTTTCATTTGATTCCATCACCCTGTCAGGAGTGAATATTTTTGCTCTACTTTAAAAAGTTCATTGTTGGAGGCTCAGGAGAGCTTAAGGGGCTCATACATGATTCTGGGGTGGAAATGAACTCAAGTAATTTTCTCCAAATCCCTGGTTCTTTGCCTTACAGAGTTGGGTTTTTTTTCTTAAATTTCTTTAATGTTTATTTTTGAGAGAGAGAGAGAGAGAGCATGAGCGAGGGAGGGACAGAGAGAGGAAGACAAAGAATCTGAAGCAGACTCCAGGCTCTGAGCTGTCAGCACAGAGACTTACGTGTGGCTCAAACCCACAAACCATGAGACCATGACCTGAGCCAAAGTTGGACATTTAACTAGCCACCCAGGTGCCCCCTTCTTTACAGAATTCTCACACTATCATGTGCAGAGGGCAGTTCCTGGGGAACTTGGTAAATATGCCTCTTCTCAGGCGAGAAGAGCGCTCCTCTTATCGGGAGCTGTTGGGCTGGATCTAGGATGGACCCCACATTTGCTCCTCTACATACGTGACTCTAATGCACGTGATGCATAGACTGTACCCCACTGCCTTTTGAGAAATCTGGCCTCTGCCTGCTCAGAACTTTGACTTGGTGCAGTAAGAAAATTAAACTGAGGATAAAAGAAGCTGGGCTTGTGTTTGATTTAAAAACCTCAACACTGTAAAATACATTTTGGAGTGTGAGAGCTCTTGGAGTCCTTCGCTGGCAAATAGGTACATGGAGGCTGCAGTGTACAGCCTAGTTTCCTTGTGCAGCAGCTGAAATTGCCTGCCCTAAGACACAGACTGGGTGTTTGGACTCAGAGCAGGGTGTGTGCCTTGTGGGTGCCGAAGCAGTCTTGGGATGGCTGAGGGCTGAGACCACGTAGCAGGGTCTGTACTCTGTCTAGTAGCGATCATTACTGCTGTTAATACCGGGAGTGCAGTCAAGACCCTCTACTGTGTCTGTGAGTCCTCTGTCAGTGGAAGGTTTTTATGAAAGACTTGGGTGTCGGCCTGCCCTGATCTAGGCTCTGTTGATTATTTAAGCACTGCAGTTGACCCTTTACACTCAGAAATGCTAGTGAGCACCTGCTCTGTGCCAGGCACCGTGAAGCAGCCTCACTGAAAGTTGCTCTTTTGCAGGTGCCTGGGTGCCTTAAGTTGGTTAAGCATCTGACTTTGGCTCAGGTCATGATCTCACAGTTCTTGAGTTTAGGGCTCGCTCATTCCAGCACAGAGCCCGCTTGGGATCCCCTGTTCCCTTCTTCTGCCCCTCCCCAGCCCATTCTCTTTTTCTCTCTCTGAAAATAATAAACTTAAAAAAAAAAAAAAAGTTGGTCTTTCAAAGAGCTTTTATCTAATTTTCACGTGAATACTTGCTATTAGTCAAGCCAAGTGGGACTCACAGCTCAACCCCAGCTAGTTGCTGACTCAGGCCAGAATACTGAGTGTGTGCCCTTGTTAGGCTGTGGTAGCTTGGGGGGTCTTAGCGAGGCTGGGAGTGTGTGGGGTGCATGGGGAGATGCCTCTGGGAGTGAAGAAAAAATTAAATGGACTTTGAGAATAGATTGTTGACACCCTTTAATTTTTTAGACCATAAGTTTCAGATTGCGACCGTCTTCCTTTTTTAAAAGAGTGGTGTAGTGCTCGCTTCAGCAGCACATATACTAAAAGAGAGGTGTAATATCTCTAAGATAACCATGGTTTAATCAGCAAACTCTGGAGTAGGATTTTGGTAGCTTCATGAAATAACTGAAGGATTTTTTTCCCCTTCCTAATGTGGTCCAGAAGTAAGGTTGGGTTTTCCCCCACTCAGGTGCTAGTTTTCCTTGGTGAGGTCAGCCTACCCACAGTTTATACCTTCCCCTGAGTCTGTGGTTCTGTGTCATCCCAGCACGTGTGGTCTGTTCTTTCCAGCCTTCAAGAGGCCTAAGGGCTTCCGTGTCCATAGAGAACTGCCTGGACAGTGAGGCCCACAGCGTGCCTCTTCCTGGGCAGGTGAGCAGTTCTATTAAGGAGTCAAGGTGAAAATTCTCCTCTTGGGTACAGTGCGCTTGCACTTACGGAGGGGAGGGCCAGCAGGAGATCACTTTCTAGACTCAGGTTTTCCTCTCTGTCTTCCCTGAATGTTGAAGCATAGTAGGACAAGTTGGCTCTTGCCTGGAGGGGGCCAAGGAGCAGGTGAACCCACTCAGATTCCTGATGGGCTGTGTCAGCAAGACCACTCTCCAGAGTGGACTCCCGTTAGCCAAGCATGCAGAGAAGGACACCCAGTCAGAAGAGCAGTGTATCCATCAGTGGTGAGAAACCAGAAGGCCCAGATCTGACGCTCAGGCGCATCATGCCTCTGGCCTTATCAACTTGGGTTGCTGGAGTCTGCCCTGATGGCAGCCTCTTGAGTCAGAGAAGGGGGGACTGGTTGGGTGCTGTAGCTGTCCAGGGGCTTCATGTGTCCTACACCTGGTGAGGGAAAGGTCTCGACCTGGGCACGCCTTTACTTGGGGAGACGCTGTCCCCTTCTGGCATTTACATGGTCCTTTGTTGTCTTTTCAGCTTGTGGTTTCACAGGGTTCTGTGCTGGTTGTGTCAGATGGTAGCTGATGGGAAGAGAGAAAGAGAACGTGATCTTCTGAGATACTTGGATGTTTTATACTTGCCTCCTAACCAGTAGTCAGCAGATGACTTCCTTTCAGCTTAGGATAATTAATGGTGGCTCTTGTCCCTGTCCCTGTCCCTTGAGTTCCGTGTAAGACCCAGACACAGGACTCTCCAGGAAATGTCAGCCTGACCTGCAGCCATAGTCACCCTCCCTAACACACTGCCCCCCACGTGTAGACCCAGGGACTCCCCTCAGGAGGGGTGGTCGGGTCTGCAGAATTCCTTCTCCCCCACTGGGGGCTGGGAAGGAAGAGAGCCCATGGTGGGAGGTAGTTGACTCTTTAATGAACTCCACCCAACCGAGATTCTTCCCAGCCAGCTACGTGGTGGGGGTAGAGGCTGAGTGGATTTCGCTGGTGGAAGTCTCTGTGGGGAAACTCTGTGGGGAAGCCCCTGAATGGAGTCCATCTGCTGAGAGCTGGGAGAGACCTCTGCTGGGAGACACCTCTGCTGGGAGATCCTGGCAGGGCTGGGTCGGGAGCATGGGATAGTGAGAGGGCTTCTTTTCCATTGCATCAGCCATCTTTGTCATGAGCTGGTGTCTTTGTCCAAGGTACCAGTTCATTCTGCCATGGCCCCTGAGGGAGACAGTCATGGCTATAGCCTTGAGGAGACTGGGCATTCCACCTGATGCTGGCATCTCACGATGGATGTGGGTGGATGAATGACTGCTGTGTAAGAACAGTGAGGCCTTGCCTGAACCAGTGACTTAGGGCCCACGTGACATTTCTGTGACTCGGTTTCTTCTGTAGAAGGGGAATTGCAGTAGTATCTTCCTCACGGGGCTACGGGAAAGGGGACACAGATCAGTATGAAGCGCTTAGAAGCCTGTCTGGCTTGTAAGCATTCAGCACGCATCACCAGTTGATACAACTGTCACTCCCTGTACCTCTCAAGACCCTGTTGTACGGTCCTAAAGTTAGGATTACAACAGTATGTACTTCATAAGCTGTTCTGAGGATTACGTATTTGAGGTAGTTGAGATAACATGCTGGTGTCAGAGTCTGGGATCTAGAAGCTACTGTGGTGGGCAGAATGATGGTCCCCCAGGCATGTCCATGTCCTGACTCCTGGAACCTGGGAATATGCTACCTGCTCTGGCAAAAGGGACATCTCAGCTGTGGGTAAGTGAAGGGTTTGGATGAGGGGAGGTGATCCTGGTCTATCCGCATGGCCCCAGGGGAGTCACAAGGGTCCTCACAAAAGGAAGGAGGAGGGTTCCAGAGGTAGAAGATGTGACAACAGAAGCCACAGAGGTCAGAGCGACGCAGGGCCCCAGCCAAGGAATTTGGGCGGCTTCCAGACGCTGGGAAAGACCGGGGACTGGGCTCTGCCCTAGAGCCTCTGCGAGGAGCATGGCCCTGACCACCTGATGGTAGCTTGTACGACCTTCGAGACTTCTGACCTCCTGAGCTGTGAGGTAATAAATTTGTGGTGTTCTCAGCCACCACGTTTGTGGTTGTAGTTCTCTGGTCTCCGTGTGAGGCCGCCACACACAGGGAGGAGCGGAGTTTGGATCGTGTCCTCTGAGCCTCCGAATCCAGCCATGCTTGACAGGACGGTGCAGCCCTGAACTCCCACCCTCCCTCCCTCCTCTGCCCGTTTCTAGGCTTGAGTTGTTTCCATAGCTCGTAGGCTTGTGCAAGGGATTAGCTCTTTGCCAGATACGGAGTTCAGCCAGTCCTTGTGAAGGGCTCTAGTTCTCGGAGTCTCTTTCCAAATACACTGGTCTGTGGTGTGCCGGGGGCTCTTGATCCTGCCCTTCCCCTCGTTGGGTCCCTGCACTGTCCTCCTCTGCCTTGGCCACTGTCGTCTTCTCCTGGAGTGATGGGGTTAAGGCTGCATGCTCTTGTCTGTGGCTTCATTTAATTAATGTGTCGTGAGCCCATGGACGGAGATCTCTGTTGCTAGTGGCCATTGGAGTGATGGGCAGGGAGGGGGAGGTACAGTGGGAGGAACTTGACAGATGAGGGGGGCTTGGGAGCAATATAAGAAATTAGGAAATGGAAGAAGAAAAAAGTCCTCAACCTCTCTGATGTGTCGCATCTCTGCCTGTGTGTGGCCTGAGCCCCGTGGAACACTGCATGTGCTTCATGTTCTCGGGTCCCCGTTTCCCTGGGCTCCCAGAAAATAGGGCAGGACAGTTGAGGCCCCCTGGGTCTGTGGGGAGGGATAGCCATGGGTGGGGTATTCCTAGGGCCTGTGTGTGCCCTCAGGCATGGGGGGGGCCTGACTTTGTATCCTGTAGTGTAAACCAGGGCAGGTGTGGGCCGTCTCCACTTGGGTGGCCTAGCGTCCTGCCCCCGGTGTGCACAGAGGCAAAGATGTCTTGATCTGGGGCTGGCTTCTTCGGTCGTGAGGAAGACTAGCTCCCGACTCTGCTCACGCTTGTGTCTGGGTGCAGTGGGACAAACGTGGAACCTCGTGGAAACATCTACCAGATCCTATCACTCTGCTCTTTAAAACCCACTCGGGGCCTTTTGATGTTGGCCTCCAGTGCTGGCTGTGGCCTGGACCTTCCCAT
>NW_027531893.1:9605771-9641149 GCF_008692635.1 Crocuta crocuta
ACCTTACCCTCTCCCCCAGCCACACTCATCACTGCCCGCCTCTTCCCCAGATGCACCGGGCTGGTCCTGCCTCCGTGACTCGGCGGCTGTGCCTCTGCTGGCGTGCTCCATACCCATGTCTGCATGGCTGACTCCACCCTGTCAGGCAGGGCTCTGCTCAGGGGCCCCCTCCCCTCACCGCCCTGGTTCATGTGTGCCTTCCCCCTCAGCTTTTGTTACGTTACCTCATCACAGAGCGTGTCGGGCCCTCGGAGCATCTTGATGGCTCACCCCCTCCTGTGCTTGCTGTCCGTGCCACACTGTGTCACTGAATGCTGCGTAAGGACGAGCGTGCAGCCGGGGCTCCTGTGAGCCGCTGGGCCCAGCCCGGAGCCCCAGTGGGCACTGGCCTCTTCTCAGCAGGCCTTCTCACGCCGGCAAGAGGCTGCCAGCAGCTACAGGTTTCACCTTGTCGGCAGATGAGCAGCAGAGGGGGCTTCTCTTCCCACCAGTTTCCATGCAAACCAGTCTGACCCTCCCCACGTGCAGCAGGGCGGGCTGAGGTTCTCCATCTTGGCTCCACACGGAATCACCCGGGGAGTTGTGTAAATTCCCGTACTTGCCCAGCCTGAACCACTGCCTTGGGGGATCATCACCTGCAAACGAATAAAGTTCAGAGTCAGCCACTACGCTACAATTGTGACACAGTCTGGCTCCTGGCCGGCGGCAGGCGTCTCCGATCTGTCAGAGCAGTGTCTTTCATCTCTGATCCAGGTGTGGCCTCGGAAATGGTCTCCAAATGGGTTCCACCAATTACGGAGAGGGGGGTGGTCAAGGAGGTGGGTGTGTAGCGGGAGGTGTGCACCACCTTTGCTGAGTTCTCACGGTACTGGTGCTCTGCCCACCGCTGCCCCGGGTCCACAGTGGGTGTCGAGCACATCTCCTTTGTTTCCCTAACCTTTCCCTTCCCCCCGGGAGCACGGCCCTTCTCCTCTGTGCCCAGCGCCCTCCCCCTCTCCCTGTCTTGGTGCTGCTCACGAAGGGTCAGTGCAGTCCGGCCATGTGCCCCCATCCTGACCGCTTTCTGATCCCTCCTCTTTGCTCCTCCAGCTTCCTCTTCTGGAAGTGCCATTTCCCTTCTCCCTGGTCAGGCCAGTTGCATATTATTTATATGTATTGCTCTTCTCCCATCCCTGTAAAGAAATCTAATCTCCCCAGTCTTCCAGTTTGTGAAATTCCTGTTGCACTGACAGGCAGTAACTGAGCTCTGTCGTTCAACGGCCCGCTCTCGTGAGTTTGTGGCCCTGTCTCGGGCACGTGGTCTCTCTGACCGCACAGAGGATCAGTAGTTTGTGTGCGTGCGCATGCGTGTCTGTGTGTGTTGACTAAGGGCATGGTAGGCATTTGATAAAACTTACTGCCACATTCCATCCAAATCTCGTAGGAGTGATTTCGGAGTAGTAGGCACGTTTGGCATAGACGGGAGCGGTGTTATCTGAGGGGAAGAGTCTGGGGAAGCAATGTTACTTAGTAAAATGGGAGAGAATTATTGCCATTCCCCCTTCTTCCAGGAGAGACCCCTAGGCCTGGGCTTCCTCCTGGGTGCAGGGGGGTCTGGGGGGTGTCCTCCCTGGCTGGGTGGTTGCTTCCCAGCAGGAGTTCAGTACAAGGGAGGCCGAGCAGAGGTTCACACCGGTCATACTGGGCACTCGTGGGGGTGCGTGTGGTGTCCGTCTCCATGGCCAGTTGTGTGGCTCCTGAGAAAGGGACCTCAAACCCAATATACTTATTTTGGGACTTGTGCCCTTAGAGTCTTGGAAGCAGTGGTTGGTAACTTGGAAGGGTCTGCAGTAGAAAGAGTGTCCGGGAATGTGGCAAAGGCGTGTCTGTGAGGAAAACTGATGGCCTTGCTAGTCATTAATTGGGATGAGGAGGCCATGTTGTACCTACCCTTTGTTGAAAGATGTTTCTGGTGTCCCTTGCAAATTTGGCCTGTTGATGGGAAGAAAGGATACCCTGTGACTCACTCAGTAGATTGGACCTGTGCCAGGCACAGTTCTGGGAATACTTCAGTGAAGGACACATACGGGCTCTCCACCTGAGCTGGCCGCCTAGTGGGGGACATGGACAGGAGACGTGGACAGCGAAAGGTAGATAGATCGTTACAAAGGCATGCTATGATACAGCTCAGCCTTTTCTGACGAGGCCTAGGAATCACCTAGAGAAATATTTGGTTGATAGTGAAAACAATAGCTCGCCTTCAGTGGGTACCTGTAATGTGCTGCACCTGTGCCACGTTCTTCTCCTGTAATATCTCTGTGAGCTTGGTGCGTTGGCACCCTCTTTACAGATGGGAGGAAACCAAGGCTCTGAGAGATGGGTGTGCTTGAGGCTCTGTTTTAGGGTTCTCCAGAGAAACAGCTACACACACACACACACACACGTGCACATATACATGTATATGAATATATGTATGTGTATACACACACACAAACATGTATATAGAGCTGTGTATGTGTGTACATACCTGCCCACATCTCTCTATAATTTGATTGATGGATTTTAAGGAATTGGCTCATGCTGTTGTAGAGTCTGGGAACTCCAACATCTGGGCAGGTGGGCAGGCTGGAGACCCAGGGAAGAGTTGATGTTGTAGTCTTAAGTCTGAGGCCATCTGGAGGCAGGATTCCTTCTTGTGGGGGAGCTTAATCTCTTCTAAGTCTTCAGCTTAAGGTCTGCTTCCCATCCATCCATTAAATGAGCCGCACCCAATTATGGGGAGGAATTAGCTTCGAGTCTACTGTTATAATGTTAATCTCCTTTTAAAAAACACCTTGATAGTGGCATTTAGATGCTGGTTTGACCACACACATGGCTGCCAGGGCCCAGGCACATTGTCATGTGAAATTAACCATTACAGTTCTCTGCCTGGACAGAGGCCACACCAGGGTTCTTAGCCAGGTTTAGGCTGAGTGCATGCATTTCCCACCTCTCTGGGTCTGTTTGGCTACCCAGAGACTGGTATCCTAGGTGGGAAATGTGTCACATTACCCTGGGCCTCAGAGGTGGTGTCTGGCTGCTGACCAGGAGCTGCCTGCTTCTGTGGGGTAATCTGGGGCCGGGCAGCTCGGCTGGGTAGCATCTGTCCCTTGACTTTATCCCGAGAAAGATCCGTTCCCTTCCCCTCTTGTCCCTGGATGACTGAAACCTAATTGCGTGCCGCCACATAGGGAGCCAGATCAGAGCATGAATGCCTTGGGACTGGCCATCAGACTTGGGGGAAAAACCACTTTCCAGTAGCGATGGAGACCAGGCATGCTGTTGGCATGGTTTTCCTCCTCAGTGAAGGCTCCCCCTTCCATAGTAAAAGGAGAGGAGGTGCGTGAAGAGGTCACAGCAGAACATGGAGGCAAAGGCAGGGTTGGGTTTTCCAGCCAGTGGGGTGTGGGATGAATCTCCACACACTCCTTGACAACTTCCAAATTCTTGGAATAAGTTTTTAATTCAGAGCTCTCAGTGTGTTCATTTTGGGAGCAGAGATGATAATGCAGTGTTGACCTGTACAACTACTTGAAGTCTGAAATGGATGATGTCTGTATAGTACCAGGCAGTTGTTGACATTGTTTTGGATTGGAGATGCATTTTGAAGGGCATCTAGTATGCGGAAGGTCAAGGCACACTAGCAGAACACCTGTGCGTTAATTGCTGAAAGTGGGTCAATAATTGTGGTGATAATTATAAAGTAAACCTCCTTGAAAGCTTTGCAGTCCTGGTAAATCATTTGCGTGATAGCTAGTTTACTGACCTTCAAATAAATACGTGAACCAGTAGCTCAGTACCTGGCTCCTTATGTAAGTGATGGCCGAACCCAGGGAGCTGTTCGTGGGATAGTGACCCAAACTCTGACATTTGATTTTTTTTTTTTTTTTTTTTTTTTTTTTTTTGTAGTTAGAGTCACTGGCAAAGTCTGGGGAATAAGGTACCCAATACCCAGTGTACTTACCACCCAGATTTAATGGATAATTTTCCATATTTATTTTCAATCAATTAAAAGGATGAAGTTTCAAGTGCCATTTTGGACGTCCTTCCTGATTATGTGCATGTGTTCCCAGATGAACACCGTGGCCCATCTGGGTGGCTTGCTACCCTTACAGTCATCCTGTGGTAGCAGCTCGGCCCAGCACACCGGATTGAGGATGGGAGCGGGCAACCCCCTGAAATGAGGAGGGGGGCTGATGCAGAGAAGATGTTGGGCAGCAGAAGCGCAGGTGGCCGTGCAGCTGGAGTGACGTGGGCAGTGTCCTCTCTCTGGAACTTTGATTCAGGAGAGGTTTGGTGGTTTTGTTGGGTAGGGCTGTGGAGGTGTTGTCTTGACATTGCGTCTGCATCACATGTGTTCTCATTCTGAATTTGTATGTTCATTTGGGATAGGGGATCAGGTGCATAAGATTTAGCTGCATAAAAAAAAAAAAAACCCAAGCTGTGACTTCTACAAGATTTTCCTCTTACTGATCACAAGTCCAGAAATACATGGTCTTGTCTGGGGCTAGTGTGATGGTTTTATGATAATTAGGGACTCAGGCTGCTTTTTCTTTTTGCTCTAGCATCTTCAGAACATGGCTTTTTACCTTCTTGATTGCCTCATGGTACCTAGATGGTGGATGGTGTTCCAGCCATTATGTCTTTATTTTAGGCAGGTGGAAGTGGGGAGGGGCTGAGTGTGCATTTCATAGCTGAATTCAATAGGGATTTAAAGTTTTAGGGATAATCTTCAAGAAGCTTTGCAGGGTACCTGCTGCTCCCCCCCCCAACCCATGACTTCTACCTCTAGCTCTTGGGCTCCCCTAATTGGGAGGCAAGCTGGGAAATGAGACTGTGTCCTTGACACATGAAGGAGGAGGGATAATGGATATTGAGTAGGCAGCCAGCAGTCCTGGCCCCAGCTGGCCTGGGGGAGGGTGAGGCTCATGGAAACCATGTGGGAGGGGTGGGAGAGGGTTTGCCAAAGCTCCTCCTCTCCCCTGCCCTCCCCCCCCGGCCCTTACTGCAGTCAGCATTGAGAAAAGCTTCATCAAAAGCACAGGGGTCATCATTGCAAGAGGATCCGGTCCCTCGTTCTAGAAGTGCCCGTCTTTCTCGGAACTCCCATAAAGGATAATGTGTTATTTGCTCAACTGATTTTATCCCCTAGAGGATGCGTCCTTTGCTAAATTACTGCAAGAGCAATTGCCTGGAAATACCAAGTATCGATTCATGAGTTTTGTTCACTTCTTCTTTATTGTTCGGTGGGAAATGAAGGCCCAGGAATGGAACCGGAGCGCTTGGAGGGCCAGATGTACATTGATCATTGTCGCTGTTACTCTTTAGCGCTGCCTTGGCCTTGGATTATTGTGCAGTTTGTCAGTCAGGACCTCATTTGGTGTCCAGCTCCTCTCCTTCCAGGAAGCTGACAGGTGGCTTGTTTTGTTAAATGCCACTCTAGCTCTGAAAGATGGTCTGTTAGAAGTTTCTAATGACAGCTTTCATCAGGCGTTTAGTCTTTGTGCTCTGCTTGTGTGGGTAATGATGCCTTGTACCTTGGGTGAGAGTGACTTGTCTAAATGTTTTTTTCCTGTACCGAATAGAAAAATAGACCTTTTTGTGAAGAGATGTGAAGAGATGAGGCTGATCTCTTGATCTGGGGTTATTTCACTGGTTTACGGCCGCAATTTCACACCATGTTTTGGTAGAAATCCTCTTCCTCCTCCCCTTACTCTTCCCCTTCCCTGCTCCCTGCAAGGCCTTCTCACCCGTGTGCCTTCTGTTCACTCTGTCTAGAATCTTCCTGCGGCCCAGCACACCCTCTCTGCACAGACCTCACTGCCCCACCTTGATTTCCCCAGCTCTATAGTATTGCTGCCTATTTTGTACTTACAATTTGTTATTTCTTCCTTTCTTGAGCGATGTCTTCGTGAAGCATCCTGGTCTAGCATGCAGGCTCCTGGTGAGGGGCACTGACTGGGTTTCGATACTGCTGTGTACACACCTTCCAGAAACAGATGCCTGACTGCTGGCAGGTGACAAGTAGCTTTTTGATGAGTGAGTGAAAGAATGCATGTGTTGAGCACCTTATGATAATAGCTCATGTGGATTAAGCTTCCTTTGCCAGGCCCTGCTCTAACTGCCTGATGGGCACCCTTCCTGTGGGGTGAGTACTGTCATCACCCCCACTGTGCAGGTGGGGGTTCTGAACCTGAAGGGTCAGAACATAAGAGATGGGCCAAACTGGGTTACAGCCAGTATAATATATACTCTATCCATCTATCTATCTAATCTATCTATCTATCTAATATATACTGTATAATATATACAGTGTCCCCTGTGTAAGTATTAGATGGTGGTTACCATCATTGGTGCAGTTGAGTTCTTTGCCCAGGGTGCACAGTGGGTGAATGGTGTCCCGACACAGAAGTGAATGACACGCAGTGTGTGCTCCTCTGGAGCCCACAGGCTGGGGTGACTGGGTGCGTACATGGGATGGGCTCTAGGAGAGGGAGCACCCAGATTTCTCCCAGTCAGCCAAGCGAGTGGGCAGGAGAGGATGCGGACATTGAGCCATGTGATGTGCTTTCTGGGCGCCCTTGACCGCAGGAACCGGGAGGCATTCTAGGTTTGTGCTGAGACTTCCCACCTCGCCAGTCTCCCCATTGCCCTTTTCATTTCTCTCTGACTCATCCTCTTACTTTTCCTGGGACCCGATCCCTCCAAAGAGCCAATTAGGCCCAGCTCGGTTCTACCTTTAATGACCTGTGCCTTGGTTTGCATCTGCTTTGTCTCATTATAATGTCATCAGTGGAATGCAGGGGTCCCCGCTGCTGGGCTACCAGGAACGGTGGCTGCGCAGTTTGAGGCCTTGCTTCTGTGCTCTTGGCTTCCTCCCGATGAGCAGAATGAAGAATTTGGAACAGACAGGAAGCAAACGTACACCCAGGGGCCAAAAGCAGGCTGCTGAACTGGTAGCTTGGTTAAAAATAGTTTTTCAGCAACTTTATTGTTGAGCAACACTTTGTATTTTTTTGTTAGAAAAGAAGCCGTATTCACTGTAGAAAATGTAAGATGATATAGATAAGTAGAAAAGGAAAAAATAAATGTCAATTATAAACCCTCAGGTGTTTACAATCTGGAACCTACCTTGCCAGGTAGGTACAGTGCTTTGCTGTGTGATTTCTCCTGGGTGAACACCCCATCCTAAAGAGAGCTTCGTGATCTCTGACCACCCCACCCCCCTTTTGACACGTGGACTTTATGGGCTAAGAGAAAAGCTGATAGCATGAAAAAAACCCGCGGTAAATAATTTCATAGTAAAGTCAGGCAGTGGTACAGTATGCCTGTATGGCCACGAAAGTCCCAGGTCTGCCCTTTGCCAGAAGTGTGACATTAGGCATGTTATCTGCTTTTGGTTTTTTTGTCTGTTTCCTTTTGGGTAGTTTCTGTGCCTAAGTCTTCCAGTTCACGAACCTTTTCTCCTGCAGTTTGCCCAGTACACGTTCATGTGGCTTCACCTAACTGCAAGGGATGCTGGGAAGTTGTTTTCCATCCAGATGGTCAGGTGTCTGGCAAAAAGTGTTTCTTACTACAGAAGAAAGTGGCTAGGAGGGGACTTGAGCCCTCTCTGCCCTACTTCTAAATTAGCAGCTACTGGGCTTTTATCCGAGGGAGCTGGCTACGCTGGCTTGGCTAGCAGGGACAGCAGTGGGGTCCATTCAGTGGAGAATGGGGAAAAGTAAAATGCGAAAGATGATTTCTGCTTGCCACTTTTGAAACTCTACCCATTTGTGAGAAACGAGTCCTCCTCCTATTTATGTTTAACCGATAAGGTAGCCATTTTCTTTGTGTCTGTGCTTATGTCTCCTGTGAATCTAGGGTGCCCTTCTAGCGTGCAGGATTGGATTTACCATGGACAGTTGTCCTATTGATTGGCTGTTGGTCAATACTGTGAGAATTTGATTGTACTAGAATTGAGGCCCAGGTGCAAACCCTGACTTAAGGCTCAACTGTTACCATTTTGGGATGGCATAAACTGTGAGCCACTCCATCTGTAAGTACCTACCTGATAAGATTGATTGATTGATTCATTCATTCATTTAAAAGAAAGTTCTAGAGAGGGAGAGAGAGAATCCCAAGCAGGCTCCACAGTTAACTTGGGCCTTGATCCCATGATTCTGGGATCATTACCTGAGCTGAAATCAAGAGTTGGATGCTGAACTGACTGAGTCACCCAGGTGCCCCTGAGCTTAAGTTTTAAACTACTCTTTCTGTATCATTTGGTCTCCCATGGGGAGAGGAGAATAAAATTAATCTTGGTTTCCCATGGCTTTCTGTTACTCTTTCCATCTTTTTTTTGGCAAGGTGTAGCCAGAGAGTTCTGTGTATGACTCTTGGCATCCAATT
Source organism: Crocuta crocuta (assembly GCF_008692635.1). Classification (NCBI taxonomy): domain Eukaryota; kingdom Metazoa; phylum Chordata; class Mammalia; order Carnivora; family Hyaenidae; genus Crocuta; species Crocuta crocuta. Next base: position 9,614,181 of record NW_027531893.1, read on the forward strand.
AAATATGAATTACAGGGGTGTCTGGGTGGCTCAGTTGGTTAAGCGTCTGATTTCAGCTCACGTCATGATCTCACAGTTTGTGGGTTCAAGTCCCATGTCAGTCCCTGTGCTGACAGCTAGCTGAGAGCCTGGAGCCTTTTTCAGATTCGGTATCCTCTCTCTGACCCTCCCCTGCTCGGTCGCGCTCTCTCTCTCTCTCACAGAAATAAATAAAACATTAAAAAAAGGAGTTATAGGTGGTCCGTCCTATTTGTAATAATAAAAAATGGTTAAATGTATTAGAGATTTGATTTTAGTGAAATCAGTCACTACATAGTTTGTATTTCATACCTTCTTTTTAAAGTTGATTTATTTTGAGAGAGACAGCGAGAGTATGAGCAGAGGATGGGTGGAGAGAGAGGGAAAGAAAGAATCTCAAGCAGGCTCCCTGTTGTCAGTGCAGAGCGTAATGCAGGGCTCAGTCTCATGAATGTGAGATCATGATCTGAGCTGAAATCGAGTCACACACTTAACTGACTGAGCCACCCATGCACTTCTCATACTTTGTTTTCTAATAGTTGAATATTTTATTGGAACTTTCAAGTTGGGTTCTATATGCTTTTACTAACAAATGCAACAATACAGAGATGTCTGAACACCTAAGTCTCACCCAGCACTACCTGTTTCACACAACCAGAATTAATTGACGTATATAAACTTAAACAGAGCTTGACAAACCTGTGTATACACGTCCTACCTGTTCCGTTTGATTTCCCCCAAGGGTGGGATTCTCATTCTCTATCCATCTCTGTCTGAGGTTGCCATGCTGTGGTCAGTGGGCATGTCATCTGTTTGTGAAAATAAAGTATTACTGTAACACAGTCACACCCATTTTTTACATACTGTCTGTGTGCTTTCTGGATAGAATGGAGTGTTGACTAGTGCAAGAGAACATACGGCTTGAACTGAAAATACGTACTATCTGGCCCTTTAAAAAAAAAATGTAGACCCTTGATCTACTTGGCCTTTTTCTGGTAATGGTATATACTTGAGTCATGAATCTTGGTCCAGATCAACAGATGCAGATCTAAATATGTCTTTTTTTTTTTTAAGTTTATTCATTTTGAGTGTGTGTGAGAGAGAGAGAGAGAGGGGCAGGCAGGCAGGCAGAGACAGCATCTGAAGTGGGCTCCGTGCTGTCAGTGCAGAGCCCGATTCAGAGCCCGACACAGGGCTCAAACCCACGAGCCATGAGATCATGACCTGAGCTGAGATCAAGAGTTGGATGCTAACCAACTGAGCCATCCAGGCGCCCCTAAATCAGTCTTCTTAATATCTTTTGATATTCATATCAACGATATGAATTTTAAAGCTCTTTTTCCTATAAAGGGCATTTAGGTTGTTTCCAGGCTTTTGTCGTTAAAAATGGTGTTGAAATCCTACATACATGTGTCCTTATATCCAGGGGGCATCATTTTGATGGGAAAGATGGACAGAAGCACAGTCACTTGGTATAAGCATGAGTTCTATGCCCATTAGTTACCTTTTGGTTTAAAACCCAACGGCAGAAGTGGTTTTCAGTCCTTTGAGTATGGCTTGTGGTAAGAAAGATGCTTTTCAGTGCACGTGTTTTGTATTAAAGACTGGAGACACTGCCTTCCTACAACATGACTGACTTAAGCTTTACTGTGTGCAAACCATTCTTAGGTTTTATATTCTATCTGCCGCATCATAAGAAACGGCTGTGACTCACTGAATCACTTTGGCCACCCCACTCAAGGATGCAGTCTGTAGTTGGAGAAAACTTATTGTATAGAAGGGGATAATACTCCAGAATCTAGTGGTCTCGCTGATACGTTCAGTATTTTCTCTGTTGGTTAAGGCTTTTCCTCCCTCCTTCCTTTATCTAAGGTATAAATATTATGCCTCTCCCTGAAAACTCACTCAGATTTTAGTACATGTCTTTATAGCTGCAAGGCGGGAACAGACCAGTTTCTTTGGGAAATTGGAGTTGTTCTGTGGCCACCACATTTCCCTGAGGGGAGTGGATGTGGGGCTTTGATACCATGCCTTGTGGGCACCTGTTAGCCAGGCCACCTCACAGGTGACTAGATCGTCTTTGCTGGGATCTAGCCCAGTCCCTCATACATAGATCCTGACAACCGTGTGACTCCAGCCTTCACACACACAGATTGCTGCCCCAGCCGCCTCTCCCACAGTGCCTCTGCTGAGCGGTCTGAGTGTTGGCCTCCACTAGCCATGAGAGCTGTGGTTCTGTGCCCCTCTTACCGTCTTTGGAGGCCAGTAGCCCTATTTCAGCAATAGAAAATTTCCCCCCTCTGGCCAACAACAGAAACCAACTGAAGCCAATGAGAAAGTGGATTATCCCATGGAAGTAGGCCTGTGGTTGCAGGTGTGGCTCGATCCAGGTCTGCACACATTTTATCAGGAACATGTATCTCTCTGCCCCTTGGTTCTGCCTCCAGTATAGGTTTGTTTCATTATCAGACAGGTTCTCGTTCTTGGAGGGAGAGAGAGGTAAGAGCGCTAAGCAGGGTTCAGAGCAAGTAGCACCCCATGTGACTTTTATCCTCCGGCTCGGGGGACCTGGTGAAAAATGAAAAGCAGGAAGTGATGTGAGCCAGTTGGCATGTTGCTTCCTTTCAGGCGAAGATCTGCCCCATGTGTGGTGTTTCTATGCACGACCAAAATGATTCTGCCTTTAGAGGGCTGGTTACTTTTAGGCACCGAAAATATTTTTCTATCCCCTCCCCTTTTTTTTTTTTTAAATTTCTGACATTGTTTGAATTTAATGATTCATATTACGAATTATTCATGAAAATGATCTTTTAAGCTTCTTATAATAGCTGAAATTATCCTTCATTAGATACTGACAGGTCCTGTGATGGGTGTAATTATAAAAAAAATATTCTTAGGCTAGCTATATTCTGCAGTGTTAAAATTACGCAAACGAGCTGGGGATAAGAATAGAGCTGAGTAGGACGGTCAGATTTTATGGGAGCAGGGAGGGTGGCAGCTTTGCAGATTTTCTAAAAGAGAATAAATATGTGCTGTACACATTAAGTACTTTTTTATTAGTCTGCCTCAATGCTTACCCTTTCCTCATCGGCAAGGGAGCGAATTAATTTTAGTGCCCCGAATTGTTTGTAACTCTTGCCCATATATGAATCGCACGAAGGAGAATTTTTCCCCCCTCTCCTCCTTCCTTCCACTCAGCATTTTCTGCAAGGCGCGTTGTAGTAATCTGATGGTTCTGAGGAACAGCAAGCTTGTTGCTGAGACAGCTGAGCGGGAAGGGGGGAGATGGGGGGGGTCGTTAGGGGCAGGAAGTCTTCACCCTGGTGGTCATGATGGTTCTCTGGCTAACTGAGCCTGAGAAACCAGGACCCCCTCTCATTCAGGTCCTCAGGGTGGCCAGGTGGTATGGCCATGGCTTTCCTAGGGGTCCAGCAGCTTCTTGGAACTAACCTGGGCTCTTTCGTAGGGAGATGCTGGGAGGAGCAACAAGGAGCAGCTATTGGTGTTTGTTCTAGAACCATGGTGCCTGCGGCTCCGTGTGACCTGGCCCTGCCTGCTTCTCTGACGACTCTCAATAATGCCGCCTTTCTACCTCCTACTTGGGTGCTCTTGTCCCTTGTTGGGGGCTATACGGCAGAAGCCTTAAGATGGGATGGTTAGCAGGTGCCATCATGGACTCTCTGGTGCAAGTTCAACTCACAAGCAAGGCCAATGGAGTGGACTCTTAATTCCTCACCTTTGAATAGGACCATGCAGCACAATGTTGGGTCGGGAGGGAGGGTGCTTAAAAAAAACCCAAAAAACTAGCACTTAAGTAGTGCCTCCTCTGTCCCATACTATGTGAAGACCTGTACACTTAGTCACTTAATTCTCACACCTTAGATGGTAGATGCTGTTATCATCTTCGTCCTGCAAATAAGGAAAATAGCTTAAGTAACTTGCCCAAGATCACACAGCAAGTTAGGAAGGCGAAGCCCCGCGGGTGGGTTTCCGTTGAGGGGTGGGGGTGGGGGGACAGACAGAGCCACCTGATGTGCCCGTCCAGGAGGTTCACAGACAGACTTGGTGTATTCATGGAGGTAGTGCTTCTAGATTTATCCTTTCTGTAACCTCTTTTATGCTTGTGTGCTTTCTTGCTTTTTTCTTCCTTTCTTCCTTTCATTCATATTTATTGTTTATTTCTGAGAGAGAGGGAGGGAGAGAGACAGACAGACTCTGAGTGTGAGTAGTGAGGGGTAGAGAGAGGGAGACACAGAATCTGAAGCAGCTCCAAACTCTGAGCAGTTAGCACAGAGCCCAATGTGGGGCTTGAAGTCATCGACTGTGAGATCATGACCTGAGCTGAAGTTGGACACTTAACCGACTGAGCCATCCAGGTGCCCCCCTCTGTTACCTTTTTAGGCTTCATCCTGCATCCCTAGATTCCTGAGTAGGTTCTGAGTGCCCACTGTGCTGCCTGCAGCTCTGCCTGAGTTTGGTCCCGCCATCCATTCTCGGTCCCTTTAGGACGGAGATGGCTTGGTGTTCTCCCTACCTTGTACCTGAGAAGCCTTCCTTGCTCTTGGGTTTTCTTCCAAAATGTGCACAAACCTCATTCTGCTTTTTTTTTTTTGTCAAGTTGGTTTCCATATAACATCCAGTGCTCATCCCGACAAGTGCCCTCCTCCATGCCCATCACCCCCCTTCCCCCTCCCCCACCCCCATCAGCCCTCAGTATGTTCTCATCATTCAAGAGTCTCTCGTGGTTTGCTTCCCTTCCTCTCCCCAACTGTTTTTCCCCTTCTCCTCCCCCACGGGCCTCTGTTAAGTTCTTCCTAATCCACCTATATGTGCAAACATATGCTATCTGTCCTTCTCTGCCTGACTTACTTCGCTTATCATAACACCCTCAAGTTCCATCCACGTTGCTACCCATGGCCAGATGTCATTCTTTCTGGTTGCCATGGAGTATTCCGTTGTATAGATAAACCACATATTCTTGATCCATTTGTCAGTTGATGGACACTCGAGCTCTTTCCATGGTTTGGCTATTGTTGAGAGTGCTGCTTTGAACATTGGGGTACATGTGCCCCTATGCATCAGCACTCCTGTATCCCTGGAGTAAATTCTTAGCAGTGCTACTTCTGGGTCATAGGGGAGTTTTATTGTTAATTTTTTCAGGAACCTCCACACTTTTCCAGAGAGGCTGCACCCATTTACATTCCCACCCACAGTGTAGGAGGGTGCCCATTTCTCCACATCCTCGCCAGCATCTAGAGTCTCCTGTTCATTTTTGCCACTCTGACTGGTGTGAGGTGGTATCTCAGTGTGGTTTTGATTTGTATTTCCCTGATGATGTGGGACGCTGAGCATCGTTTCATGTGTCTTAGTTTTATTGATTGTTTCCTTTGCTGTGCAGAAGCTTTTTATCTTGATGAGGTCCCAGTAGTTCATTTTTGCTCTTGATTCCCTTGCCTTTGGGGATGTGTCAAGTAAGAAGTTACTGCGGTGGAGGTCAAGGAGGTTATTTCCTGCTTTCTTGTTTAGGGTTTTGATGGTTTCCTGTCTCACATTCAGGTCCTTTATCCATTTTGAGTTTATTTTTGTGTATGGTGTGAGTCAGTGATCCAGTTTCATTCTTCTGCATGTTGCTGTCCAGTTCTCCAAGCACCATCTGTTAAAGAGGCCGTCTTTTTTCCACTGGATACTCTTTCCCACTTTGTCAAAGATTAGTTGGCCATACATTTGTGGGTCCAGTCCTGAGTTCTCTATTCTGTTCCATTGGTCTATGTGTCTGTTTTTGGGCCAATGCCATACTGTCTTGATGATTACAGCTTTGTAGTAGGGGCTAAAGTCTGGGATGGTGATGCCTCCCATTTTGGTTTTCTTCAGTATTATTTTGGGTATTTGGGGTCTTTTGTGGTTCTATACAAATTTTAAGATAGTTCTAGTTTTGAGAAGTATGCTCGTGCAATTTTGATTGGGATTGCATTGAATGTGTAGATTGCTTTGNATGTTGAATTCGATTTGCAAGTATCTTCTTCAGGATTTTTATATCTGTATTCATCAGGGTTATTGGCCTGTAGTTCTCTTTTTCTGCTGGGTCTCTGTCAGGCTTGGGAATGGAAGTGATGCTGGCTTCGTAGAATGAGTCCGGAAGTTTTCCTTCCATTTCTATTTTTTGGAATAGCTTGAGAAGAATGGGTATTAACTCTGATTTAAATATCTGGTAGAATTCCCCAGGGAAGCCATCTGGCCCAGGGCTCTTATTTGTTGGGAGATTTTTGATACCTGATTCACTGTCTTCATTAGTGATGGGTCTGTTTAGATTTTCTATCTCTTCCCATGTGAATGTTAGTAGTGAGTGTGTGTTTAGGAATTTGTCCATTTCTCCTAAGTTGTGGGAGTGAAGCTTTATGGGTTACAGAGTAGTATTGTCTGACTGATCGTGGGGTAGCCTCATGAAGTCACCAGTGTAGATGTTATTCTTCTGACTTTGTACTGAGGCTTCCTTCCTTAGTACCAGGGTTCCGTAACCAGCACATGGCAGAGCTGGAAATCAAGTTGAGGTCTTGGGATCTGAAATCTGGGTTTTTGGCTGTTGCCTTCTTGACACCTGAGTAGTTCTGGAATGCTCTCTGCCAGTGTGAGTCAAGGGTGGGATAGGGTTTCTGGAGTCCCACTGTGAGAAGGTGAACCTAGCTCAGCCACCATGCGTGACATTGGTAAAGCGATTTCCCTTCTGTTGGCCCTCTGCTTTCTTACACCTTAAATCCAGATAATCATAGTACTGCCCTTATGGGATTGTGATTGTGGAAGGAAATCCGTGAGAGCATGCTCTGTAAGCAGTAACTGTCATTGCTATGTTCTTCTGGAATTTTCATTTTTTACTACAAATTTATGAAAACACATGGAACAAAGTTTACCGTATTAACTATTTTTAGGTATGCACTTGGGCCACGTTAAACACACTCTTGTGCACCAGCTCTCCAGAACTCTTTGTTTTTGCAAAACCAGAACTCGAATCCCATTTAACAATTCCCATTCCCTCCCCACCACCTAGGTCTTTGCTGTGCTTTTCATTTATTATTTTTTCATATTGTGCTTTTTAAATAAAAAACCCAAAACCAGGTTAGAGCAGCGAGCCCTTGATGGACTTGCACACAGCCCCTGAGATCTGTGGCTGTGGTCGTGTTCTGGAACAAGACTTGTGACTGAGGCATTTCAGCTGAGAAGGAACTGTCCCTGTCCAGCTGTCATGTCACCTCCATTTATTGCTTTCTCCTCCCTGGGGCGCTGGCCAAGCCCTTGATGGCCGGCACCTGGCACAGGGTTAGCACGGGACTTGGCTGTGTGCTCTCACACTTCCCGCCTGGCGGGTGAAGAAATGGCCCCCCGAGGGCCTAAGCAGCTTATTCCCGGGCCTGTGGCTGGCAGAGGGCAGAGGCGGCACAGAAGCCCAGGGCCACTGCAGAGCCAGCTCTGTACCCCCTCGCCCCGGGCCCTGGCTCTGCCTTCCGTGGCTTCTTATCCCTGCCCAGTCGATTGTTGTTGGGGAGCTGTGGTCAACTTGTTGTCCTTTTCTCTCTCCATATGTGAGTGCATGGAGCCGGCAGGCCGAGGGGCCCACACCCCTGCCTACTGCCCCTTCCTCCCCCATTGCTGCCACCTTTGTCCTTCCTGCCGGTCTTGCTCCCGCTCCTCACATTCTTGCTCTTTGACGTGTGAATGGAGGGCCTGCTGCAGACCAGGCCCGCTGTGGACCGAGATATCACTTTCCTCGGAACTTACGGACAAGAAGGGCGGGCAGACCGGTAGGTAGGTCACAATGCCGCAGGCCATGTCCCCTGAGGTGGCCCTGAGGAGAGGCCACATGTGATCAGAAGGGTTTTTGGGGAAAGTGCCGTCTGCTGTGAGGGTTGGTGCCCGAGCAGGGGCTGTCCAGGTGGAGAGAGGAGGGGTGAGACGGCTGAGCAGTTCTGCAGAAACTGAACGGGCACAAGTGGGAGGCTCACTGCCGCTCAGCAGCTGATCATCTTCTAGTCAAGGTTTTTTCTTCTCCGTGTAGCAAGCAGGCAGAGAACCAGACAAGCTGAGTGGAGGCCCAGCTGTGTCCCCCCGGATGCCTCCCCGGGAGCTCATGAAGAGCCCGGGGCTGGTGACCGCACGCTAGGGGCCGGCACAGTTAATGCTGACTAGGGCTTCAGATCCAGGCCTGCACGCATGGCCGGTTCAGAATCCTGCCTGAACACCTCCCAAAGGGGGACCGCCGTGGGCGCTCCTGGACGTTGTGCTCCAGTCAACCAAGGACCAAGTGTCCCTGTACAACGTTTCTAGCTGTGAGCCTTGACCTCCTCTTCTTTAGTGAAGAATCTTTCTGCACACCCTTTATTCTCATTCACAAACCTTTGCTGGTGGTCACAGATAAAGACATTTGAAGTCTGTGTTTCGTACTTGGCTGGGATGTGTCGTAAAGTCACGGTAGGCATCTGGGTCCACGCAGGCCTGGGATGCAGACTAGAGGCGGCACGGAAAATTTAAGTTCTTCCCGAGTTGTTGGAAGATTCGAGTTGCTGATGTAGCTTCTGATCAGATCTCAGCAAGACTGCAAGAGGTTTTGTTCTTGGGTCTGAACTCAGCAAACTTTCCTGGGTGGGTCTGTTAGAAAAGCATTGCCTCTCCAGCATCCAGCCCACATCTATCTGCACTGCCCTCCGCATGCTAGCCAAGGCTTCTGTCATACCCTGGAGCTGATGCAGAGGCCCTTCTGCGTTTTGACGGATGCCCATTAGCCAGATGAAGTAGCTGAGCCCTGTGTTTTACACTTGGAAACCAGTCAGGGCCCAGTCCCCAGCCCCCAGCGTCCTGGCAAGAGCCAGCTTCATCCGTGGCAGGGAATCCCTCGCATACACACGACTGGTCCCACCCCTTACTAACCAGTAGTTCTGGTGATGATGAATTCACGCTTAAAATATCTGACAAGTAGTCTTGTTCAACGTTCTGGAGACCAGAAAAGTGCTATGTGTGTTTAATGTTAAAACGCAGCCGCTTAGAGATGGACAGAGTAAATGGGAGTTGGGGCTGCTGTAACCCACAGAGGCCTGAGAGTGAGGTGTGTGCTGGGGGAAAGCATGAATCACCTCTATGAGATGGGAGAATGTTCTCAGGATTTCTTACTGGCTCTCCGAAGATGAATGTGCACTATTAAGGTAAATTCTTAAAAAATTAAGGCTTTTGTCATTCTGTGAGTTTAAACGGGAGAGAGGGAGAGTGAGAAAAGAATCTGGAGACTGTTGGATGCATGGGAGGCAGCTCTTGGGGCCGACTGGGATGGCATGGGGCCGCAGGGTCTCTGTTGATTTGAGAAAGGGGCTTTGGTTTCCAGGGAAGCTTGGTGCCCTGGATTGAGCCTCCAGGTTTGGGGGATATTACTTCACACTGAGTCCATTGGCCACCTGATCTTACTTGCAGGCAGCTGGGTTTGGCCCCACCCTTGATTCCGAGCTGATTTGGATCTGCCTTTGGGAAGGAAATTTGGATGTGCTGATGTTCATAATAGCTAGGATTATGGACCAGGAGTGTGGCGGGGGCCAAACCCAGGACGCAAGCTACCTTTTGGGGCATCTGTAAGAGCCAGCGTGGTCTCTGCCCACCCCACCCCAGTGATGGTCAGTGCAGTGAGGATGGAGCGGTTCCAAAGAAGACGGACGGTACATACCTACAGTGTTTGTCACATTCTAGGCTGATAGGTTATTTGCTGGAATCTTTGGGACTTCTTTTTGTGGCAGTTGAGGGCTGAAAGTCACACACATGCGCACACCCCCCCACTCCAGTCAGCACTCCTCGAGTGTCCTTCTCTGTGCGGCTTTGGGAGCTGGTGCTCCCTCTGACCGATCTGTGGGGACCAAAGAGAGGAAGTTCTCCAGGTCCTTGCTGTTGCCCGTGGGGCTGTGGGGCCAGCAGCAGCGGCATCCCCTGGGAGCACGTGAGAAATGCAGCTGCTCAGGCCCTCCCCCAGCCCCGTTCTTCGAGGATCTGCGCTCGGACTAAAGATCTCCATGTGAGTTGCTCACATGTTACCATGTGAGAAGCACTACTGGAAGTTTCTATAAATGGAGGACAGATACTGAAACAGGTTGCTCTCACTCTTCCTGTGCCTGGAGTACTTGTGCCCAGTGAACCCTGTCTGTGCTTCACAGCCCTTCCCGGTGCAGCCGTCCAGGCGGCCACTTTGCTTCTCAGCAGGTGCGTGAGATCAAGTTCAGCCACATTACCCCACATCCACCCCAGTCTGAAGTTCTCTCTCACTGGAAATAGTGGCATCCCGGCTCCCGTTTCCCCTTTTTCTCTCCTCGCCACAACAGAGTCCTCCTTTAAGAATACAGACCTCCTCTGCTTAAAACCCTTTAGGTACTTCCTGTTGCAGGTAAAGTAAAGCCCTGCCTGATGAGGCCCCGGTCACCTCCTGGCCCTGTCGTGTCCCTCNCTTCTGTTTTCAGCAGGCCCCACTCGTGCAGGGCTGGGACGCACTGGAGTCACGGTCTCCCTGAGTCTCCCCGTTGTCCCTGTGAGGAAGCTTAGGGGCGCACAGCTTTGATCAGCCTGAGGCCACCTGGCTGTCAGAGCCTGAGCAGCCTCCTTTCAAAGCCTGAGCTGCTTGTGGAAGTTAACTCACCTCCGCTGGTGGGGCCATAGCAAGTCCTCAAGTCATCTTGTGCTTCCTGGATCAACAGTGTCAAGAAAGCTCTTCTCTTGGGGCACCTGGGGGGGCTCAGTCATTTAAGCTCTGACTTTGGTTCAGGTCATGATGTGGCCCCACATCGGGCTCTGTGCTGACAGCTCAGACTCTGGAGCCTGCTTCCGGTTCTATGTCTTGCTCTCGCTCCCTGCCCCTCCCCCACTCATGCTCTGTCTCTCAAAAATAAAGAAATGAAAGCTGCTCTCTTCCCCTCTCTCTAAGCAAAGCCTCATGTGGCTGGCTCCTCCTTGTCTGTGAGGGCTGGCTTTGAGCCTGTCCCTTTCCCAGAGTGGCCCTCGTTGGCCGTCACCGGCAGGCAGCCCCCACTGTGGGGTCTCAGCATCGCTGTTGTGTTCTTCAGAGCCCTTGTTGTGATTCCCCATTGGTTTTATAGATCTAGTGTTTGGCTTGTTCTCCGTCTCTCTGCCAGGGTCTAAGCTCCGTAGTGGAAGGGATGCTGACAGGGTTATTGGCCCTGTCCCCAAAGCACCAGCACAGGGCCTGGCACATTGTCAGTACTCAGTAAATATAATCTGGGCTCAGGCTTGAATGCATCACAGGAGTGGAGGATAGTCCTGAAGTTTTAGGCTTGGTTTGAACCCAGAACCATATCTAATGTCGTCTCCACATTATGTACGCAGTAAAGCTGAGAAACCGAGGTCTAACCTTTCTGAGGTCAAGTGGCAAATCAGATTCAGAATGATCTTATTTAAATAGTAGGATACTTTGTAAAGTTACTTACTCCCAGTGGACCAGATCAGATAGCCCCAAATAAATACCCTATTCTTCTTACCCTTTTTATCTTCCTTTAAAGAATGTTATCATTTTGAACTCTCACATAACGTTTTTCCCAATCAAGTAAGATACATTCTGTCTTGCACAGATATCTTCCATCAGAGCGAATCACCTAGCAGTTGAAGTGGGGGGATCTGCTTTTCTTGGGTGAGCAGTCAGTCTCCATCGGGTGGTGCCCTGAGCCAAATCAGATTGGGTGAACTGTGTTTCCTCTGACTTCTGTAGCTGTCTCTGTCTCATGCTGGGATCTCCACAGGTAACTTGGACAGGATTTAGCAAACTTTTCATATAAAGGGCCAGTTAGTACACGTTCCCAGCTGTGTGGGTCACATGAACCTCTGTGAAAACTCCTCATCCCTGCTCTTGTAGCACAGAAGCAGCCCTAGACTTTTTAGAAATGTGTGGTCATAGTTGGAGATCAATAAAACTTTATTTGCAAAACCAGTGTCAGCCCAGATTTGGCCTGAGTGCTGTGGTTTGCAGACTGCTGTTCTGGAATGTCCAAGTTAAAAATCAAAACCGGAGAACTTTAAAAGTTAGTGTTCATTTGTTTGAATTTGTGAAGTACCTTGAAAGATGGCTTCAAGGCTGCTGTTCTTTGAATGGGGAATTGGTTCTTAAACTTGAGAAACATGGTTGTTTTTGGCTGCTGTTTGGGCTAAGAGTCAAGCAATGATGTATCCGTTGCCAAGATAGTTTTGATTTTTCTAATCTCATTCTCTTCATTAGTAACCCATCTGCCAGGCCGGCAGCATTGTTGAGGAAAGACTGCTTCTTAAACATGGTAGCAGGATCGCGTGATCCAATTAACCCTCATTCTTTAGTGACAGCTCTGTTTGCAGACGGTTTGTCGTCCTTGTCCGAGTGCTGGGAGGGCCCATTCAGCATTCGTGAAATGCCAACCTCCTATGAGATAGATTAAAAAAAACAAAAAAACAAAACTGCACATGGACAAATATCGGCGTTTGGGTTTTTGACAAAGGAACAGTCAGTAGGCATTGGATGCCCCAAATGCTGACCTTTGAGTTAGATTGGGGAAAAACAGAAAGCCAAACCCAAAGTGAGAATTAGTATTACTCTCTCCCTTGGGAATGATTTGGGCTACAAGTAATTGGGCTTTTAAGAATAAGGGTTGATTTTTCCTTTGTTACAAGTCATTTGAAGGTTACACTGGGTGATGAGGACACCCATTAGAGCTTGGTCTCTCTCCACCACACTGTGCCAGTTCGTTAGAGAAAATAAAACAGCACTTCCTTCAGGACATCGTTCCTCCTGCTAATGCTTTGAACTCACACTGTGCGTGCATTTTTGTGCCTGGCTTTTCTCTGTAATGGTCCATCTCAAGACTTCTTCAGTCTTTTATACGTAACTTCCAATTTGTAACAACTGCACGTTATTATATCTGAAGGACAGACCAGAGTTTAGACGATTTGCTATTGTGTTAGACCTTTTTAAAAAAAAAGTTATTTTACTGAAAAATGCTGTGGAGAATGTCTTTTGTATACAGAATTTCCCCATGTTTCTAGTTACATAGGAGGATGTGTACCATACATAAAATTGCTGGGCGATGTGCTAGGTTTTTTTCTGGCTTCTGTGATAGGTTGCCATGTTGTTCCTTGGGGCTCTGTCCGTTTGAAAATGTCCCAGAAACAGGTCTGGTTGACCACTCTCTGCAGCGTTAATGAATGGTTACCATTTAAACACCAGTAGGCAGAAATCTAGCTGATTGTATTTGATGTGTAGTTCTTGAGTTGCTATGGAGATGGAATACTTTTTTTTTTTTCCCCTCTATAAATTGAAATCCCTTTTGGTAAATTACCAGCTCATTTGCTTGGCACATAGAAGATTTTTTCCTATGGGTTATATGAGGGGCTTGGCATCAGTAAAGATGTTGGCTGTGTTTTTTAACCAGCTGTGCCTCTTTTGTTAATTAACCCTATAGCATGATAGTGGCTGGCTCTGTTTTAGTCTGTTCCTGGTTCAAGTGTGTGGCATAGCCCTAACTTCTCCTCCCCTTCTGGAGTGTCCTCGGTTTGGGTGTTCAGCAGTTGGCCTGGCATAGGCACTCTGACAGTCCATATTTGAGAATGAAACCTTCAAGCCTTGGTTTGAAGATACTTAGGAGGGCTTATGGTCATTAAGGGGGAAAAGCATCTGTAAAGACCTGTTGAAATTTAATCTCCCAATGAGCCTCACAGTGGGTAGCTGAAACTGAAGGAAGTCTGGCTACTGATGGAAGTGTCATTCTCCCTAAGCCACCAGCGTGCTGATACCCTGTTACCTTGTGAAACCCGTTACCCTAGGAACAGAGCACAGCCTGTGCAGGAGGAGTGTGGATTGGCTGACACTATGTGATGAGCCCTGGAGGTGTGGGGGTAGAGGTTCTGGGGTCAGGCCGGCTGCCCAGTGGGTCTAGGCCATACTGTGTTTTGAGCCGTGTGCCTTGGGCCGGCCACCCTTCTGAACCGGATCGCCCTCCTCTGCAGAGTGGGTGTGGTAATCATTGGCTGGCGAACTGTCCTTGTGAAGATGANTGAAGGACTCTGCTCTTAGGTTTTCTTCCTTGGTTCCCCATCTCACGCTGAGGTGCCTAGAGTTCATGAAGTGCTTTCGTATCTGCTCCCTGTTTTTTTTTTTTTTTTTTAATTTATTTCTAGGAAAGAGAGAGAGACAGCGTGAGCAGGGGAGGGTCAGAGACAGAGGGAGTCACAGACTGAAACAGGCTACAGGCTCTGAGCTGGCAGTCAGCAGAGAGCCCGACGCGGGGCTCGAACCCACGAACTGCGAGATCACGACCCGAGCGAAAGTCAGATGCTTAACTGACTAAGCCACCTAGGCGCCCCATCTGCTCCCTGTTTGAATCTTTCAAATAACTTGATGGGTTCTGGCCTTTTTCACACACAAATCGATTTATACCATTCTGTCACCGAATCATACCTTTCACTCGCCTGTCTTTGCTCCCGATCTCTGCTGTTTTCAGCACAGGCCGGCCTGTGGTCTCTGCAGCCCCCTCCCCACACCCACACACCTCTTTACCTTCTGACTCTACTCTCGATCCATGGGCTGGTCTCTTCCTCCAGTTACAGGGACATGCCACTTTTCCTCAAAGGGCCCTGACCATAGTTTTTGCTTGAACCTCCCAGGAAATCAGAGATCAAAACAGCCAAGTCCTCCCCTTTCTGACTGGCCTTGAGGCTCCAGCCAAGGGTACAAGGCCTCAGGGGTACAGGGGCAGGGTGGTCAGGGGCCCTGTGGCAGGTGATTTCACCTCGGTGGGTTGTTGGTTACCCTTAGCTGGATTGTAGTTATGTTCTCATTTCTATGCTTCTCTGCTCCAGTCCTGTCTTCCTCCCAGGAAGCAGCACTCCTTCCCCTCCCTCCCGCCCCAGGCCACCACTAAACTACTTTCCGTCCCTGTGGATTTGCTTTTTCTGGGCCTAGCTTGTGGATTGAATGGTATGATCTGCCTCTGGCTTCTTTGATTTCGCATAATGTTTCAAGATTCATCCAAAGAGGAGCATGTATGAATACTCCATTCTTTTTTACGACCTAATAATATTCCGTTGCATGGCTGTACCACATTTTGTTGACCTGCTGTTCCGCTGATGGACGCTGGGGCTGTCTTTGGCTGTGGTGAGTGATGTTGCTTTGAGTGTTCATGCAATGTTGTCATGTGGACATTTCATTTCTCTTGGCTGTGCACTTGGCTGTGCACTTACAGATGGCTTTGCTGGATCAAATGGTAACTGCTTCCTTTGCTGAGGAATTGCCCCACTGTCTTCCAAAGGGCACCTCCCATCAGCAGCGAATGAGGATTCCGGTTACTCCCCATCTCTGCCAGCACGTGTTCTCCTCCGTCCCCCTTATTGCCGATGTCCTAGTGGAGGTGAGATGCGGTCTCCTGTGGTTTTGACTTGCATTTTCCTGGTGGCTAGTGACGATGATTTTTCCTCTGCTTCCTGGCTACTTGTGTGTCCTCTTTACAGAGCTGTTCCTTCAGACCCTTGCCCTTTGTTGTGAATTGGCTGTATTTTTTATTTAGTGTGGGTTATCTGTATATTCTAGACACTAGACCTGCACCAGATACAAGAGGCACAAGTATTTTCTCTCATTCTCGTTTCACTTTCTTGCTGGTGTCCTTGCAGCACACTTGGTTTTAATTTGGATGAAGATCAGTTATTCTTTCTTTTGTTGTTGTTTGAGCCCTCATATTTTTGGTGTCCTGCCTAATTGAGTTTGTTTCAAAAAATCAGTGTTTCAATTTTATGCCTCAAAATGATTGACTCTTTAGAGCCTAAATAAATACTCTTTGGCTCTAGTCCAACAATTTTGGGGTTATTTTGGACAGGGAATTGTTCATTTCCCCTCTAGACTTCCCACTGTGCTCCACGGACACACCTCTCCCACTAGGGACTGACGCTGTTTCGGGTACAGCTGCCTACCTGCCGAGAAATGTAGTGGGCGCCCAGATACCTGCTGATCCGATGACCAAATGATGCACCGCTTCCTCTGGCTCTCAGTTCCCCACGTGGCATGTATGTCTCCTTTCTCTGTATCTCGGTTACTGTTCTTCTCTCTCCACCTACCCTTTGTCTCTCTGACTGTTTGTGTGCACGTGCACGCGTGTGCGTGAGTCTCTGTCTCTCGTTTCTCCCCTTCCTCCTCTGGTTTCTCCCTCCTTTGTCTCTCCCTCTCTTTAGGCGCCCTGGCTTGGTCTCTTTATTTCTCTCGAAAGTCTGTTTCCTGCCCTCCCTCTTTTCTCATCATTCCTTAGCTTTGTCTGCCAGTTTACTGCATCAGATGGCCCTGTGCCAGATGATTGGAAGCAAACCTCTCTCTGCTTTTCTTTCTTTCCTTGCTCTCTTTGGCCATCTCTAGTGCTGAAGAAGTTGAGGGAACTTAGACACAAAGCATTGAACTCCTCGTCCCTGCTGCACCCCCGACTTGGCAGGAGGTGCTGGGAGCCGGCTGGCACAGTGCTCGGGCTTGCAGCCTGCTGTGAGCAAGTCTGGCCCCCAGGCCTCCGGTACTTAATTGGAGGTCTGGTTAGGAAGCCGTAGAGATGCCTTCGCACCTTCTGAGCTACATCTTTGGCATGTCGGGTGGGGGCAGTGCAGGCAAATTTTCCCCTGTGCACCACTGCTGGAGTTAGGAGCTCGATTATGGAAATGACTGCTTCTGCCTTTGCATTTTCCTGAGTTCCTCGCCTATATTGATATATTTTCGCCTGTGCAACGTTGGGCTGTTCTTCAGGGTTCTTGCTTTCTGATTGAGTGGCAAGCCTCAAAATAACACGGGGGAAGGAATGTAAAACCCTGTGGGTAAAACAGATTTGTACTCCACGCTTCTTTTATTGAAAGGAAAATTAATCAGTGTTTGGAACAGAGAAACTTAAACACAATAGAAAGTAGATGAAAACCTAGGTTGTAAATTTGATCTGGGTGTATATGTATATGTTTGGAATATAGATTCTGATTTATGATTCCAGTTCTCTTTGTCAGGTTATAGAAGCCTTAGGGAACTCAAGAGAAGCAGGTAAGGATTTGGAAATAAGTAACAATTTAGGGGTTATTGGAAAAGTACAGTTTTCTATTTCTGTAGGACTTGTATCTGTGCTGGGGGGTAAGGAGGGATATGCGTGACTTAAAACCCAATCTCTCTCTTTAATACATGCTACCTCTGGTTGCATAGGGAACTCAGAACTGCTTTACATATATATTTCCCAGTACCATAGGTTTTTATTTTAGATCTTTGGTTTTATCACATCAGCCCGACACAAATCTCGTTAAATAAATGTCCATCAGCTGTGTTTCAGCAGTTAGCGCTGGCTGTTGGTTTCTCTAAAAGACTAGACTGGAGAAAGAAAGGCAGTCAGTTACGGTTTGCGGATACTTTTAAAGTCTTCTTCACTTGAACGCACATCTGTGTGAACAGGGCTGACGCGTGCTGTCCGGGCTCAGGTTAAGGAGCATTCTTGGAGGTCCCGTCTAACAACCTGGGTTTACAGCTTACTGGCTGGTGTCTGTGAGTGGCACCACGCCTATGAGGAGATGTGACGTGACCTTCTGGCCTGGAGCATTGCATTCCTGAGTCAGCCTGGGCTTCTGCCATGAAGGAAGGAGGAGGCCGTGGCAGGACGCCTCCCTGCCCTGGCTGTAGAGGGGGTGCTGGTGGGAGGAACGTTCACCGAGTGATGCTGTCTGCTAAGAAGTACAGCAAGCACGTTCAACGTGTGGCATGTGGGGGACCAGATGGAGCCGACATCTGTCTCAGCATTTAGTGTTTGGTTATCTAGTAGACTTGATAATTGTTCAGCACCATTTCCTGGGTCGTACCTAGCTCACAAGGGCTACCTTGAGGACGAGAGGACTCGCTTTTGTCCCCCAAAGCTCGCCTAGCTCAGTGCTCTGTCCCTAGGAGATGTCCACCAAATGTGGACTTGCTAAACCAAGGCTTTTTCTACTGAAAAGTGTGTGTGTGTGTGTGTGTGTGTGTGTGTGTGTGTGTGTATTTTGATTGCGGAGAGCTGTAAGTTTATTAGAATTTTAAAAACAGGCACTAGGACGATGAAAGAAAAAAAAACCCACTTTTAATCTCATTACTAGGCTAGAGCCACTGTTTGGATTTTCAGTCTTTTATCTTTATGTGTCTGCAGACAACAAATTTGGAACATTCTATGTATATCGTTTTGCATTCTGTCATTGCACTTGAGATTACATCATGAGCATTCCTACATGTTGTTAAATACTTTTCCTTAGCAGTCTGGCCACATCACATCTCCTACTTGTTACGGCCAGGGACTGGGGTTGTTTTTTATTCTTATGTTGATATCTTTTATCTCTGTGTCTACATCTAGATCTATATCCACACGCACACATCCACACACATCCACACGTGTATATGTATACATACACACATAAATATTTAATATTTTAGACCACGAGATGGGGGAGAGGGGCAGACAGAGTCTTAAGTGGGCTCCACACTCAGTGCACAGCCCGACATGGTGTTCAGTCCCATAATCTTGGGATCATGACTTGAGCCAAAACCAAGAGTTGGACACGGAACCGACTGAGCCACCTAGGCATCCCATATGGTGACCATCTTTCTGGGCACGTTTTCGTATGTGATTCCAATGATTTCTCTAGGGTCAACTCCTGGGAAGAGAGTCACTAGGCTGTTCAGGGCTCTGGACAGAGATGGCTAGCATGCTGTGTTCCGGCAAGAGCGCGTCGATGTGGCCGTCGTGTGCACAACTGCTTTGCTTCCCTCTCTCCCATGTTGAGTGTTAGCATTTTCACTCTGCTGAATTGATGACAAGTTTTGGGTTTCTGTAGTGGTGGGATTTTTCCCAAGTGTTAACCATTTGGGGTGGTTTTTGTTGTAATAAAGAGTCCATTTATTGCTAGTCTTATTTTTTTTTCTTATCAGATCTTTAGACTTTTCTATCTTTGATTTGGTTGTGATCCTTATTTATAAGAATTGCTGTAACACATGGCTGCTTTTGTGGCAAATGCTTGTTTTCCTTTTATTTTTCTGTGCCATGTGTTTTGACCTATAACATTTAAAAGTTTTCACCTAATCACTTTGGTGGACTTTTCTTTCTGATTTCATCTGTTGATTTGCAGAGTTGCTACAGCTCCTAAGAACTAGTGTTTTCTTGGGCTTCCTTAAAATTTTTAAGTCTCTTTAATACGTTGGTAGTTTATTTTAGTGTTAGAGGGAGAGAAGTTCTGACTTTGTCCCCAGTCTCTCCCTCCATCTCACTAATTAAGCAATTACTTAGTTCTGCATTCTTCTGTAACCCTTGGTCTCTCTCAGTTTCTGAGGCTTCCTTTTTGTTTATTTGCATAACTTTAAAATTCTAGGGTCTGTCCCTGGTATCTTTCTGTTGCCTTGGATCTGGTGGTGGACTCTGGAGGCCATCCTGTAGCATGTTAGTATAACCTTGTGTGTGGGTGTTGGAACAAGTCCCCGTTCAGTGTGCTTTTAAAAAACTTTTCATTTGTTCATGGTGAAGATCAGCATTAAATATTGGTCAGATTACAGAAATACTTAGGACAGTTGTGATCTCACAAAATGCCTAGGTGGCTTTTAAGAGGTTAATGATTATTGATTAAATTCTTGCCCTGGCTTGGTCTGGTGGTCCTGTATAAGTCATTGTTTGGGGGTGAGGGGGAGAAGGACAATTAACTTCGTATTAAGTCAAGAAACTCTATAATTTACTAATACTGTTTTATATTAAGAGGGAATTTATTGATGACTTAGGTAACAAAAGTTTTGTTTTTGTTTTTGGGGGGCTTCAAGCAATGCTTAATCAAAGAGTTGGTATTATTCGGGCCTAATTTGTGCGTGCTTGTATGGCAGTTCGTAAGTCTTTGTCTCTCTCCTTGCTTCTCTCTCTCTTTCTCTTTTTCAACTTTTCCCCATTCCTGTTCTGTGTTGTCTCCATCATCAGACAGGCCAGGCTCCCCTCCTGAATTTAAGATGACTGCAGCAGCTCTGGGACCGGGGCCCTTTTTAGTTCAAGCCCAGCGTGCTGTGGGGAGAGCCCCTGCCTCTGTGTCACGCGGCTGTGCACAGCTTTCCTGGGGCCGCTCTGACCCCAGCATGCTCCTGTCTGAACCGGCACTTGGCCAGGGAGACCACGTGCTCTGTTGGCCCAGCCCAGGCCACGTGCCAGCCTTGGCGCTGGGCCGGAGTCAGGCCTCGGGTGGAGTCCACGGTGAGTGAAGGTCGGGGAGAACTGGCCTTCCGAACCAAAGTTAGGTGTGCTTTCCCAGAAGTTGAGGACATGGGGTCCCGGCTTCTGATACGCAGCACATGCCGATGACCGCGCCTGCGAGTGGCTTGCGAGTGGCGTGGCGTTCACTGGCAGTGCGCTTGGATAGAGCCAAGGGCAGGAAAGTGCCTGTTGTGAAGCCAGCAGCACCCTGACTTTTCCAGGATGGGGGGGTCACCCTTGGGCCTGACTTCAAACTCAAACCCTATGAGCATGGATGTTTCTAGCCCTCTCGTCTTCTGTCTGGAAAGCAGCTGTCTCTCCCCCTGTCCCTGGTTAGAGGAGTGTTAGGCACCAGGTTTCTCGAAGAAGAGCATCGATGCTGGGAGCTGCCTTCAGTCTGCCCTGGCTGTCTTTCATTAATGCCTGAGAATCCGGATTCTTGTCAGTCCCTCTCAGCTCCCTGACGGCTGATTTCACGTAGGGGTGAAGCAGAGCACGGTGCTGCTGGCTGGGCAGCGTGAGATCCCGTCAGACTGTGGAAGTTAAGGGTGTATTAGCAGCAGGGGGAGAGACGGGCTTTGAAGAGGGTGGTCAGCATAAGCTGAAGCAAGAGGTTCCATGGAGATAGGCCCCATTGTCAAAAAGCTAAGTTAATGTTAAGATTTTTTTCTGTCATTCCTATTTCTCCCAACACCTGATTGTACAGCCTGGAGTGGCATTTTGTGTTCCTGTGAGAGAGCTTGCCAGGCCTCTCAGCAGGTGGCTCTGATGGAGTCATTGGTGGGTCAAGAGATGCCTCTTGTCGGTTCAAGGATGCTGACGGCCTGTTGGGACCTCCCTCCTGGCCCGGATACCACCTGGGCGTTTAATTGGGTTAAATGGTTGTTCATTTGGGTTTCGGGTCTCTCCATTTGGAAAACTCTCAGTGCGTTGATGGCAGGGTGGTCTCTGTCCTTGTGGACCTGGGTGGGACCGCCAGCACCCGGAACTGCTCCTTCCTCTGTGCCGACAGCACAGCCGCTGGTGTGCAAGTCACGTGGGTGGCGTCGTATGATGCCTGTTAAGACTTTGCAGCCCCTGTCATGGTTGTTTGTGGCTCTTGCAGGGCTTGGGTTCTCGCCGGCATGGACAGTGAGGACCCCAGGTAGTTAGACTTCTTCTGGGAAATCCCTTGGGGAGGTATCATTTTGTGGGTGCTGGTGGTTCCTGTAGTGGACCGACGGCAGATAGTGAAGGCAAACCCCCCACAAAGTGGCTGGTGGGCCCTTCAGAGCTGTGTGTCAGCCCCCGCACTAGGTCACGTCAGCACCACACACTCACCCACCGTCCAGCCCTACGGCCTCACGTTTAGTAGGAGCCTCCCGGCGGCGGAAGCACGTGGCCGCCGACGTTGGAGGAGCAGGCGTCCACACGTCGGGTGCACGCGTCCTGGCGCACGGGCTCGCCGAGGGGAGTTGTGGGCGCCACGCGGTACTGGTGTCCCTGTCTCCGTACCTCAGTGCAGGTCGGCTGTGTCACGTACACGCCGCTCCGTGCACACAGCTGCGCGGGCAGAAACTAAACGTGGTTCGAGGTCACTGTGGGGGGCCAGTCCCTTGCCCCGGCGGTCCCGCAGCCTGTAGAGTGTAGACCGGTTTCCTGTCCGCCCTGCCGACCTCGAGCCCCAGCCCTGTCCCCCTCTGCCGCCTGCTCGTTTGTGTCTCTCGTGCCTGGCATCTCCTTTGCAGGCGGGTGGTCACTCTGATGCCTGGTGGTGGGTTTACTAACGGGTAACTGTGAGTACGTGGGGCTGAGGGTCTCAGAGGATGGGAGGTCGCTGGGTAACTTGAACATGGTCCTGGAGGTTACTCCTGCCCCCTCAGCGTGATCAAGTGGGTCTAGATCTGAGAAGGGAAGAAGATTCTGTTTTTTCCTTCATAGAATCACATAGGTCACACGTGCTAAACAGTGTCTTGTGCTTCCTAGAAGCAAAAATCATCTTCTCAGTACTGACTGGGACAGGGTTGTGGAGATGGAAGATGGCCGTGCTGTTGTCAAGAGCCTGTCCCCCGCCTCTGGGAACTGGCTGCGGCTGGAGGGAACGATGCGGACGCGCTGGCACGGAGGGTGGCCGGTTCATGTGCAAACACAGATGTGTGCAGCTCCCAGAGCCACGTTTCTCTCCATTTGTTACTGTGACTTAATTGGAAGTGACAGTCCTGCGTTCTCAGAAGAACAGTCACGTTTCTCCTTCCAGATTTGTTGTGGCAAATTTACTAGTGGATCCAATGAGAATGTTTGGTGGGGCCTCAGGTGAGGACCCATCTAAGTGGTAGTCGCACTGCTTTAGAAATAAGTCTGAGAGGGCATGTTTTTCTTAGGATACAAAACCTTGGATCCCCATCCCTTTGTAAAAATTGTTTCTAAACGGTAAACCTGAAATGAAGAATGTTCCCTTTATCCCGTGGCTCCTGTGTGTGCTGGTTGAGAGCCTGGACCGTGGAGTCGGTCTGTCTAAGGCTGAATCCTGGTGCTCTTCCTTAGTTACATGACCTGGGCCACAATGTGATGTGACCCAGCCTCAGTTTTACCACCTGTCAAATGGTGTGATGAGACAGCTCCGCACAAGGACGGAAGGACGCTTCCTTGTCTGTGATGGACTGTGACCCTGGGCGTCCAGCACTGACCGGGGAGGCTCCCCTCTCCCTAAAAACTGCCCGAGACTTGTGACTAATACTCTGATTACTTTGTGTGAACTCTTCCCATCTGCTTGCATTTCCAGCGACAGTGACTGCTTCTTAAGTGTTACCTAGCATAGGTGACGTGGACTTTTCCTAGAGATTTAAGGGAAATTTCTCTTCGACATGTTTGCGTAAAGACATCTTCATTTTTTTTCTGCCCAAATTGAAACTAATGGTTGACATTTAGCTTACAGCCCTTCCGCCTCTCCTCCCGAGTGATGGTGATGCGGACCTTGTCAGTGAATTCTGAAGTAGAAATGGTTTCCTGCAGAAGCAGCTTCTGTTGCTTTTGTGGGGAACAAGGAGTTGGCTGCTCTGGGGCAGGCTGGTTTGGTGGTTGATGGTGTGTTCTGGAGAAGGTGAGCTGGCTGGGAGAGGGCACAGACTTTCTGCTGTAGGAGCTGATGGGCAGTGGAGGTTACCTGTTGGGACTTAACAGCCATTTTACCTTGGGTTAGTAATTTCCATAAGGCTCCCCTTTCTCACCTGAGAAACAGGGATGTCACTAACAGTGCTCACTGTGGAGAGTTACTGTGTAAACTTTGGTGAGCCCACAAAAGGTAATGAACACTGTGTCTGGCATGTAGGAAGCACTCTGTAAATGATAGC
This sequence comes from Crocuta crocuta, assembly GCF_008692635.1. Classification (NCBI taxonomy): domain Eukaryota; kingdom Metazoa; phylum Chordata; class Mammalia; order Carnivora; family Hyaenidae; genus Crocuta; species Crocuta crocuta. The sequence continues at coordinate 9,637,765 of NW_027531893.1, forward strand.
CCTGTGTTTTTATTTCTGTTCTTACTTTCCTTGCAAAGCTCTGATGATGACTGAGAGAGTCACTCCATGTGTCCGTCTTGTCATCTCTTTCCTTGGAGCTGGTAATTTGGACTAAGAGACATTAACACTGACAAAAGTTTGATGTTGAAAATAAGGTGGCGCCCTGGTGTCCGAGAAGGGCATGCCTCCTGATGCCTCCGAGGACGTGTAGCCGGCAGAAGTTGTGAAGCTGTGACGTAGGACTTGGGATGGCCCGAGGAGGGGACAGGATGCTGGTGGAGGCAGAACTAAGCATGGTTAGCGCTAGCCCCTCCTCCATTTTGGGTGGGTCACAGCTCGGGGAGCCTTGGGTCAAAAATAGTGCTGAGTTGAGTTCTGGAGTCAAAGAGTAGCCTTTTAGCATCACCGATAACAGAAGGGCCAATTAGTGATGTGCTGACACCAATGACCCCAGCCCACCATCGTCAGTGTGGAAGGCGGCAGCCGCAGAGGATCTACTCCGGTCTGGGGTTTGGGGTGTGGGTCAGGCCCACCTCCTGTGAGGAAGGGCTGTTGGAGCTCAGACCTGAAAGAGGAAGGCCTTCCCCTTCTGCACCAGGTTTATCTGGTTGCCTAGCAGCTGGAGAAAGTCCGAAGCAGGAGGGCAACTGGTGTCAGAAGAACCGGGGAGAGGCTGGTGTTGGCAGAGCCCAGAGTGAAGGAATGGGAGGTGGCCCAGAGCACCCCAGGCCTCACAGCTTCCAGGGAAGGATTTGATCTTTGCTTTAAGAACAATGGAGTGTCTTTCAAGAGTCCTAAATAGGGATCAGTTTGGCCTTTTCAGCTCGCCACACCATCCACCTGTGGAGAGAGAATTGACAAAGGCCAAGGTCTGATTCGGGTGAGCTGTTGGCCCCTGCAGCTTTCAGCAGGCCCGGTACAGCGCTGGGAGCTTGGGGCCGAGACCGTGGGAATTTAGGGCTCATCCAAGGATTGGGCAGAGGAAGTGGACAGGACCACGCCCCCGTGTGTTGCATTTTTAGATAGAACTCTTTCGTCTCAGACTGTGTTCTTTGGTCAAGTCTTTCTGCCTTTACCTCATTTCCCTGTGGCCCGTACAGTCTATTTCCTTCTGCTCTTCCCTGAAAATGATTTTGTGAGTAAAAATAAATATCTTCCAACTTAGAGCAGCTCCTCTTCCAGATGAAGCGAATAAATGAGTGACTGAGATGAGCAGCGATGTGCAGTGAGGAAGGCACCCGTGGTCTGATTGACGCAGGTGCTGCGTTTCCTCTTGGAGAGCCGTCGGTTCTGTGTTCCATTTACCAACCGCACAGCGGGGCCCGCATTTCATGGTGGCTTTACCCAGCAGAGTGTTACAACATTGTTTATTTTCAGGCTCAATTAAGGCTGGAAAAAGTCCCCCTTCCCGGCAGTCTCCAGACTAGGTTGGCTTATCTCTGGATTGGGTTCTTTAAGTGGCACGCTCGTGAGGTGCCATTAGAGTGTGTCTTAAAAAAGAAAACCACGTGTGACAGCAGCCCCATGCATTTCCTGTTCCAGCCTGGCCATTGTGTAAGAGTGACAATCTCATTTTCATCTCCGAGAAAGGCAGATAAAGGTGAGACCCACAGCTATGCGCCTGCCAGCCTCCCCGGTGTGGAGTGGTCATCGACATGTGCTGGGATGGTCACATCAGCCTCTGCTGGTGGCCCTTCTTCCCCTCTGGCCGTGCCCTCCCTCCTGTGAGTCTCTGCTGCTGCCATAGGGGTGGGGGGCCCTGGAAGGTAGAAGTTGGGTCATGTCGCCTTTAACCTCTCAGGCTTCCCCCTCACAGCCCCACATAGTCTGGCACTTCCCTCTTCTTCCTCTCTCTCCTTTTGCCGTCCTGCCCTGGACACCGCCCCACCCTCCCACCCCCGGCATGTTTCAGTCTCCAGAGTCTTTCTCTTGCTGGCTCTTTGGCCTGGTATGTTCTACCTCCAGATCTTTGTATGCCCATCTCCCCTTCTGCCCAAGGTCTTCACTTAAATATCACCCTAGCAAGAGAGAGTTCTAGGTGTAGTGGCACCCCTGACCCAGCTTCGTGTTTCTGTGTAGCTCTTCCCACTGCTCGAGATAAAAATTGTTTTTTTTTTTTTGGGGGGGGAGGCGCCCGGGTGGCTTAGTTGGTTAAGCGTCCGACTTTCGCTCGGGTCATGATCTCGCGGTTCGTGGGTTCGAGCCCCGCGTCGGGCTCTGTGCTGACTGCCAGCTNCATTTCTGACGGTCCGAAGTCTGACGTGGATCTCTCTGGACTGAAACTGAGTTTTTGCAGGATTGTGTTCTTCTCTGGGGGATGGGGGAGCCCATTTCCTTGCTCGTTTGGGTGTTGTGGAAATCATTTCCCAGTGATCACGGAACTTAGGTCCCCGTTTCTCTGCTGCTGTCAGGAGGGGCACCCCTAGCCCTGCAGACCTTCCAGTCCCTACACACTGTCCCACACAGTGTCCCCAGCCTCTGTGTCCCACACCAGCGGTGGCACACTGCTTGCCACTCGTGGAGCCTGACTTCTCCTTCTGCGGCGTCCCCTGCCTTCCAGAGCATGTTCTCTTCTTTGAGGGTCTGTGTGACTAGGGGCGATTCACATAACCCAAGATCGTCTCCCTAACTCCAGGTCTGTGAGGTGCGGTGCAAAGTGACACATTCCCAGCTGCCAGGGGTTTACGTGTGGTCACATTGGAGGGGGTTGTTCTGCCTTCCACATGTGTCTCCGTAAGTGCTACCACCCGGTTGCTCAGACCTGTGTCTCCGGAGTCGACCGTAGTATCTTCACATACGTCAACTCCTATCGCAGTCAGGAGGTCTTGTCCGTGCCATAACCCACCCCAGGGGTGGCTGGCAGTTTCTGCCATTGCACCACCGTGAACCTGGCCCAGGCCACCGCCATGTCTTGCCTGGAATGTTGCAGCAGCCCCTGCTTGGTGTCTTCTCTTCCAGTTGGGTCCCTCAGCCATCCATAATTCACACCTCCATCAGAGCAACTGCGAAATGAGGAGACAAATGATATTATAGGTCTTCCCTGCTTGTACCCCCCCCCCACTCGCTTTGCTCATGAGAATAAGATGGAAAATTCTGCCCATGGCCCCCGAGGGCCCGTGTGACGCGGCTGAAGCCTGTCCTCCGTGCTTCTCTCCCACCACACGCTCTGTTCATCGAGCTTCAGCCACACTGGCCCCCTTTCTGTCCTTGAAGCCACGCCCTCTGTCCCGTTCCATGGCATTCACCGCTCCTTCGCCAGAATATTCTCCCTTATAGCAGTTCCTCCCCCGTCTGGTCTCCTCAGAAAGGCCTAATTCTCCCCTCGTCTGAGGGGCTCTTCCCCCCAGGCACTTCCTCCTGGGTTTTTTTTTTTTTTTTTTTTCAA
>NW_027531893.1:9641196-9662927 GCF_008692635.1 Crocuta crocuta
CCCATCGGAAATTACCCCTTTATTTGCTCGTTTGCTGCAAACCAGGTGCAAGTTGTATGAAGGCAGCCGCTGACTGTGTCCTGCTCCCTGGGGGTCTGGAGTATCGGATCCGTGGCTGCCACTCCACGTGCGTGTCCTGGGGGAACACCCCAGCTTCCGGCGTCAGTCCTACAGCACTTCTGGACAAGGTGTTGTGTCTCTAACAGCAAAAAAACCCCACCTCCTTCGACTCCCAACAGTCTGACACCAAATGTGAGGGGGTTTTTCCCACACCAGCCAGTCCCCAACTTTGGGGACACCAACCAGGTGTCCTAAAGTTGACTTCAGTTCTGATGAACCAGAGTTGGTGCGGACACCTCAGCCTCGGGGCCTGGTCCCAGAAGGTGGCCTCCATTTCTGATGCCAGTTGGGAGTCCAAGGCCTCCGCCTGCACCTGGGGGTGACTGGCTATAGATTGGAGTTGCCACCACCCCTTCCTCAGGTTCAGCAATTTCCAGAATGGCTCCTAGAACTGAGGGAAACATTTATTTACATCGACTGGTTCATAAGAAGTATTAAAAGGACACAGGTGAACAAACAGCCAGAGGAAGGGGGTAGGTGAGGCGAGGTCCCGAGCACAGGCGCTTCTGTCCCCGTGGAGTTGGGGTGCCACCCTGCCGGCATGTGGATGTGCTCACCAGCCCCGAAGCTCGCAGAGCCTGCTCGGTTAGGAACTTGTGTGGATGCTTGATCACAAGGCATGATGGATGATGATGAACTCAACCTCCAACCCTTCTCCCCTACACCGAGGATGGGGGTGGGGTGGAAGGTTCTAAGCTTCTAATCACAGCTTGGTCTTTCTCTGACCAGCCCCCTTCCTGCAGCCCACCAAGAGTCACCTCATTGAAACACGAGATACTTCTCTCAGGAAATTCCAAGGGACTTGGGAACTCAGTGTCAGGAACTTTGGTGCTTAAGACCGGTGTATGCATTTCTCACACAGGTAATCTGCCTTTCTACCTTCCTGGCTAAGAGGAAGAAATACTTCGTACCTGCCCATTTCGCATGGGACTTGGCATAGTTTGGGAGTTAGCTCACACATCCAACTTCTCCTCAGAGCTGCCAAGTATGGAGAGATGGTTATTTATTTATATCTAATATACAATCGGACACCCTAGAGGGCTTCTAGCCCCCCTTGACTTGAAATTTCCTTGACTCTCCATAGGAAGAGGCTTCCATTCCTCTGTCATCATCTGACTGTAACAGTCGAGTATAAAGACACTACTATACATGGACCAGAAACAGCCCATCCGTACAGAGAGAGGTGGATTCAGCCCTCTGGTTTAGAATGTTCCAGTTCCTTCTCCGGTTTCCTCCTCCTCTCCCTTCTGTCGTCTGCTTCCTCCAAATCTTTCTTGCGTTGGGTTCTTGGATATAATTAAGATTCTCTGGGAAGTCGTCAGGGTTGCAGAACATCTCTGTGGGCTTTTTGAAATAGCCTCCTGGTTTGTCATATATTATCCTGTTGTTCCAAATACGTCAAAGTCTGTTGCTCATGTGGGAAGGAAACATACTCAGCTTCTAGATATCCAGGGAACTGTTGAGAACACAGTGGTCAAGGCCAGGCCACCTGGTCCTTCTGGCCCATCTTTGAGGGGAGGCGGTATGGTCTCCCTTGCACTGTGGGCTGGATTCGTGAGGTCAGTGGTGGTCGTGGAGCCCGCCCTCTGTCTTCCATCAGCTAGAACAAGCCCTAATTATGCTGCGTTGTGGCCACTGTCATTGTGTGTCTCTGGCTCCCCTTGCCCAGCAACCTGGGTAAGAGCTGTGGCTGAATGTGCCATGCCTGGGGAACTCCGCAGAACCCTAAGGAGGGGTGTATTGGGGCTCGTCCTGGAGGGTCCTGTGTGACCCCTAGGGGTGAGCACGTGTGTGTGCTTGTTCTCTCATTTCTTGGTTGCTCTCCATAGGATGTTTCTTGTTGGTTAATGCACTGGTTCAGACTGTGCATTGAAATCACCTGAATACTTGGTGAAGTGCAGCTTTCTGACGCTCCCCTCAGACCAGTTGATTGTGGGAGCGGGGCCTTGGGACCTGCCTTTTAACACTTGCTACTCCCACCCCTCGCCACTTGATTCTTCTCAGGGTGGCCCCAGGTCCATCCTTAGAGTCACACCGACCTAAAGGGCCTGTCTGTGGTGTCACCACCGTGTCCACGAGCACCCTTCCCTGCTTCCTCTTCCCTCCGGACGTTAGCATCCTGTCCTGCCCCCAGCTGCGTTTGCCTTTGTTCCACTTGGACCTTTGCTCTTCCCCATGAACTGGGATGTTCCCTGTTCTTCTGTACACTTAAGATGCAGCTGCCACGGTGAGTCTCCTGTGCTTCTCCGTGATCCCTTTTTTCTTCCCACGGTGACTTGACCTTGTGGTATTCTTTAGAATTCATAAGGGCCATGAGCTTTCAACATGATTATTTTTCTAAACCCATCAGTAGTTCCCCTACCCCCACTTCCTTTCAGAAACATCAGCCATGACCTTGGGTCTCAGGGATGTGGAGTTTTCTTTCCTGCCTGTGTTCTGGGCGCCCCTGTTTCAGCCTTGACGTTGCTCTGCTGTGGGTGCCTGGAGCAGAGGCAGATGGCGACTTTTCAACATGAATTGCATGAGCTCTTTAAAAAAAAAAAAGAAAAAAAGAAACAAAAACCCCTCCACTTGACAAAATTGCCATCCTTAAATTTTTGGTGTTATTGGCTTTTGTTGACTGGCTGGGTGCCTGGGGCTTCGGGCGTGGGGAGTGTCTTGACCGCTGCTGGAGGTACTTGCTGGTGTTACCTGTGCCGGTGGAAGGAATCGCTTCTCCCAGCCCAGGCTCCGGCCCCTCACCTTGGGGGCGCAGGTCCCTGCCCTGCACCTTGCCAGTCTGATGGCACTGAGCATGTCACGTACGTTTCAGCCCTCTGGCATTCCGTCCTTGCGCCTGCTGCCGCGGCCTTGCTCAGGTGCCCGGCTGCGGTGGCTGTGCTATGGGCTCCCATTTGCCACTTGCTCCAGCGCCCCTCGCGTCCTGCGAGGCTCCCTCAGCATCTTGTGGCTGCAGAATGAACCTCAGAACCGAAATCAACTCAGTCTTCTGCTTGGTTTGAACCACGAGGATGAGGAGGCCCACGGCAGTGAGGTGGCAGTTCGGGGTCACAGAGCACTCTGGGAACCAGGGTGGTGGGAACTCTTCGCCAGCTCATAGAACTTAAGTTGTGCATACCCTTTGCCCTAGCAGCTCCATTCCTAGGAGTCCAGAGAGAGGTTCATAACCGTGTACCAAGATGGGCCGAGGGCTGTGGATTGTGGCAATATTTGAAGCGGGATCTGTTCCAGAGGCTGGTGGACAAGATTGTGGTCACATCCTGTGACAAATGACAAGTCCCTGCCTCTGCCGGCTGGGGGTGGTCGCCAGGGCTGGTGGTGGAGTAACAGGTGGCTGTGCAGCGAGGGCCCTTTATGCTCTAAAACTGCAGCCTGTGTACGTTAAGTATGTACGTATCTGCCCGTGGAATCCTGTAGCAACAGTGACGGCTGGGCTTGGGGTGGGAGGGAGAGTGTGGTGAAGGGCGCACGGCACTTGCTCTACTCTGTACTTAGGCATTGGAATTTAAAAAAAAAAAAACTGAGATGCAATTCACATCACCTACAGTTCGCATGTTTTTAGTGCACAGTTGAGTGTTTTCTAAGTATATTCACCAGGATGGGTGCCCATCACCGGTCTAACTCCAGAATGTTTTCATCATCCCGAAAAGAAATCCTGAACCCATTAGTGGTCACCACTACAAAGCCACTTACTGCTTCTGTGGATTTGCTGGTTATGGACATGTCACATAATCCCCCGCTCGCCGAAGGTGGGGTCTTCCTAGGACAGTTTCCGTGAGCCGAGATGGCCTCAGAGAGACCATCCCTGCTTTCTGAAAGTTTGTGCAATGCCCTTGGTTTTCACGGCAGACCCGCATTAGTACGGTGACCACATTTTTCGTGAAAAGGAAGACCTTTGGATTGATTTGGTTTGCAAAAACAAGTAGTAATGTAGGCTTTCTGTAGAAGCAAATGGCACACTGTGAAATTGTGGGGAGAGGCGGAGCCCTGTAACAGGACCGTCTGTGTGTGGCCTTGCCATATGGCTTCGTGTGATGTTTTCAAGCTTTATCTATGGTGTGGCAGGGACCAGGACTTCATTCCTTTTTTTTTTTTTTAAACTTTAATTGTGGTAAAAAGTATGTAACAAAACTCCTTAACCATTTTTGAAACATATAGTTTAGGAGTATTAAGTACGTTTAAATTGTTGTGCAAACTTCCCCACCGCATATGTTACGAATGTTATCATCCCACGGTGAAACTGTGTGCCCACTGGACAGTAACCCCCATTCCTCCAGTCCCTGGAAAATACTTTTCTACCTTGTGTCTCTATGAATCTGGCTACCCTATGTCTCTCATGTGAGTAGAATTACACAGTATTTGTTGTCTTGACTTTTATTTCACTTAGCCTAGTGTCCCCCAGGTTAGTCCATGTTATAGAATGTTATGATTAACCTCCTTAAAAATGTTTTTAATCTTTAAAGAGAGAGAGAGAGAGAGAGAGAGACTGAGCACATGTGTGGAGGAGGGGCAGAGAGACAGACACACACAGAGTCGGAAGCAGGCTCCAACCTCTGAGCTCTCAGCACAGAGTCTGCTGCAGGGCTTGAATCCATGAATTGTGAGATCATGACTTGAGCCAGAGTCAGACACTTAACTGACTGAGCCACCCAGGTGCCCCAGTTCACTTCCTTTTTAAAGGCTGAATAATATTCCACCGGATGTGTATACCATATTTTGCTGATGGACACCTGGATTGCTTCCACGTTTTGAGTATTGTGAATAATGCTGCTATAAACATTCTCTTGTGTTGTTTTAAACTTGTTACCATGTATTCCTTGTGAATTTATAATGAAATGGCAAACAGAAAATAAGTGGTCACATCTAGAATGTAAAGGTTTCTGGACTCTGAGTATTTTTTCTGGTGTGGGGCCCTGCATGGGAGGGAAAACCGTCCCTGGGAATAGCCTCCTCGAACTGTCGGAAGCCTGCTCAGCCCTTCCCTCTGGACTCGAGAATCCCGTCAGCGTCTGTCAGGCCAGACTAATGGGTAGGAGGGGGAGAGTTTGGAGTTGCCGTGGGCCGTGTAATGTGGTCCTTCACACCCTGCTTCCATCCCTTCCAGAAGGGAAAGGAGGGTGAAAGAAGCCAGTAGTGCCAGCCACTCCGTGAGCATCCGGTGAACATCAACTGCTGTGAAGTCACTGCTGTGTCTTCTCTTCTGGGATACTTGGCCAATCCGAGTGTCGGATGGGCCAGGGAAGAGTGGGTGTGGACACCCCTGTGAGAGAGTATAAACTGTCCAGAAATACAGCGCGTCATCATACGACCTGTGGCTGGGTGGAGGCTCATACCAAGTTCCTGCTCCTTAGTCGGCTGAGGTCTGGGGTATTCACAACAGGGGCATGAAAATATAAAAATGGACTTTTTTATTTTTCTTTTTTTAAAGTTTTTAATGTTTTATTTATTTCTGAGAGAGAGACAGTGTGAGCAGGGGAGGGTCAGAGAGAGAGAGGGAGACACAGAATCTGAAACAGCCTCCAGGCTCTGAGCTGTCAGCATAGAGCCTGACGTGGGGCTTGAGCCCATGAATGGTGAGATCATGACCTGAGCCAAAGTTGGATGCTTAACTGACTGAGCCATCCAGGTGCCCTCCCCCCCCCAAAATGGACTTTTTTTCCTGCCACAAATATGTGTTGTTACTTTTTCTAGTTTGAGACGATAAACTGGTTGAAGAAAGAGAAAACAGAACCAGATCCGAGAACCATGCTAAACGTGCCTTGTCCGTTAGCTGGCGTCTCCAGGAAGCATGACAGATGTGTGCTGACTGAAAATCTTGGTGAGGCGGCACATTCAGACTCCAAGAAGTGTGGGTCTGTCAGGAAGTGTGGACAATCTTACTTGTGCCCCGTCTGATTTCGAACTTGGGCCCATTGAGAGGAACAATATGGACCCTTTAAGGAGCTTCTAGCCTAGGTAGATGAGCTCACAGTCTGATAATCCACCCATGGCCCCGGCAGCCACCACCACCGTGGTCAGGCCTCTGCTGCTTGCTTCACCTGTGTCCTTGTCCTCGAATTCTTCAGCCGTCCCCTCCCTGCAAGGCGGGTGGGATCTTCCCCTCTTGCCCGCCCAGAAGGCTGGGCTTAGGTCAGCTGGGCATCTTTCAGGAAGTGGCCAAGCTGGGGTTGGAAACAGGTGCATCTGAATTCAGCCGCTGTGCCTTTTGCACTATTACATCCCTCTCACTGTACGGACCGGTTTCCTTTCTTAATTGTCACCACATCGGGTGGCTTGTGGTGTGACACTGAGTCCTGGAGTTGAGGCAGTTCAGAGAAATCCTCCACGTGGGCTTTTGAAACTCTAGGATGGTTTTTTTTTTCTCTTAGGATGAGAACTTTGATTTTTTGCTTTTTTTTAATTTTTCATTTAATTTTTTTTTTTTTAGAGTGCTTGAGAGTGAGAGCGAGAAGCGAGACAGACAGACAGACTGTCTTAAGCAGACTCTAAACTCAGCAGGGAGCCTGATGCAGGGCCTGATCCCACAAGTCTGGGATCATGACTGGAGCTGAAATGGAGAGTCAGACATTCAACAGACTGAGCCCCAGGCATCTCCCAGGAGCCTCTCCTTAAGAATGTTCTACAGTGATTACCTGAGGAAGGCTTTGATTCCCATAAGCCCAGCGTTTACAGCTAACCCTTATCTGCCTTTAAGCTGTGCCCCTGTGCTTGCTTGGACTACTGGCTACACACCTGGTAGCGTCCTTCCTCACTCTTCATTCCCACCATCCCTCCTACCAGAATAGAACCGCACACATTTCGGTGATGAATTTACTTCTTGAACCTTGACACATCTGCATTTTGAAATGAGCTGTTTAAGAAACATTTGGAGTCATCCGTGTTTCCTTGTCGACCAGCTGACTGTTCACGGGCCTCTGCAGAGTGCCGTCTGGCCCACAGTTCCGTCTAGCAAACGCTTGTCCTGCGTAGATCAGGGCAAGAAATCACCGTGCCTGGCGTGCCTAGCTGCGTGCTTCATTCCAGCCAGAGAAGTGGTTTTCACTGTCAAACTGCTATTCGCTGAAAGGTAAAGTTTCTCTCTGAGCCTCTGCTAGGCTACATCACATGAGCAGGTGAAAATGCACTCGGCGGAGGGCGTGAAGACAGTTCTGTGTTTATGCCGCTGTCATTCCCACCTGCCCTGTGCCTGTGTTATATATTTAGATGAGCTCTCGGGACAGAGATGTGGCACCTGAACATGTGACCATCCTTCTCGGGAAAGACCTATGCGGGATGGAAGCTTCTAGTGAAGAGGCTTTCTGTTTGGAAAAAAGAAGGCAGCCTCTTACTTTGCATTTGTTTTTAAAAACCTGCCCTACCTTTCATGCTTAGAGCAGGAATATCAAATACTTTGTAGTCTTCTCTCAGTTAACCTTCCCTGTTTTGCAGAGGAGGAAACTGAGGCCCAAAGAAACGAAGTAATGTGTGTAAGGTCTCAGTCTAGTCGCTGGCAGAGCCAAGATGTGACCTTAGGGATGCCTTCTGTGTCTGCTCACACTTCCCATCATACATGATGCATTGTTTGTTATTAAAAAAGCACATCCCTTTGAATCCCTCGGCTCCTGGTTCTGGTCTTGAGGGATACAGATGAGTCCTCACGCTTGGGTTAGATCACGTCAGCTTGGGTATCCCACCCTAGGGCGTTCTTGAGAGAACTACATAACTTTCTCTTGGTCTGCCTGCTTTTTCACTTCTTTTTTTTTTTTTTTTTTAAAACAGAGACTCCTCTGTGAGGTGGGTGGGTTTATATCAAGTTTTTGAAGAATTTGGTAGCAACTCTCAGGAGAACTCGAAATTCATAGTATCCTTATACCATGAGGCAACCAAAACTGTAAGGGTGTGTGTGTTTGCATGTATGAAAGTAGGTCTCCCTAGGAGTTCTGGCACATGGCCTTGGAATTCTGCCATCCGTGGAAATGGGTACCGCCCTGGTTTGTAGGCTCTGATGGCAGGGATGCAGTGTGTGTGTGTGTGTGTGTTTGTGGGGGGGTGTAGCATGGGGTTTGGAAACTAGGCAGACTGGGGTTTGTAGAGGAAGGTCTATTGTTTACAGTGCCTTTTTTTTTTTTTTTTTTTAAATTAAACCTAAACCTATATTTTCTCATCCCTGAAACGGAGATTTTGTGCAGGGGTGTCCTGAGCCTTAAGTGAGAGGCTGTAAGTGATGCGGGAGGTGCAGGGGGGTGCAGGGCTCAGATAGCAGTAGCTCCTCGGGCTCTTGCTTGCTGCAGCGGGTGTTTTCTGCTGGAGCCCGTGACAGTGGCAGTGTGATCGAGCTGCTCCCGCACCAGTAGGACAGCCAGTCCTTTTCAAAGCCACCTTCTTCCCCGAGTACGAGGGCCTGGCTTCTCACGGGATGTTCAAGGTTGGGTAAGGATTTCTTAGCTTTTGGGGATTTTCTTCCCTAAGATCTAAAGTTGTCGAATGGCGGCCACGGTTTATGAGGTGCCCCCGTCCCTGGAAAGCCATGACGTGTTGAGTGCTGAATGAGCAGAACCCCCAGAGTGTCTGTCCTGGGAAATTCCAGGGTCTTGTTGCCCGGGCAGCACCTGGTTTGGAGAAGCTGCAGCCACATGGGGCCTGGTGGCAACATTGGCTTCTTCTGTCAGTGTCACATCTGGGGCAGGGTGTGAACCACCCCTGTTTCCCCTGCCCCCCTCTGTCCCAAGTTCTGCTTCGCTTTTGGACCTCGTGAGTGCCTGCTGGACCAGGACTGAGTAGAGAGTGAGAAAGGCGCTGAACTACTCAGCTGCTGACGGGGTCGGGACAGGGAGCACATGGCGGGGGGAGGAGCGTGGGGTGAGGTTTTTCTGATTCCACCACATGGTAGCTGTCCGACCTCGTCCACGGGCAAGTCTTGAAGCCCCACGGACAGTCATTTTGGGGGTTGTTACTCCCCACCTTACATGTTGATTGTGAGAAGAGGAACATACGGGAAAGTGCTGAGGACGCACCCCAGCTGGGTGGCGAGTGCAGCAGTAGGAGCGTCTATACGCCTGGCCTCTCTGAGCACGGTGTTGGCCCACATCGGGGAGTGGGGGGTGGCCCCTCCCGGCTCTTGGGGGTCGGCCCCCACTGCTTCACAGCAGAGGAGACTCTGCCTCCAAGGAGTCCGGTGGTGGTAGGGTCTCTACACCACTGATCTCCCTGGAGCTCCAGACTCACGTCCCCATGGGCTCGGGCTGCTCTCAGATGGCCACGGGTTGTGCCACACGTAACTTGTCTGAACTCCAGCCTCCTGCCTGTCACCCACCCCTTCCTCCTCCCACCCACCCCTTCCCCAGCTCAGTAAAATGATAGCCTCATTCTTTGAGGTTCCTGAGGCCCAAACTGGTGATGGTAGCCTGGCTCCTGTCCTCACCCTACGCCCCCATCAGATAGGTTGCGTCTTCCTTACACACCAGGAAGCACTGTAGCCAGAGGCTGTCGGCTCCCTGCACTCCTGGAAACGGAAAGGCAAGTTCTTCCTCGAAGGGCGACCTGAGCCATGCCTCCTGCCACCCGGGCACTACCCGTGCCCTCCCGGGTTCCCCACTTACCCTTTTTACCGCTGGTAGAATGATCTTTTAAACAATGTCTGATTGTCCTGCCTTTTGTTTGGAGTCTTTGGAGGCTTCCTGTTTCTGCTCAGGATGAGACACCCTCGCCTGCAACCCCCTGCCCCCTTCTCTGTGCTCTCACTTCCTGTTCACTCTCCCTCATCTGTTATCCTTCAGCCATCCTGGCCTCCGTGCTCTTCCTGGGAATGCTCTCTCCCAGGGCTTTGCGTGGCTCACTCCATCCCTTTATTCTGGTCTCTGCTCAGAAAGGGTCTCCTTAGTGAGCCTTTCCTTGTACTTCAGTACTTAGCACTCATACCAGCATTTTCTCTTGCTTAAACGTCTCCACCCCCTCCCCCCACCGGCTGCAGCACTTCTTGTGACCTGGCACATTAAATAGCCCTTTATTTTCCGAGTCCCTCCGCGCCAGTGTAAGCTTCTTGTTGGCACTTGCTGTTTCCCCCGTTAGTACATCCCTGTGGGTCCCGTGTCCCGTGCCTGGCACATCATGAATCCTAAGTAGCTAGTTGTGTGAAGAAAGAAAGACTTGCCCATGGTCACTCACCGGGGAGTGGTGGCGTGGAGTTGGCCTGGGCTCTGTCTGATTGCAGAGCCCACATTGTCATCGGCAGCGCGCTCTCCCCTCGCCACAGCCGGCCCTTGGAACATGGCGGGCGCTGTTATTACGAAGACCGTTTCCTGTGCTGGGACAGTGCTGGGCTCCTGCTGTGCTGTGGGCATCGCTGTCGCTCACCCAGGAGGGGCCTTTCTACTTGGGAACCCTCGAGTGTCCCAGATTTCCTATCACACCAAACCTGGCCTGCTGTTCCAGGCCTTGGCACGCCTCCTTCTGTCCCTCAGAACGTTCTGGGGAACCATCTCTGAATTTAAAGTGGCTCTTGATCCTCTTCTGCCGCCATCGTCGCATGCTGTTTGCATCTGGGGTCCTGCTAAGCTTGTTGGGTTTGAAAGCAAAACAGTGGCCTTATCATACTGTTTGCCGTGCTGCTCTCCGTGGTATTTGGAGTTTTTGCTTAAAATAATTGAGGTGGGAAAGCTCCTGTGTTCTCGGTGCCTGTGAGTGAGACCCACATGGCGTCTGCCTCTTTCAGAGGACTTAGCACAGACCGTAATGGCAGCCAGACTGCAAGGGGTGAAAACCGTGTCCTGTTTGCTGAGTTGAAATGACCTGCTCACGGTGCTAACAAACCCACAGCTTTTCTGGAACAGGAACAAATGCTTCTGATTGAAAGTAACGGTCTTTGTGCTCCTCCTGAACACACTTTTAGTGCCTACGGGATTTAAAGAGAGAAGGCTTACCGGTTTGTCCAAATGTTCCTATTTGGAGTCTCACTTCGATAATTAGGCCATCGTGGGAATACAGGAGAAAGTTGCGGACCTCTCCCAGCGCACACAGCTGAACCTAGTGCAGGTTTTCCTGTGAACCATGTGGATGTTAACCAGGTTGAGTGGGCTAATGAGGCATTTCTGAGGCCGTGCACATCACACACACCCCTCCCCATCGGGCGTAAGCGTACGGTGGCCGGGCTGTGCGGTGCAGGGAGGCCGCAGTGAGCTGATGCATTCGGAGTCGCGTGGTAGGTTATAAAGCGCTGTGTCACAGGGAGCTCTGTCACTGTCGCATTTGTCTGGGCCCCGCTGTACGTGGATGTAGCTCTCAGATTCTGTTCAGACCGTTAAATACGGTTCTTTTGTTTTTGGACCGATCTCTGGGCCTTGGCCTTTTCAGTACAACCTAAGTTCCGTGTCCAGAATGGAAGTAGCCAACCACATAGATGGAAGTTTGTCTTGTTGGGTCCTGGCAGCTGCACTCTACTCATAGTCCTTGACCGGGGCCGTTCAGGCTGTGGAGTTCTGAATGCTGTTAAAGTCCCTCAGAACACGGACTGGACCTGTTCAGGATGAAACTAGATTGCAGACTGCACTGCTGGGGCGCCTGGGGGCCCTGCTCGGTTAAGCGTCTGACTCTTGATTTCAGCTCAGCTCTCACGGTTGTTAGGATTGAGTCCTGAGTCGGGCTCTGTAGTGAGTGACAGCACAGGGACTGCTTGGGATTCTCTCTCTCTCCCTCTGTCCCTGCCCCTCCCCCACTCATGCGTGTACATGTGCTCGCTTTCTCTCAAATAAATAAACATAAAAAAAAAGACTGCATTGCTAACCAGTTTTCAAGCCTTGTGTTCTTGAATTCAGGAAGAGCTATATTTGATAGGAGTAGAGAACTGTGCTTTCCTCTTGGGCTGAAATTGTCTTTCTCTCGGTTCCAAACGAATAGATCCTTCTCAGGAGACGTATGCCTTTAAAACACACTGCCGCTACCCTGTAGTTGGGTCTGTCATGAATGTTTGTGTTTGTTGTGTGGACGTGACTTGGAGACGGGTTTCCTGGGGGTGTGCGGAAAGTCTGGAATGAGGGTGTAACGTGCTGTTTCTGGCTCTAAGACGACTTGACGTTACTTGGGCTTTCATGGTGCTGCCTGCCTTGAACACTGGATTGTTCCCCTGCTCCCCAGGCAGATGAAGTCTTTCTGACTTGAAAATAAACCAAGGAGACATGGTGCTTGTAAAACTGTAACGGGCTGGCTGGCCTCTCGTACCTCACTGCATGCTCACCTTGCTGGGAGAGAGGTGGGAAGTGTCGCACCAATAAATGGCTCTCTTCATATTTCCCAGTAACCCTTCAGCCATAGAGATTTATCAGCCAAGTTCACTTTGTCGTTGTCCTTTCTATAAACGTCATCCGTGGGGATCCACACCATTGTCCTTAGGACTCCAGAGCCCAAGGCAGAGTCTTACCCGCAGTGCTCTCTAGGAACTGCTTGTTGAAGGATTAAAGGCACTGTATCGTTGATCTGTTGCCATGTAACAAATGACCCCAAAATTCAGCAGCTTGATGCCACACTCACCCGCTTACTTGAGTGTGTGGGCAGGAGGAATCCAGCTATGGCTCAGCCACGTCCTCTGGCTCCGGGTCTCTCCCAGAGCTGCGGCTGTCCCCTCCAGGCTTGACGGGAGGAGCACTCATGTGCTGCCGGTGGACCCCAGGGCCTTGCTGGCTATGCGGGGTGGGGGTGGGGGGGCACATCGTGGGTCTATCCATAAGGCGGCTCACAGGATGGCAGCTGGCTCTCCTCGGAGGGAGTGGGTGGGAGCGGAAACCCAAGACCCGGCCGCAGTCTTCTAGAACTTAATCTCCAGCGTGACGTCCCATCTCTTCCAGCATCTTTTGCTCCTTAGAGGGGAGTCAGTATGTCCAGCCTGTACTTGGGTGGAGATCCAGTGATGGGAATGCCAGGCGGGAGGGGTCACCAGGAGCCTTCTCAGAGGCTGCCGACCAAGGAGAAGAGCCTGGTGTAGTTGGGATTTGCTGTGTATTATTTCTTACATGGGATAGAAATTTGACATGCTTGTTAAAGCTGCAGGCGCTGGACTGAGGCACCAGGAGGTCACAGAATTTCAGGGGAAGGTTGGTTAGTTTCAAAGAGACCTTTCATAAATTGATGACTGTCCAAGGTCTAGTTCCTGGACTGCAAGGTTAAACAGCTTATTTGTGCATCTGCCTCCTCAGTGTAGAAGATGGTGGCTTGCTCTTAGATGTACCTCCAGACGGGCTGGTATCTGAGGCAGAAAGGCCAGTGGCTGGATTTCTAAAGCGATGTGCAGACCTCAAGGAGTTTGCGCAGCTGCGTCTTTCTGATCAGGAGGGTCTCCGTGTGGTGGAAAGCGACTTCGCTCAGGCAAAGATCAAGTCATTTAGAGAGCACCGGTGACCATGCTGTTAACACTTCAGATGTGTGCTCCCACCAGGCCCTGCTAATCAGCCGCAGCCCACCTCGTGCTGGGGGCGGGGTGGGGGTGGTGGTGTCTGCCCTGCCGTGAAGGCTGCTGTTACTGTCTTGTTCAACTTTTCCAAGTGCAGCTTCCTCTCAGATTACTTTTTTTAACTTAAAATCAATTTCAGCTTTTTGTTTTCTAAGTCAAATGTTTATACATGGCCCTTTATGGTAATAAAAGACCTCTGGTACTTCTCGCCGTCACCCCTCCCCCCACCCCCATTTCCCACTCCCCACAGGTAACTGCTTTATACATTTTAAGTTATTGTCCTGTCGGTTACCTTAACGTCTCTGAATAATATGTGTCTATCGCTTCTTGTTGATTTCTCAGTTGTAGGTATTCCTGATTGATTTCTCGCTGTGGAGGGTGAGGGGACATAGCTCTTGGGTCCCTCCACTGCCATGGACCCTCTTCCCACCCACCCTCCAGCACAGACATACCCTCTTTTTAGTGTGGTCCCTCTTCTGTGAATACGTGACTAGGATTCTGAAAATGCTGTCCAGCTGAGCTGGGAGGTACGGGATCATTAGCTTTGCACAACTTCTAAATTTCTTTTGAGTTCCTATTGGAAAAAAAAAAAAACCCACATGGTTGGTGTTGTGTGAACTTGTTAATCACAGTGCAAGTGCTCTTTTGCTTACGGAAATCTAAACATGTTAAAAACCGGGCCCCTGTCAGTTCCATCCCAAGACGGCCTCTCCTGCAGCCCTGGCGCCCCCCGCAGCCCGAGGGAGTCTGGCTGCTCCGTGGGCTGGTTGCCACCAGCTCCCTGCTCCTGCCGCTCCTTTAGTCAGATGCGGTTCGTGGGCCACACGGTTTACCCTTACAGGGTGTGGAGTCCAGTGGGTGTTAGTGCATTTACAAGGCGTGTGACCACCCCCTCTCTCTAAATCCAGAGCGCTTCCTCACCCCAAGGACGGACCCTATACCCATCAGCAGTCACCCCTCATCCCTTCCTCCTCCTGGCCCCTGTGGAAACCCATATCCCTTCTAGGCATTTTGTAGAAATGGAATCCTGCTGTACGTGGCCTTTTGTGTCTCTTCTGGCATCTTGTGCTTTTTCGTGATATTCTCAAGGTTCATTGTGTCGGAGCAGGCATCCGTGCTTTATTCCTTGTGCGGGCTCAGTGGTCTTCTGCTGTAGGGCTGAGTGCGTTCTGTTTATCAGTCCTCCGTGGAGGTGGCGTGGGTGGTTCACACTCTGGTTATTATTAATAATCTCCTCGCTTTTGTGTTCTATCTTCTCTTTTGTAAAACATCTGCTCCTCCTCTTCTTAGATTTCTTGTCTTTTTTTGGTTGGGGGGATGGGGTAAGATTTTTGAAAGGTTGCACGTCTGACCATGTTTTTACCTCCTTACCACAGGGGTTGGCTCGGTACATAATTCCAGGTTGGAAATAATTGTCCTCAGCAGTATGGCTTGATTGGTTGCTAGCTTACAGCGTTGTTGTTCAGACATCCAAGGTCATTTCTAACTTTGTGTCCTTTGTAAAAGTTCTGCCGCTGCACCAGAAGTTGGCACCGTCTTCTCTTTGTCGCTCTTGATCTGAAGTTGCCCTGGGAGGTGCCTGAGCCTGGCTCACCCCTCGTGCTGTGTGCCCACTGAGCTCTTCTGTCCCCACACCCCTGGCTTTTGGTTCTGGGACATTACTTGAATGGAGTCTTTGATTTCCTGGTCTCTCTGTTAACTTTTTTTTTTTTTTCCCCTTCCCTTTCTTGGGTTCCTCTCAAATGGTAATTCTCCATTTCACTCTTTGTTTTCCCTTTTGTTATCCTCTGGCTCTGTCTTCTGGAAATTTTCTTACCGTCTATCCTTTGTATCTAGCGTTTCATTACTTCTATCACAGCTTTGCTTTCCAAAAGAGCTTTGTTTTTTTGCTCTCTGTGTGTGCTGCTTTTTGTTCCTTTTAAACACTTCCCTGTTCCTGCTTTCAGCTCTACCGTCATCTTCTCTCTGGGACTATTACCGACAGTTTGCTTCTTGAGTGGTCTTTTTCCCTAACTTCTGTCTCTCCCTTAGAAGATGTTTTCCTCTGTAGATTTTGGTCTGGGTTTTCTGTCTTAGGTGCTTGTCTCAGATGTGAGGCGGTTTCTGGCTGTCGGCTCCATGGTAGGAGTGAGGTGCCAAATAGCTGTTTGAATGCTGTGCTCGTATCCTGGTGGGGCGATCCGGCTGTGCCATTTCACTGGAGGACCCCTCATATCTGCCCCTTCTGGTCTGTTTCTTCAGCCTGTTAGATTCCCAGGACAATACTTGGTACTCCCTGCTTAGGGGTGTATGTTGGCTACAGCTGCTGGGGAGTTGGAAAGGAAAAATGGAAGAGGTTCAGTAGTACTATTTTTTCTCTGTTTCCCATGGGGTACTCATACCTTTAGCTCGGTCCACACCACTGTTTAACCTCTTCCGGAGAATAAACCCTTAATTTTCTGCAAATGGCTTCTTCCCCCCCCACTCCCCATAGTATTTATTTTTGAATGGGAGAGAGGGAGGGAGGGAGAAGGAGTAGGGGAGGTGCAGAGGGAGAAGAAGGAGAATCCAAAGCAGGCTCAGAACTGTCAGCACAGAGCCCGATGCAAGGCTTGAACCCACAAACGGTGAGATCACGATCTGAGCCAAAGTCTGCTCAACTGACTGAGCCACCCAGGCACCTCTGCAAATTGCTTCTTATTTTTTTTTTTNGCAGTCTATCAGCTGTTAGCAAGTTGTCCTGTTTGAAGGAGACTGTATTTTGGTGTTGTGCACACCTGCAGCTTGGAAGGAAACTCTCCCAAGTCTGTCCCGTTGCTCGCCAGTGATCGGCCTGCGCCTTGGCCTCTGGAATTTTGTTGTCTTGTCTCTGCGCTCTCATTCTCTTTCTCAACAGTGATGCTGTTAGAATTTTTAAAATTAGTATTTCAGTAGGACTCAGAGGATGTGAATATAAATGTGTTCAGTTTGTCAACTTTAACTGGAAGGCCTTTAAATTTTCTCTTCCTACCTATTTGAGGTTGCAGCGGGTTCCTGGGTCATTGTCCTCAGCAGCGGCTAGGCTGTCGTGACTCCTGGGATGGGAGCAGCTTAGGGTTCTTTCCAGCGGCATGTGTGTCATCATTCAGGGCCCTGCTGCCTCTGGGGCTCTAACTCGCGGCTCAATGGAGGCTCTGGGGCAGGGCTGCAGGCGGAGCCGCGGTCACTGCAGCCTCAGGACCCAGTTGTGCTCAGCCTTCGCCTCTTGCCTGCTCTCCTCCAGGCTGTCAGATCCCCGTGGCTCGAGAGGGCTGGACTTCACTGCTATGTCCTCAGGCCCAATACGGCATCTGGGAGTTTCTGCTTAGTTGATGCTTGTTTGTGGACTTGGGGCTGGTCCAGACTGTTGATCCACGCCAGCGGGGCACTTCCTCCAGTCCGTGTTCCCGTGCTTTTCTTGGAATTGGCCTGCTCATTCCCAGGTCTCACTTGCTGCTCTTCTGTACAAAGCAGGCATTCCTGGATGCGCCCCTGAAAGGAGCAGCGGCCCCCGCCGGCATGCACCGCACTCCTACTTCCTGCCCTGGCCTGGGAGCCCGTCTCTCGTTAGGAGGCCCTGCTGGTGACTCTGCATCGGTTGTCGAGAGTTTCCCGAAGCTGCCTAGCTTCTGCCCTAAGTATGGTTGATAAACGTCTGGTCTTAGCGGCTCTGCGCCTACTCTGACCCTCTACTGTTGACGTCCAGCTGGAGGCAGGCGGTTCTGCACCGGGGAGCTGTGCTCTTGGAGAAAAAGAAATATGGCCACTGGAGCAGATGGAAGTGGAGGCTCCCCGGTCTTGCCAGCGTGTTGTCTGTTTTGCCCTGGAATGGGGAGTAGTGACTGGATGGTTCCCCACACTCCTGGGCATCTGTCCAGGCGACAATTCTTCCTTCTCACCATTCACTTTGTTGTACTTGTGTGAAAATGTCGGAGGGGTGAAGTAACCAGTAGTTGAGATTTTTTTTCTCACCCATAAAAAGCACTTTCTCTGTGGAGAAGCCATTTGGCAAACACCAAAAAATTTCTTAACTGGGAGAATAACTTTTGACTATGGTGAAAATATTCATGGGGTTTCTTTCTTTTCCTCAAGTTGTACCAAACCTTTGGAGTGCTGATGGAGAAGTTACAGTCCCTGAGCAGAAGCCAGGAGAAGTCGCCGAGGAGCTGGCGAGCTCCTACGAGAGAAAGCTCATCGAGGTAAGGCCGGCTGCCTCTGTGCCGTTCGCCCTATGGTGGCTGCTTCCTGGACTGTCCAGAAGCAGGTCTGCCCTGTCACACACATGTTAGGAGGGCAATCAAATCCTGCCCGCCCCCAACCCCCCACCTACAAAGCAAAACACAAAATGGTAAAAGCCTTGTACTTGGTGAAGAAAACTAAGAGTGGCTTTGAAAATATTTGATTAGAAAGTTTTGGTATCTATGGCCTGGAAGTAGAGAAAATAAAAACATGATGTTATAAGTAAGCAAACAAATGTACTCTTGGATTTGGAGATTGCCAACAGGAGAGAATATGGCCAACGGCTCTGCTCATAGATGCGCGCGTGGGTGAGATGGCCTGTTTCCTAGGGGGACGTTGATTGTTCACGGTAACTGAAGATGAGGCCTGCCTGCCTGGAAGGTGCCAAAAATGGGAAGAAAGTTGTAAAAATAGAAGAGGTACCCTAGGAGGTGGCAAACCTGGATGGCTTTATGGTGATTTTGGTGTTTGTACTTCCTTAAAACCTCATCTGTGTCTTTATATCTTGGTTCAAGTGTGCATTATTCCAATATAAACAAAAATCACAAAGACAGCACAAAAAAGAAACTATGGTCCACGTGAAAGTGGGAAATAGGATTTCAAGGATGGCTTAATGTTAGGAAATTGATCGAGTCAGCTTATTCATAATTAAAGGCAGAATACCAGATAGTGATTTTGATGGGTACTAAAAAGTCATTTGATAATGTTCATCATCTCTAACAAAAATACTTTTTATTGATGTAGACTGGATATGTAACTTTAGTTTCAAGTATATAACATGGTGATATGACAACTCTATAATAAAAATATTCCTAATAAAGGATAAAGGAGGGCACCTTGGTGGCTCAGTTGGTTAAGCGTCTGTTGACTTGGCTCAGGTTATGATTTCACAGTTTGTGAGTCTGAGCCCTGTGTTGGGCTCTGCACTGTGTGGAGCCTACTGGGGATTCTTTCTCTTCCTCTCTCTCTGCCCCCTCCCTGACTCAGGCTTTCTGTCTCTTCTCAAAATAAGTAAACTTAAAAAGAAATTAAAAAAAAAAAATTAAAAAGACTTCATTGATAGGGTAAACTTTTTTTTTTTTTTTAAACCATTCATTGTAAAGCTGAAAGGCTAAGTTTTCAATTAGGTAAGTTATCTATAAAATATATAATGTAAGTGCATATATATGTTGTGGTCACATGGTGGTAGTATTTATTACAAGCCGTGCACATACACACTCTAGTACACAGCTCGACTTGCAGTGCTTTCTGAACATTCTACAGTACGTTTTATTTTGGGAATCAGAAAAACATGCGCTGTTACCTGGAGACCTGCCCGACGTTGGGGTAGGTTTCAGAGGCAGGGCCCTTGAGGAGGTGGCCCTAGGCTCAGGTTTGGTTCAGGCTGATTACCTTGTGATATGTTTCTTCTGGTTCCTAATGAAATCTAAAGAAAGGAGGTGAGAAACCACTTGAATTCTAACTCCAGGAAACTGTAAGGCAGATGAGCTGGGGTCTTAGCATAATAGGCTTATAGGGGAAGAATTCCAAACCATGATGGAAGGGGCTGGGGCCTGGGGAGACTGTCCCCTCAGGACCTCCCGTCACCCCAATGGCGTATCCTGGAAGCCTCATTTCAGTGGGGTTGTTGGCCAGAGCTGGCTGGAGGTGCTGCCAGGTGCTGGGCGGTCAGTGCATTCCCGGAAAGCCTGGGCAGAGAGGCGG
The DNA here is from genome assembly GCF_008692635.1 of Crocuta crocuta. Classification (NCBI taxonomy): domain Eukaryota; kingdom Metazoa; phylum Chordata; class Mammalia; order Carnivora; family Hyaenidae; genus Crocuta; species Crocuta crocuta. Next base: position 9,660,674 of record NW_027531893.1, read on the forward strand.
TGAATGGGCCCTGTTCCCTCAGGATGTGGTAGCCTGTGTGTTTGTCTCCCCTAGGACTGTGAGTCCCCGGAAGGCAAAGGCTGTCTCTGTTTACCTGTGTGTACTCAGCTACCATTTATTGGCAGGTGGCAAAGCAAGCATGTTTACAGTCTCCTAGGACAGGCATGCCTCTCGTTTGCTGGATGAACGAAGAGCTGATGAGCTCAGAAGGGGGGCAGGGTCTTCTCAGAGTGGAAGTGGGTTGGTAGCGTGTGTTCCTTCAGGAAAACCGGGACTAAGTGTTGAATCATGAGGACTTGGTCAGACCTGCGCGGACTGCAGAGCCTGGCGCTCCTGCACCCGGATGCCTTTGAGCATGCTCAGCCCTGGGCCTGATGCTGCAATCTCTGTATGGCTTCGTCCGGCCGGAGAGCTGGCCTGCTCGTCAGTGACTCCAGCTGTGAAGGGCTCGAGAAGACCTTGGCGGGCTCCTCAGCCCACTGAGCGAAGCCCGTAGTTCGTTAGTGGGGTGGGAGGGTGGTTGGTTGATCTGGTGGTTACTGGGTTCCTGCTTTCTGCACAAAGAGTGGCAAGGACAAAGGTCCTGCCCAGGGACAGAGCTGGCAGGTTCTAGGACCAGAAGGGAGACCCCCAGGTCTGGAACAGAGCAGACAGGCCAGGAGAGGTGGCGCTGTGGTTGCTGAAGTCGGTGGGCTGGAGCACAGTGCTTTGGAGGCCACGTTGCGGCCGTGCCAGCACCTGCTTTGATCGTGAGAGTCTCCCCATCTCACTGCCCGCACTTAGGTGATGTGCAGGGAATGTGATGGCGGGATGCCCTTGTGCTGTCCTTCTCTTTAGCTGCCGTGTCGGGGGGAAGATGGTCAAGGGTTAAGAATTGGTCTTGTCAGCCTTAACTTCCTGCCTTTCCTCTGCAACCCCCTTACTCCGGGACCAGTAACAGAGTTGGTGGCCATAGTGGAGGAGCGCGGAGAGAAGGGAGCTTGCAGCAGAGATGCTCCTCCCAAGGCCTTCTGTCCACCAGGCTGATTTGTCACTATCTGATGGCAGAGCAAGGTCCATCTGCCAGGGGTCGGTCTTCTGTGAGCATCACAAGACTTTTACTGAACCCTTTAGGTTAGTAGTAATTACATGCTTTACAACGTTCTTTGTGATGCTCTCCATCATTTTATTCACAGTTGGTGTTTACCACGGGGTTCTAAACACANAAGACTGATTTGTCACTATTTATCTGATGGCAGAGCAAGGTCCATCTGCCAGGGGTCGGTCTTCTGTGAGCATCACAAGACTTTTACTGAACCCTTTAGGTTAGTAGTAATTACATGCTTTACAACGTTCTTTGTGATGCTCTCCATCATTTTATTCACAGTTGGTGTTTACCACGGGGTTCTAAACACATGTCCAAGTGCAGTAGTGAAAGCACGTTGTGGGAGGTGGTGAGTGCTTCCTTCCTTTTCAGAAGCAGAGGGAAAAGAGACCTTTCATTTAAAATAATAGGACTAATTGAGGAACCCCAACAGCTGAATTACTCTTCCCTGATTGATTCCAATGAAAAGGGGATTCCTGAACATTCTTTCCCTAGCTGTCTCTCAGTATTCACACCGCCTCATCTACCTGTGCACACGACATACACATCAGTGCTCAGCGACCTGCCTCCCACAGCCCTGGCAGCTTGGTCCCCAAAGTCAACACTGTGAGTCACCTGTTAGTGGCAGGAGAGCAGCAGGGACCAAGGACTAGAAATCGAGAAGGTTCTTGACACCCTGTGATGGTCAACTTTCGAAAGCAAGAAGGAAGGGAGAATGCCAGCAGGTGTAGGCTCATCTGGTGATGGGGGAGCACGAATATGAAGGCACGAATTATCCATCAGCCCCTGTGATTGTAGCCGCTAGCTGTCGGCTGCGCACTTACTTCTAGCCCATGCGCTAAGATGGCTTCTGCGTGGTGCCCTCCCGGGAGCCTCAGGAGACAGCGTCAGGGAGGACGCTGTTCAGCTGGAGCTTTGAGAAGTGGAGTGACGTGCCCAGGGTGTCTCAGCTCACTGGGCAGCGGGGCTGGATTCGAATCACCCGGGCTGCCCAGCACCAGAGTGCAAACCTCTCCTGTCTGCCATGCTCCGGAAGGCCACTTTCCTGGAAGAAACACAAAAGGTAGACCTGACCGAAGAGAAGGGACGGTCACTGGTCACGTTGGAGAGAATGGGTGGAGGGAGGAAAAGACGCAGTAGATAACAGGGATGGTACAGCCCCAGCGGCTC
>NW_027531893.1:9663002-9663239 GCF_008692635.1 Crocuta crocuta
TTGTGAAGGAATTACCTGCTTCTGCAGGAAGCGGAGCAGAGCACTAGGCTGGGAGCTCGTCGAGGGAACTGTAGATGCTGTCTTTTTAATTGAGTATTAATTGTCCGACATGGTTCCAGCATACAGTAGGAGCTCCATAAATATTGAACAGAATGACGGTCTCTTGAGTGGCTTCAGCTGTGCAGGGTGAGGTTTATAAAAAGTGTTAGATGTGACTTTGGAAGCCCTGGCTTGCGG
>NW_027531893.1:9663266-9723610 GCF_008692635.1 Crocuta crocuta
CTGGCTTGCGGGTGCCTTGTACGAGGCGCCGCTGCAGGAGTGAAGGTGGACTTGTTGGCACTCAATTTCAGGAGGGATTTTAGCCTGGAGAGGACATTGGGGGACAGACGGCCAGTTCCGATTCCTATAGCACATGCTTCCTGAGGGTCTTCCAAGTGTCGCGCCCTTCCCTTCCTTCTTCCTCCTCTCATGGGCCTCCCATCCCCAGGGGGGTTGATGGTTCCAGAGGCGATTCATGGAAGATGTGGGCTGAGGCCGGGATGGTTCTGGAATGGCATTTACTTCCCGGGATTATGTTTTCCATCTTTTTTGGGTGGTGTCCTTGATGTTTCATTGGTGGGTGGCACTCGCTCCTCATTCCCCCCAGGCTGGTCCTAGGTCACAAGGTGAGGGAGACACGGTGCCTGTCCCTAGGCGGCTCCCAGCCCAGTGGGTGGTGCATATGAGTCTGTCAGGATTGTCAGGGAGCAGGGCTGGAGTGCAGATGGAGAGTTCCACCTCATGGCGTCCTAGAGCCATGTCTTCACCAGCACTTGTGCAGAGCTCAGGCACCTTACGTGAACTTCCAGAAGGCACTTTCCTTTTTCTTTCAAACCGTTAGTAATGAAGCTTGGAATTGCTTTTGTAAACTTCCATATCCATCTTGAAGATCTAGACGTCAGGGGAAATTGATTTGTTCTCCCCAAGGGTTTTGAGAATAAAAGATAATGGATGTGTCTAAGGAAGATCTGTTGTAATATTCTTCTTTACCTCTTTTGAGGACAGTTCCTTCAGTTTAGAGTCCTCTTGGAGATTTTCCCCATTCTTTTCCAGCAGCTGTCGTCAAGAAAAATGTAAAATGTCAGGGCATTTGGACTTTGTTCCTGCATTTCTGCAGCCCCGCCTTCTCCTCCTTGTGGGCTGCAGACCACACCTGTCCCCTGTCAGACTGAGCACAGGGTTGTCGCTCTCTGCCATGTGTACCTGAGGGTGCTCCTGTCTTAAGTCCCTGGTTTCTCTGTCAGTAAAATGCAGCCAGTGATACATACTGGTATGGCTGATTTGAGGGTTGCCTATGAGGCATATGAGGAGACATCTTTGTACCTTTTCTTTCCCTTCTGGTTTTTTTTTTTTTGGTTGTTGCTTATTTTTTGTTTTGTTTGTGTTTGTTTGAGGATTGACCTCACCACCACTCACGCTCCTGGGGTGAGAAAAGCCACGCCCTCTGCCTTTGTTTGGCCCAGGGGCAGGAGGGGACCTGAGCTAGGGACTGGGACTTTAGCGCCCCTGTGAACAGCAGCTGTGGGGGGGGGGCATTCATTCAGAAGCAGCGTCCTGTGTGCTCGCCACGTTCCTGTTAAACTTGATGGCACTCTTCTGTCCAGTCCTTTCTCAGAGCCCATTTCTCCCAGTTTGCTGTTGACAGTGATTATTTCTTGGCTGGTTAGAATCTGTTTCTGCTGCTTACCTCCAAAGTACCCCAGCTCGTAAGAAGCTTTATATATCCGGTGGACACTTGACCAGCGTGGGTTTGAGCTCTGTGGGTCCATAGTACTGTAAATGTAGCTTTCTCTTAACATTCTTTTCTTTCCTGTAAGACTACAGGATGTAACCTGCACTGTATGTGTTAAGTGAAGCTGTTGCTGCTGAGCTTCTGGTCACCAGGAGGACATTTGGAGGTACCTTTCGGGGGAGTCAGAAATTACATGCTGATTTTCGATTGTGTGGAGGGCACACCTCTGACCTCCAGATTGTTCAAGGGTCAACTGTGTGTGTGTGAGCAGTGGATGACCTCTCTATTGGTTTCCCCTTATGCTCTCTGCTTGCCAGGCTCCTTTAGAGCCACCTTCTCTGGACCCCAGTTTTGCCGTACGGTCCCCGCTCTTCGGACCCCAGTTCGTCTCTGCGTCAGGACTGCCACGGCTCCCTTCTCTGCAAACAGATCGTTACTTCCTCCATGTGCCGGGACTCAGCTAGCTGTTGATTGATTTTTCAAATTATAGGATACTTACCCCTTACTGTATGAGTGTCGCTGGCCCCGGAATTTTTGCTCATGGGTGGCATGAATGGTATATTAGCAACATTTATTCTCATTATAATGGCAGGTTACTATTAATGCAAAAATAAGCTCAAGCCTGTTACACATACACACACATTCATAACCACATGCTGGAGATAACTGGGCATGTGATCATCATTTCACTAAAATGTAAAAGTTCCTGAGGCGGCCCGGACCTTGGGAACAGTTAAGCCACCAGTACTTGCTTCATAAATTGGCATCAGTGGCATGCGGCACCCTTGATGGATCTGAGGGTTGTTTGTACACAAGAGCAGGACAGACTTTGCAGTAGAGCACGGAGTTCTGGGTAAAGCCTCAAGGTGAAGAATCCTGAGCTGAGATTTCACGAGACCAGTGCTGCTCCAAATGAAGAGTGGAGTGTGTGTGTGTGTTTTGTTTTGTTTTTTTATTTGAGTCACAAGGTGCTGAGTGATTAAGACCAGGCTCTCCCCTCTTGGTGGGGTGTGGAAATGTTTTCTCAAGAAGTAAGACTGTTGAAGTGATTGCTACCTATGAGTGAAACCTGGTAAGGAGTTGTCTTTTCTGGAGGGGTAGGTGTAATTCTCACTAAAATGTAAACGACCAACAAGACAAAACCTCCAAGGACTTCTTACAGGCTTTTTATTACGGAGCCGTTGGAACGTGTACAAAAACCAGACTAGTTTCACGAGCCCTTGTGTCCTAATCACCTGACTTCAGCAGTTACACGCACCTCTTCACTGCTCTTGCTCCACCTTTCTCCCAGTCTACTGCTCAGTCTGTCACGGCAGTGTGAGGAAACTCAGGATTTCATGTAACCTCGTTCCTGAGTATTTCAGAATCTATTTGTAAAAGGTAAGAGCTTTTAAAACACACACACATATGCACACAGTACCATTAAAGAGGCTTAGAAAGGAGGCCCGTGCCAGTCCTGGTGAATCTCACATGGGAATATTGGAGTGAGGAACTTCTGTGAAAGGAGCACCTTTCAGAGGGGCCCCTTGCTTACACATCCCCCTCCTTGGGGCAGAAGGAGCGCGAGAAAGGACCCTTACTTAGCCTCTAGGTCATGCTGGATGGCCCAGCCCACGTCCTGTCTTCCTGTCTGTCGTGCCCTTTGCTTCCATCGTATGTTGATTCCAGCTGGTGTTAACAGTAGCCGTGTCACCGGCACAGCCACACTGGCCCTGCCCTGGGAATTGAGGAGTTGGGAGGGAGGAGTGACCAGGGCTCACAAGTTGTCCTCAGTGCCCTGGGCGTCCAGGCCTCCAGTTAGTTTATGAATAAACTCATTCCCTGCTGATGGCCTTGGAAGAGGCAGGCTGTCTCCCGCAGTAGTTTGTAAAAGCATTTTGTACCATAGAGTCTTCACATACGTGTAAGAGTAGACAGAACAGCGCATGAGCTTCCATGTGCCTATCTGTGAACTTGAACCATTGTGAACAGTCGTATTGGAAGCAAATCCAAAGCAGGGCCTTGATTTTATCCCAAAGTATTCTGGGGACACATCTCTAATAAAGCAGAGGGTTTCCCCCTTTTAAGAGAGAAAAATGGCCTACAAATGTCACTGTCATACCTGAGGTCAGCAATAATTCCTTCATATCATCAAGTATCTGGTGAGTGTTCAAATTTCCAGTCTGGACAAATATTTGATTAAGGTCCAAATGGGGTCCGTGCACATGTTGTGATTGGTTCATGGCCCCCTTACGTCTCTCTCGTTCTACAGGGTTCCCGACTGTGTCTTCCCCGGCCCCTTCCTTCTTTACTTGTGATTTATTGAAGGAGATAAATCTAAACTGGAGGGTTTCTCCCTCCAGTGTTTTTGAGGGTTTATTATATACTTTGATTTTTTAAATTATAGGATGCTTCCCGTTTATTGTATGAATGTAGTTATTCCCTGAATTTTTGCTCCTGGGTGAAATAAATGACATATTAGCAACATTTATTCTCATTATGATGGCAGGTTACTGTTAATAGGAAGTGAGCGCCAGCACAAAGCTGGTGAAAACACTCTGTGATCTTTTGGTGACATCTGTGTAAAGAAAAGCCGCCAGTAGCCTATGATAATGAGGGTGACAACAGCCAGCGTAAACTGAGGGCTTACTCTGTTTCTAGGCCGTGTGCTGCTGTCGGTACATGGGACTGTCTAATGTTTGGTGTCTCCTCACAGGTGTGGAAACTGAGGCTTGGAGTGGGGAGCCCTGTCCGAGGTCACAGGGCTTGCGTGTGGAGAGCCGGCCTGCGACCCCGGCCGTCTGACTCCCGGCCCAGCGCTCTGGCCGTTAGGCCTTCCGATGCCCAGCTAGACGCAGGGGCCAGGCCGTCCTGGCTGGCTGGCTGGCTCTAGCTTCCTCTGTCGGAGCCGGCGCACTGAAGGCAGGGACAGGCGTGCCGGCCATTAGCTCGGCCAACCCAGGAGTTAGGGCAGGGATGAGGAGGGAGTTAGGGCAGGGGTGAGGTGGGGTCGGAGAAATGAACTCTGACAGGCAGGCTCCACAGCTCTGCACAGACCCGAGCGCTCGCTCACACAGCCGGCTGCTTCCGGTGTCTCTCGTGCGCAGAGACCACTGTCTGCGGCCACTCCTGTGTGCGCAGGCAACCCCCCCCCCCAGGTGTGACAGATGACAGGCCGGCTCTTCTCCGTGCCCCTTCTTACCCGGCAGCCCGTCTGTCTTCCCTCCGGCTCCCTGGCCCTTCGGTGGCACGTTGCTGCAGGCAGGGCATGTCCGGCCGCAGGTGACACTGGGGCCCTGTGCGGCGTGCGCCCGCCCCAGGCTTGCCAGTGTCTGCCCTTGCCCGTCCCCCGCGCTCTCTTGGAGACCTTTGCACCTGTGGTTCCCTGTGTCCTGGCGGGGTCACTGCCCTCTGGTGATGGCGCGCAGGCCCCGCTGCTGGCTGCGGGTCTCCGGCTGGCTCCCAGTTCTGTTCGGGTCTCGTTTCTGGTCGTGTCTCTGATCTGGGAGTCTGGGGGACTTGCCAGTGAACGAATGGAACTTCCTTAGACACCAGGGAAAACGACCCACTACTGCTTTATGGGCAGTAGATAAAAATAGTTGTAAATAGTGTGACTGGTTTTGAGCTTTTCAGACCCACACTCTTTGGAGCCTGCTTTATATTTGCTTTCCTCCTTCAAGTGGGAAGTGGCTTCTTGAGGCTACTTCTGGCTCCTCCAAAGGAATTGGGCTGTACAGAGGCGGGTACAGGAGGCGCTGTCCCATTGGAGTTGGGCTCAGTGTTGAGAATAGGCCAGGCGAAGGCCACCGGCCAGCCCCCCAGTGGCATCTAGGAGCTGTCCCTGGTGGAGCCGAGCTATAGCCGGAGGCGGCGGGGGCCAAAGGCTGAGAACCGGAGGAGGCAGGGCTTGACTTTAATGCTCAAGGATGGAAAGATGAAAAACGGCTCCAGGCCCAGTTGGTCCAGGCTGTTTTCCTGCATAAAGCTCCAAATGGTTCACCTCTGTGATGGACTTAATGTAACACATTTTTAATATGTTAACACTGTAAGAGCCCGCATGTTACAGCTCGTGCCTTCTCTTTCAGACACTGGTCTCCCCTCCCTCGAAGCTTGTTTTCCTTCCCAGATGGGTGTGGTCTCTCCACACCTGCCTCAGGCTGCTCTTCACCTGAATCCCTCTTCTTTCTCCATGTTCCCTCCCCATTTCCCCCCCACCACTGCCTTTGATCCTTCAGATCTCCTCTCTCGAGCTTTCCCCGTCACCTGGCCACCCTGCCGAGGCCCAGGTTCAGTTCCCCAGGTGTCTCGTTGCCGCCCTGTCCCCCGTGCTTGTGGCATCCGTGCCGTGTTGCGTGCTGGCCTGCCCGTGTGTCTGTGGCCCCCCTCCCCCCGCATTCTCTTACGTTGCCTTGTTCACGGTTCCTGTCCTGGCCCCTGCCGTGACCCCTGCCACCCGGCTGGTGTTGATCTCCGGGAGGAGGCTTTTGGCTGCAGGTGGCGGGGACTGGGCCCTATTTATCAGGCCTGGCCTGGGTCATTGCTGTCCTCCGGACAGAGAGGAGTGGGGCGTTCTCCTTCTCCCTTAGGGTTGGGTGGGGACCCTGTGACCCCTGCTGGCTGTTGGGCTGTCAGTAGAAGGGATGAGTGTCCTCCAAAGAGGAAGGCTGGTGCGGATTTTCTTCGCACTTCTCCAGCGGTGCCGACCCTGGAAGCTGTGTGCCCCACGGGGCGTAGCTGCAGGACACTAGCCTGGGTGCCTGAGTCACTGTAGGAGGGCGCGGCTTGCGCCTGCTGCTGGGTCTGCGATGGGCGGGGTGAGGGCAGGAGCAGACCGAGACCTGCTCGGTCACCGAGCTGTCCGGGTTTGCTGGTTACTCCGTCCAAGCACCACCTACCCCGACTGTCCGTGGAAAGAATTCCTTGGTCCAAGGGAGAGTCTGGCTTTAGGTGTGGGCGAATCCTGAGATGTGAGCTGTTACCAGGCGCCTGGCCCCCGCCTCTCCCCTTTCTGAGTTGGTGTCATCTTCTGTGGGTGTCCCCCTCTCCTCCGCCCAGTCCTGCAGGGCTGCGGTAACCCCTGGACAGATGTTCTTTTGTGAGGCTCACCTCCAGAGGGAAGAGCAAGAGCCCCCTGCTGACTCTGATGGAGCAGCTTTGGTCCCACACTCCGTCTCAGCCCACCGCGGGAGCCCGCGCACGGCGAGGCTGAGGGAGGGCCCTGTTCACACATGCAGACTGAAGGCTGGGGCGAGGGGGCCCCGAACGAAAACTGAGACCATTGCTAGACAGGAAGTGGGTGCCAGGGACATGGATGCCAGTGGCCACGTCAGTGCTCAGTGAACGTTTGAGTGAGTATGTGAAAGAATGAACGATGAGTGCCAGACGAGTTGATACGTTGATGAATCAACCCTCAACCCTCGTCCTTGCCGTAGGGGCTCGCAGCCTACCGGGGGAGTAAAACGGAATTTCTAGCAGCCAGGGGCCCATGAACCAAAAGAAGTACTCCAGAGAAGAGGGTGTCCGCTGGGAGATCTGGTGGTGGAGGGGACATGGTTTGACATACCCCGCGGAAGGCACTCCAGCGCTCCGCGTTTCTGAGCGGGGATTTGCAGGCTGGGTAGGAACTTGCCAGAGAGATGAAGGACAGCCCAGGTGGCAGGAGCAGCGTACGCAGGGGTCTGGCCATGTGGTCAGGAGGACGCTGGCTGACCGATGATGGAGGCAGAAGCAAGCGTCCTTTATTAGTGCTCTCCTTTTGACACGCCTGTTAGCGTCATGTTCGTTGGCTTCGAGTCTTTCCTTGGACTCATCCTTTCCGCCTCCCCCTCACATGGACTTCTGTGGCCCGTCACACGTCCCTCCTGCTCACTGCTCTCGGCCTGTGACAGCAAGCCCCTCGCAAAGCCCGGCCGGCCGTTTCCCGCTGTGCAGCAAGGTGTCTTACGAGCTGAGGCATGGTGCTGAGACTTGGGTTTGTCACCAGCGCTCTGCAGTCGGGTCCTCAGGGACGACGCCTGGGGACTAGCAGGCAGGANCAGTCTTAACTTTTATGTAAGAATTGCTGCTGATGTCCATCCGAATGGCTTTCCCATGGGGAGTAAGTAGAAACTTTCCCCCAAAGTGCCTCATGCACCTGGAGATGGAGGAGTAAATGTCAACACCTGGACTGGGGCATCACACGCGCCGTTCAGCGGACTGTCCTGAGTCACATCGACAGCTGACATTGGAGCTCCGTTCCAGTGCCAGGGCGTGGGGGGTTTGACTGGGATCCTGCCACCTTGCCGTTCAGACTATGCCTTTGTCTATGGGGGCGTCCCTGGGATTTGACGGCCGTCGTTGGAGGTTAGGCTTACCTTCTGTTTCCTGACACATTTGAGGACTGTCTTCTAGTGGAGTACTTTCCCGAAACCGGAAACAGCCCCGAGATGGGATGGGGAGCAGCCTTGAGTTTTGTTGCCTCCTCTTGCTCATTACGGTGCAAAGTAATAAAATGAGTTATGTAGCTCAGCTAATAACTTGCTTTGATCCAATAGCTCTGTAGAAAGAATGAGTTGAATGTTCATATTTAATCCACTTCAGGGACATAGTTGAGTGGATTAAAAAAATAAAAGCATAAAGAATCCTTTTCAGCTGTTAATTTTTGAGCGTTTTTGTTCTTTTGGGCATGTTTTTCCTCATTAACTGTGAAGGTCCTTGTCGGGCTGGCTAGCTTACCTGTGTTCAGTGTTGATACCGTGGCGGGCATTTTTCTGAGCCCTGTATCTCATTTGATGCTTAAAATCCCTCACCGTGGTGGTGTTGCTGTGCCCCGCATTTTAGGGGGGGGGAACTGAGGCGTGGTGGCACTGTTCCCTCTTCAGGTCACATAGATACTTGGAGGCTGAGTTGGGAGTTAAATTCCAATCTCTGCCGGAAAGAATGATTCCTGAATCTGAACTACAGGGGATGGTGGAGGTGGTCTGTCCCTGGTTGGCCAGAGTGTGAGGGTTCTGGCGTTGTGACGCAGCCTCTGTGAGGCTCGGCTGCCCCGTCGATGGCCTGGGAAGGATCATTTCTGAGGCGTAGTGTGGAACAAGGAATGGAATGCATCTCTTCGTGCTCTCCCTCTTCTCCGTGGGTGGTGAGAAGGACTCTGTCGTCTCACTGCCTGCGGGGGACAGACTGTGTCCCTCCGCTGAACGGGCTGAGTCCCACCCGAGTGGGGCAGCTGCACGTGTCCTCGTCCCCTGGGCTGTCTGTCTGCCGATGGGCTGAGAATGGCCCCAGCGTGCTACTCAGGGACAGGGAGCGCACCTGGTTTCTGTGGGCACGCCCCTCCACCCGAGACCACGGAAGGCCACGGGCCTCCTCTCTCTGCAGTCTGCACGGGAGTCTGGACAGCCCTGGGCTTACCAAGCAGCCACCGCACCGCTCCCTGCACCGCTCCCTGAGAGCTGGTCCTCACTCCCTGCCCCTTCCTCTTCTAGCGGGTGAGGACACCCGTCCCCTTCTGGTAGACGCAGACATTTTCACAGGTGGTGTCCTCGGGCTGGCCCCCGCCTCTGGCTTACGTCATACGGCCGTGGATGGCTTGTCCCGCCTGCACCCGCTCTGCTTCTCTCCGGGTCCTTGGATCCAGGCCCAGCGCAGGTGCAGCCCCCGGGAGGAGCAGGCTCTCTGTCCCCAGCTCCTCGTTCTCCACCTCTCCCGGCATCGACCAGACCAGGCGGAGAGCAGTGGGGCCACTGTTCCCTTAGGGAACCCACGCCTCCCACGGGCCAGTGAGGTCCACTTCCTTCTCGCCCCCCTGTGCCGTCTGCTCCTGGAGCTTCCACAAGCCGCTGTGTGAGCGCTCCCCACTCGGTCCAGCAGCCCCCACCCAGCTACTCCTCTGCCTCTTCCCGGGCGCGGCGCATTCTCGGCTCCGCTTTTCCCCACCCAGGTGTGTCTCACGGCTTCAGGCTGAACCCCCCCCCCCCCCCCCCCCCCNCGCTGTGCCGGCTGTCAGCCACTTGCGCCCGGTGACCGAGCTTCCTGAAAGTTTCTTCTCCCCTTCACAGAGCCTTCCGGCTGCCCGGGCTCACTTCCATGCCTGGGCCCCGCTCGCAGCTCCGGCCTGCTTGGGGCAAACGGGGACACAGGAGCAGAAGAGAAGGGGAGCGGCTTCTGCCGAATTGTTTGGTCTCCACATTCTCCAGGTGGCATAAAAATTAATGGTTTTTTTTTTTTTGCATTTTAAAGAAAGAAGAGGGAGACCAGCCCTCTAGAAACTTAACTTTTTTTTTTCTTTTTGCTACAGAGCATCTTCTGTGTCCCAGCTCTTTTATTTCCAAGTGCTTAAGATTCACGCTTCTTGAAAACTCGAGTCTTTAAAACTCCCTTCCCCTCCTCTAAATGAAATGTGTTTGGTGGGAATGATCCAATTCCAACTATGTAATATGTAGAAGTTATTTCCCCATGGGGAAGAGAGCTAGATTTAAATACTAAAACATTACCCTTTTGTGTTCCTGAAAAATCTTTTCTGCTTTCGGTGGAAGAAGCTTTTAAAATTAATGGAAAATTCCTCTATCCTTTCGCTGTTGCTCAGGAGGAGAGCAAGAGACTGGTTCCTCTGCAAATAACGTAACAGCTGCCTTCCCGGGGCTTGAGGTTTGAACCGCTTCAGCGGCAGATATTTTAAAGCAAGGTGGTGGTCAATTTGGATGAAAAGTGATAAAACTGAGCAGATTAAATTGGCTTTCAGCCATTAACATGCCATTTTGCATCTGAAACTTTGTGCCAATAGCTTTTATGTATGTAGGGAAAGAAATGTAAATTTCCCACAACTTTTTTTTGACACGTCAGAATTCTAACTTTGCTCACATGTGCGTGTGCAGCACTTGAGACGTGCTAGATGATGGGCCTGCAAACTGCTTCTGTAAAGTGCCAGACAGGCCACTTCGTCTGTGCTCCGGGTTCTCAGCCCTGCCATGAGGCACCAGAGGAGCCCTCCGCAGTGTGTCAGCATGGGTGTGGCCATACCCGTGAAACTTCATTTACCAAATCAGGTGGCCGTGTGCTGGTCCCTCTTCTAGATGGCTCTCCACCTGCATGATGGTGGCCGTGGTGGTGATAGGGAGTGTCACCTGTTGGAATTGGCTACTGTGTTGAGTGCCCGTCAGGGGCCAGGCAGTAGGTCTCTTTGATGTCCCTGCGTGCTTGAAGGGAGGGTAACTGAGATTATCGCCACTTCACAGAAGAATAAAGTGAGGCTTGGCTATGTTATAATAGAACTTTATGGAAAGTATGAAAACATGAGAAATCTACAGTTCAAAGGAGAGCTACTTCCTTGTGTGTTTTGCACTGATAGAATTTTCTGCTGGTATCGGTTGTCTGCCAGCATTCTGGAATCTTTGTGTGAGGGGCGGTACCTTTTGCAAAACACAGTGGACTATCGTGGAGACAAGGTTTTAGGATGAATACGTTTTGAAAGAAATCTCGCCATTAAAAAAAATATTTCTAGTTGGAGAGGATCCATTTCGGGCTCTTGAGGAGAAAAGACGTGAAAGGAAAGGTAATTTGATTAGTCACATTGTCATGGCACCAGGAGGGAAGTAACCTGTTCTTGAAAAAAATACAGAGAAGTAAAACTTTAGGAAAGAAAACGTATTTGGAGTTCATCCCAGAGATAAGCGCTTGGGGGTTTGTTAGGACAACGTTTTATTTCCGTGCACAGATATGATTATTTGTATCTTGTATAGATCTATAAATAGAAGTGTTACCTGTCATATAATAGACTTATTTTGGACTGGAATATATTGAATTTTTCAAAATTAGAATCCTACTCTCCGCAGAGGTGTGAAACTTTTATCATTGAAACCAGATTCCCACTCGGGAGGCGTTGTCGGTAGCTAGTGGTTGAATAACACCCCTTCTGAGCACGTAATGTGATGGGCTGTCAGACTGCTCTCTAATTCGGTAGGCTTTGAAAGGGGAGGGACTTGTCCTTGGTTAGCAGCACATGGGTCTGTCTTCCCTCGGAGTTTGTGGGAATGAGTATAAGGTCAAACTTTGTGCTGTCTAGAAGTCTTGAAAAGCGCATTTTTTTTAAAAGCTCATTTTTAAGAAAAGGTATTTACAGATACCTGCCCGAAGGTCCTGTGGTCCATCCACGTGAGACCCTTTTGTCCTTGACTGAAGCTAGATCACAGGCAGGAGCAAATGTGGTCTGAGTTGCTTTACTCCTTAGAGGATTATTTCACAGTTCACCGTGAAGCTGTCAGACTGTTCTAAGTTGGAATTGGTTTGGCCATTACTAAAATCTAGAATTTAGCTCTACCCTGAAGCACTTGCCCATATACACCAGGAAACACATACAGCCACGTCCATTGTATTGCTTACTAGGTGAGACATTTATAGCTCAGACCGTCATCACCGAGAGATGAGATTTGAAAAGAAATGATATGTAGCAGAGAAATCATTGCAGCAGTGAAAACAGATGATTCTCAGCTGTGTGTATCATAAGGGTGGGTCTCATGAAGAATATGTGATGTGAAGAATGTGGTCAGCTGTATATCCCCAAGGGGATGACACATTTAAAAATCAGGGTCGTGATTGGGGTGCCTGGGTGGGTCAGTTTGTTAAGCGTCTGAGTTCTCAGGTCATGATCTCACGGGTTGTGGGTTTGAGCCCCACGTCGGGCTCTGTGCTGACAGCTCAGAGCCTGGAACCTGCTTCAGATTGTGCGCCTCCGTCTCTCTCTGCACCTCCCCTGCTCATGCTGTCTCTCTCTTTCTCTCAAAAATAAATGAACACTGAAAAAACTTAAAAAGATAAAAATCAGGGCAGTGATAATCAAGGAGAGGGTTTCAAGAGTACATGAAGGTTCTGTATCTTCAGTGACACAGGCAGTGAGTAGGTACACAAGTGTTTGCTTTATCACAGTTACTGATTTCCTAGACGTCTGTGTTCTTGTATGCTTGAAATATTTTGAAATTTAGGGGCGCCGGGGTGGCTTAGTCGGTTAAGTGTCCGACTTTCACTTGGGTCATGATCTCGTGGTTCATGGGTTTGAGCCCCGCATCGGGCTCTGTGCTGACAGGTAGCTCAGAGCCTGGAGCCTGTTTCAGAGTCTGTATCTCCCTCTCTCTCTGACCCCTGCTCGCTCGCTCGCTCTCTCTCTTTCTCTCTCTGTCTCTCTCTCTCTCTCCTAGAAATGAATAAAACATAAAAAAAAAAAAAAAGAAATATTTCGAAATTTAAAGGTTGGGTTCTCTGGGAGCACCGGGCCCATGTCGCACACGGTAGCAGTTGGCTGGAGCTGAGTTAGAGCTTCTTGCTTGAGGTGCTACCCAGACTTCCCAGCTTGTCACAGCCCCTACCTGTCTCCTGTCCTCTGCTGTGCCCCTGACCCAGCGTACCTCCCCCATTTGCACTGGCACTTGAATTTTGATCTCTGGCCTTGGGCTGATAGAAGAGTACAGCTCACTGAAAATCACCGTGGTTTTTCCTGCAATATGGAAGTAATGATGACAGGGTTCACTCAGACCGTGTGTGATTCCTGTGTGAGAGAAACTTTTTTTGACTAGTCTGTCCTTTTGTGCGGTATGAATGTTGTCACTGATGCTGCCTTCTTTACCTTGGCTGCTAGGAAGCTCAGAGGCAAATGTGGGCCCACTGCTAGCTAAAATGGAGGTATTGAGGCATGTATTTTCGATTCCAACTTTCTTATTGGCTCCATCTGTTTCCTGGCTCTCCTGCCTCCTTTATTTCCTCATTTAATTTAAAAATACTATTCCATAATATACCTGTTTATAAGTGGCCATTATTCTTTTTGGAGGAAAGAGAGGATATGAATTAGAAACTCTCACTTAGAATGATGGCAGAATATGGCTTTGTGAGAACATTCTGGAAATCTGAGCCTTATCCAGAATGTTTTATTCACAAAGCTGCCTTGATGATCTATTTCAGCCGTTTGGGTTACTAATTTTCCAAGAATGAGAATATAATTAAAATACACTTAACACTAAAATGCAACTGAACATAATTTGATCTTTGATAATTTGGAAGGCAGTTAAGGAACTTGCCTCGCCTCAAGGCCATAATTACAAACATCAGTTACCATAGTGTGACACTATTAAAAAAAAAATCTGGTTATTTCAGCTTTCTGATGATTTCTAATCTGTAGGAACCAGAGTTGAGAGTCTGCATGCAGGGTACGCATAGGTGTCCCGAGCGCCCATGAGTAGGTGCTACGTGGTTGGAGGCAGAGGCGTATCAGGAGGGGGCCGGGGGGAGGTGGGTGGTTGTGGAAGGGGTTCAGTTCTGCAGACACGTATGAGGTGGTGCCTCCCTGAGGGCTGGGAGAAGCCTTGCCTTTTGCTTCAGTGCAGCTCCCGGGAAGGTAAATAGATAGGTTTTTAAGAAACAGTGAGAGCACAGATGGGTCTCTGCCCTGAGCACTAAGGGAGTAGGTGACAAGTCGCTAAGCCAGGAAGGAGCATGTCCACTGGGAGACGGGGTGTGGAGGGACTTAGGGAGGTCTCAACCTGCTTCGTTTTAGGGGCTTAGCTCTCTTTCTGTCCTGGTCCTGAAGGTGACAGAGGAGGTGGCGGAAACGACGGAGGGGCCGTGTGGGAGACGGGCTTCTGGCTTCACGTTCATCCAGCCCTGACGTGCCAGGCACTGTGCTGTGCCCTTGGCACATGTAACCTCAGTTCAGCCCTCATAGCAACTGCATGAGGGTAGGTGCTTTGTATTCTCCATTCCGGACATGAAGAAGCTCAGTACCTTCGTCAGGAGACGGAAGGGAAGGGGGTGGATAGGGGCTCCCTTCCCCATGTCCTTGGGTGTTCACTCAGTCAGCCGTCCACCTCTTGCAGAGCTATCCCTCAACACCCTGTTGTTGCCCTAGTTTTACTGAGCTCTTACTGATGCATAACTTGTGTGTAGGAGGGTACGAGGGGATGCCTTGACACACGTGTGTGTCATGAAATGCTCACTACAAAAAGGTGAGCTAACCCCTCCATCCCCTCCCACAATTACTGTTTGTGTGTGTGCAGAGAGAACGCTGACGACTTGCAAGTCTGTATCGTTAATGACAGTCAGCATTCTGTCCATCGATCATCAGAATTCATCTTAACAGCTGGAGGTGTGTGTGCTGGGATCAGCATGTCCTCATTTCCCCGAACCCCTGGCAATCTCTACTTCCTGTTTCTAGGAGTTCGGCTCCACTGAGATTCCGCTTGTGAGTGAGACCGCGTGACATTTGTCTTCCGCTCTGACTCATTTCGCTTAGCATAATGCTCTCAAGGTGTATCCATGTTGTCACAAGTGGCAGGATTTCCTTCTTTTCCTGACCAGCTATTTCAGACTGCTTCCGTCTCCCCTGCACACAACTGTTCTATCTCCTAACCCTGCTTTGTTGTCCTCCACAGCCGCTATCTTCTGGTTTATTCTCCATGTCACCTACTCAGACTGCGTGTCCCCGCTGGTCCGTGAACTGTGCATGGTCCCGCTGTGTGCCCAGTGCCCCCAGGAGTGCCACATGGGTGGGGCTGACCCTTGATGGAGAGCTCTTGCTTTCCCTGCTTCCACGTGGGGAGGTGGGCTAGTGTCACAGAGACCCTTCTTTAAGAGGAGTCTCTGCGACACCAACAAAATGCAGCTGCCGCCTGCAGCCCTGTCTGTCTGTCAGTCTGGGGGGGCACCTGCCGACTGGAGACAGAGGTGTGACGGGGCCCCTCCTCCCGGCAGCGCTGTGAGGGCAAGACCGGAGTGGGGACGGGGCGCTTGGTGCAGGCATGCCGCCCCAGGTGCCCGGGCTCCCGCCAGCACAGGGCCGAGGGTGTTGTAGCTCCCAGTGACACTGTGACTGTGGCAAGCCCTGCTGCTTTCCCGTGCGTGTCTGACCGTCCGCAGCAAGAGGAGCGGTGCGGAGCCAGCCATCTCCGTGCCCGAGGCGGGCGGGGGAAACCGTAACGCTGATCCTGTCTTAATATTTGCTGTTCGGCTCTTTTGTTTGTTACAGACTCTTTTGCATTAATTTTGGTTTTTCAGACTCTTGCACGAAAACACTACCAAGATGGGAAAGTTTTTTGGCATCCCCTTAAATTTTGGACCTGGCCCCTGGTCTCCCCAGCCCCACCTTGAAAAGCCAGAGAGGATTGCTTTTGACGTTGGGGCCCATCTGGGCTCTGAAACCTCTGACGGTGTAATTACAGTGTTACAATTAAGGCTCTCTGGGCTTTGAAGAGGAAGAGACCGTGCTTCCACCTAGAGTTTTGTCAAATCACTGTCCTTTTACGTGGCAAGGCAGAGTTCCAACCAGCTCTATAACCCTATCCTGACATATAATAGGCCTGTAAGTACATTTTGTGATTTGTTGAAATAGCAAAATCTTTGGCTGGAGAATTAGATTATTACAGAGCGTTTCAAATCTTGGTCCTGTTCTTGCGAAGACAGTGTGTGAATGTCTTTGAGTGCATGTTTCGCCGCCTTTACAAGCGCGTTCCCTCCGGCTGGAGTGGAAGGCAGCCTCTGTGTTTAATGATGATTGCTCCCAGTTAGCCCACTGCTAATGGCAGGGCCCCTGCTGCAGTGGCCTGGCCTTCGGGGATGATGGCAGAATGTTCGATTTCGCTTCCCCAGCACTTTGGAAATTCTTCCGAAAAGTAGTTATGTGTCTGAAAGTAAAGGACAGGCTGGTGGGGAGAGCTGTCCCATGGACCTCACTGGGAGTGGGAGGCCCTGGTTGAAGCAGGATGTTGGTCTTGGTTGGAGGTGGGAGGAATCCCTGCTCTTCAGAGCTTTGTCCTGAGATGGCATCTGTGGCTGTGGGAACGCAAGCTGCGGCCCGCCTGGGCCATGGGGGGAAGGGCTGGGGGAAGCAGGGGAGTGTCTTAGAGCACGGTGTTCAGAGGGATCTGGGCTGGATTCGGAGCCTGGTGGTTTCAGGGGTGGGTGTGCCAGTGGCCAGAACCAGGTCCCTCCCTGTCTCTGTACCTCAATGTCCTTAGTCGGCCCGACATACTACTCTGGGAAGGGATTGCAGAGAGGTGCTCTCTAGGCTGTAACAGGCAGATATGGGGTCAAATTCTGGGTACGCTTCACTGCTAGGAGTCTGCAGCGTTCCCCTGTGTCGAGTGAAGCACTGATCTCCAGTGCATGTCATCATGAGGATGCGTGATGACATGTAGCAGGTGCCTGGCCGACAGCCTGTGAGGCGGACAGCATGTTTTCTTGTTGGGACGTAGGGGGCGCTTGGCTCACATACACCATAGTGCAGCTCCTGTCACTCCGTGGAGTGATGTCGCGAACGGCATGGAGCAGCGCCAGGCCTGTGGCGTTAGTGCCACACACACGCTGCCTGAATATCGGACTGGGGAATGATGCAGAAGTCCGTGTCGTGAGGGGCTGGCCTGGGTCCGTTTCTGTCCGCAGTTCTATCCCGGTGTCTGGCTCAGAGTGGGGTGGCTCAGTGGGTGTGGACATTTGTCACGTGCACATCGAGGCCAAGAAGAGACCAGAAGCCGTCACGGGGAGAATCCGTGGAGGCTGTCCGGTCTCCTGCGTGGTCTCGAGTGTGTTCCAGCCTGGGCGGCTCCGGGGCCCCCGCAGGCCTCTCCGCATGGTGGCCTGTGCCTGGCTGCCTTCTGTCAGCGCTCCGAAGAAGCACTCATGCAGCCACGCTAGTCGTTAAAATAGGGAACCACATCCATGAACTCCCTGTGTCGTCCTTCACTTCCCCAGTGATCTTGACCCTCTGGACTCTTGGCCTATCAGCTACCTCTCCTGAGTCACCAGCCACCTCTGCTCAGAGTGGCTTTGTTTTTTCCCCAATGAGGTGTAGGGGTGACACTTCCCTGGCTGTGCTGGTACCTGACGGGTGCCTAGCACTCCTCTATCCCACCCAGCCTCCTTTCACAGTGGGGCCTTGGGGACCTGCAGACTCTGTCCCATTGTGCTGGTTTCCCCAGGGCCTGGTGTCGTCCAAGATGTGGAACAGGCTCCAGGTTGCATCTTACCCACGTGCTGGGTAATGGCTGTAGCCTCGTGCTGCTCTGGGCCCTGCGCATGTGATGCTCTTCAGACTCTAACACTTGCGAGTAAGGTACCACCCTCGTGACTACCTTGTCTTTGTTGACTTCATGTACAAGCACAGAAAGTTCCTTGACTTTTCAGGTAGAAGGGGCATTGTTGTAATGCAGATATAATATTCCCTCTTGCTATTTACACATAATTGATGTTCTAGATGGGTACAAATTAGAGACCATTCCATCAGTTTCTCAGCTGGAGAGTCTGGACACCATGGAAGGATTTGTTTACATAACGAGCACAAGCAATAAGAATGCTTACAAGGTACGGCGATCATACGTGTGATTATAGAAGCTGTCGATTATGTCAGGATGCATTAGGAATCCATTAAACCTGTTGGGTGTAGAGAGGAGAGGAGCAAATCAGGGAAATGCGGGTCACAGTTGGCTGGGGATAATGGGACCGACATGAATGCTTCTAGCAGACTATTTAAAAGGAAGCCTCGCTGTGATGGAAAGGTTGTCCGTTTTTGGGGCCTTAGCATCGACAGAAGCTGCTTGAAGAGATTATCTACCCAATGTGTTTGGCAGAGATTTTGGTTTCCGAGGCACTGCTGTGATTCCTGTGTAATCTGAGGTGGGGTGAAGACCAGTGCTTCCCCCAAGAGTTGAGGGTCCATTGGAGTTGTGTTCGGCTCACAGGTCAATGGTCTGAACGAAGGGCTGTTAGTGCCTGAGCAGAGAGGCTCCTCCTGCCCTCGAGGTGCTCGAATGGGAGGAGGGGCACAGATACACGCTGAAGTCCAGCTGTTCACACAGCACTATGTGCATTTCTAGCTGATAAAATAACAGCCTACAACCCGCTTGGGTTCACAATGGTACAAACATTGCGGCGTCTCTGCTCAAACGTCTGCCTCTCAGGAGGTCCTTCTTCCTTGATCCTCCTCTTCACATTGTGCTCTGCTCCCCCTCCCCACGCATCTGTTTCTTCCCTGCACCTGCTGCACAGGTTATTTGTGGCCCATCTGTCTTCATCATCTCGCCTGTCCGCTTGGTGGGAGCTGGACTGCTTTTTCACGTTGCTCTCCCGGAGCCCGCTATCCTTCCCGGCACGTCCTAGGTACTTATAGATGTGGATTGAATGAATGAAGGCTCCCAAGGATTCCTGGGGGTGGGTTCCGTTGTCTCCAGGGACTGAGTCACAACTTCAGTCTCTTCTGCCAGTTTTTATGGGGCTGGAGGTGTGTGGTTTAGAGAAGCTGAAAGACTGCCTTTAGAAGGGGCAGGGGAGTTGAAGGCCCCATAGGGGTCACTCAGTGCCTCCGACCACCCCTGCTGTTGGCCTGAAATTGATGTGCACCCCCTTCAATCCCATGGCTGAAGTCACAACTCAGTGCTAGCTGCTGTTTTGTCTTCCGACTTCTAGAGCCAAATGTGCAGGATTCAGGGTTTAATCAGAGGAGCAGAACCACTGAGAGGTCTGTGTTAGGGAATCCGACACAGGAACCTGACCTCACACACTTGGCAGGAGCCGGTTGAGCAGACTCTGTAGGGCCGTTGTGTTCACCTCCGATGCCGGAGCGTGAAGTCCTCAGGGCAGACCGTCAGGGAGGGGATGTAAGCTGCGGACATAGAGGGCATCCTGGGGTCCACCCTGGAGCCGAAGGCCCAGGACTGGTCTCATTTTCTTCCCCGTGGTGCCGTGGGTGCCCCGAAACAGCTAGCCCCCCCCACTCACAGAGGTAGTTTGCACACAGGAGAAAGTGGAGTCTTGCAGGTGGATATGCCCAAAATGCATTAAAATAAAGCCCCAAGAGGCTGCTTGGCATCTTGATTGAGAATGTGAATCCACCAGCCAGGTGCTGGGTTGGGATCCTGCCTCTACCCCGCACCCGCTGCAGCGGTCTGGACCCTCCTCGTTCACTGTGTAGTGATGAGAGGAATACCTGTTTCGTAGGACTTTGAGAGGATTAATTCACTTAACTACTGGAAAGTGCTTATCATGACCTGAGATACACATGAAGTGCTCAACATGGTAACAGGAATAACAGGACGAAAACGTTGGCCTCTGCGCTCACCTGGACCCAGCTCCCCTCTCCTGCCCAGGATCGTGGTTGAGCTGCAGTGGGAGAGACACAGCTGTACACTGATCCTGGTATTTGAGGCTGAAAAATAAAGATGCACCAAAGGGATAATACTCCACCTTCAAAGCCAAGGTTGTCCTTGTGCTCTGAGGTTTCTATCCACGAGGAAAGGAAATACACATCCGTACAAAGACTTGTGCACCAATGCTCTGAGCACCTTCATTTGTGATGGCCCCACACTGGAAGCACCCACATGGCCGGTACTGGTGCATAGATCCCCAAATGGTGGCTTGCCTGTCTGGAGGGGATGAGCCAGTGGGATACACAAGAGCACGGCTGGACCTCAGGTATGCTGAGTGAAGAGAAATCCGACCCCAAAACAGAATAGACTATATGATTCCAATTGTAGAAGACTCTAGAGAGTGCAGACTACCTGTAGAGACAGAAGGCAGATGCTGGAGGTGAGAGCGTGGTGAGGGGGTTACTGAAAGGCCCGAGGAAGCTCTTGGAGGTGATGGATGTGTTCGCTGCCTGGATTGTGGTGGTGATGCTGTGCATGTGGACATACGTCAAAGCTCACCAGCGACACTTTAATTATGTGCTTACTGTTTGTCAGTAGTACCTCAATAAAGCTGCCTTAGGGGGAAAATGGTGAGGCTAGAACGACCTAGGCTTCCCTGGAAGGTTGAGGAGCAGTGGCTCTACTGCAGGAGCGACTTGCTAAAACCCCACGGTGTGGGGAGACCTCACAGGGAGCAAGCCTGTCAGTCAGTAACCACTGTGTGAGGAGGGAGGAGATCATGAGACGAGGCATCTCTGGGAGCATCGTGACCTAATTATAAATTGCAGTCAAAAGAATGTAAACAAGACTTCCTTTAAAGAGTTACAAGTGAGGGCCGGTCATTACGAATCCCCTTCTTGGGGCAAAGGTCTGTGGCTAAAATACCAAGCTCTTCACCTGGAAGGCTATTGGGGGCTTGGAGGAGTCGTTTTCTGAAATCCTCCTGGAAGAGGAAACTCTCTTCCCTAGTCTTCAGTGTTAGTCTTCCCAGAGACTGCTAGACACGTGTCAGGGTGTCCCCCATGAGGTTCCGTTATGAGGGGGACAGGAGTGACCCACGGTCTACACTGGGATGCAGTGCCCGTCATACGTCTGCTGGCATCCTGTCCTTTCCCTTTGCAAGTTATCTCCGGTCTTAATTTGTGGTGGTTTGTGTGAGCGTTTGTTTTTTGGTCTGTTACTGCTTGACCGCAAGCCCTATCTCCCCGAGTCCCTGCCGTGGGTAACGGTCCCAGTACTGCTGGTTGAGAGAATGAGTCCGTACGTGATCGTAATAGATGCTCCGGAAACTGGAGCCCCTTGAATTGAATCCCACCGCATTGACTTCCTGTGACAGAGTATGATCCTGTTTTGCGGCGGTTGAGGCTTGGAGGCCGTCAGTGGTAGACTCTGCACTCAAGCCGGCTCATGGGCGTCCAGGCTCATGCTGTTAACTTATGCCTCCCGGCTGTATTAATCCTAGAAATAGGTGGTGGGTGAAGGGACCACAAATGGGCCTGCCCACATCGCTTGCACCTGACAGAGAGAAAGGAAGTGGGAGCAGACCCTAGAGTGAGACAGCCTGGGTTGGAATCTTGGCTCCTTGAATTCGTAGCTGTGTAGACCATGGTCACGCTGCTTAGTTTGTCTGACTCTGTTTCCTCACCTATAAACTGAGGATCATAATAGCGCCCCTCTCATCCATTCATCATGAGCATTAAATAGGTTAATGGAAATGAAGAGGCTTGAACAGTGCTCAGTGCCCAAGAAGTAGTATTTAAGTCTTGGTTTAAAAAAACAAACAAAAAAACACCTAAAATCAGATCTTAGTATCTTCCCTGTGAGCTTTTGAAACGAAGCCTCTTTGACTCTAATTGAAATTGTGGTTGAGTAGAGCGGGGGAAAAAAAGGCCACAAGAGGAATAGAGGCCAGTCGTGTCTGTAGCCCTTCATAGATGTTGGTGGATAAAAAGTGACACGTGTGACGTTACCCTGTCTCATACCAGAAGGCCCAAAACGCCAAAGTCCTTTGTCCTGGGAACAGTCCCTGACTGGCTTCTGAATTACAATGCAAGTGGTGTTAGCAAACCTCGTGTCCTGCCTAATGCTCTGGGGCTGGTGATTCTGTTGGCTGATTCCCTGGGTACTATCTCTGTTCTGACTTTGTGGGCTTGAATTTGTAATGTCTGGTTTCATAGTCCAGAATCTCAAGAGCCCTGGTGACTGGCTCGGGAGGGACCAAGCTGTGGCCGATGGTTTTAGGTGGGGTCTCCTGGTCCACAGTCAGGGGGGAATGAGGATCACTGTGACATGTTCCACATAATGGGCTTTGTTCTGGACGGGAGCCCACAAACTGCTGTGGGAGGCTGGGGAGTGCATTTTTCGTGCTCCATGTAGCAGCTCATCATCCAGGGACTGCATGTGAACAAACGAGTGTGGCTTTGTCTGTGATGGACTCAATTATGCCCTTCCCACCCACCGCCACTCCTGTGTTGATCCCTAACCTCCATTATAATGGAGAGTAGAGGTTGAGCCTTTAAGAAGGTAATTAAGGTTACGTGAGTGGGGCCCTATGTCAGTAGGGCTGGTGACCCTAGAGGAAATTGGGGTACCGTGCGGAGTCCACAGAGAGACCAGCCCTTCTGACACCCCCGTGTTGGGCTTGTGGCCGTAGAACTGTGAGCACTGAATTGGTGTTGTTGAGGCCACCCCGTCTGTAGTGCGTGGTTGTGGCAGCTGTGGGACACTTCCCACAGTCCCAGTAAAACTTGATTCACAAAACCAGATGGTGGGCTGGATTTGGCCCCCCGGCTGTAGCTGGCGGACCTTGCCCTAGAGGATTGCCAGCACTGCAGACCTCAGTAAGAAGGTTTTGAGCACATATTCGGAGCAAGGTGCTGGGGGCCTCGGGGGGATGGATTACGCACAGGTTCTCTGCTGGAATGGGGTTTACTCTCTCGTGGGGAGGCTGACAGCCAACAAACGCACAGAAGGAAAGCCAGGCGCATAGCAAGCAGAGCCGACTAGGCTAGAGAAGACAGGTGGTGTGGTGTGGTCAGGTGATTGGGAGGAGGTGGGGTGGAGGGACGACTGTCTGAGGTCTCTGGGGAGGTGATCCTTGAGGCGCAGAGGTCTGGGAGTACACTGTCCCAGGCAGCCAGGCAGCCAAGGTCAAAGGCCAGAAGCAGGAACAAGCTGGGGAAGTGGGAAGGATTGGCAGTGGTCTCAAAACTGGAAGGATTTGGGAGAACTTCCCCAGGGAGGGGGCTGCCCTGCATCTAGGCTAGTGCCAGCTGCAAAAGGCCCCTTGTACCGGCATCTGGGCGGTGCTCTCCATCACCTCGGGGGCCGTCCCTGCGCACCTTGGGTGACTGTGTCTCTGTCCCAAGGGTCCTCGTTTCTCCCCTTTGATTGCTCCCTGTGGGCTCAGAGTGGGCACGGCTCCTCCTCCCTGTTATGCTGTTTGCTGTTCCCTCTTGGCTCTTGGCCCCAGCGCTCCGTGGATACACTGGTAAGGGTGGGGCTGGTGCTCCGTGAGCTGGGAAGATGGCGGAAACTGAGATCTTCGATGCCCTGTGGGAGCTTCATTGGAGTGTTTTGAGCAGAGACGGGCTTTAAAAGGCTCATTCTGCCTCTTGGGTTGAAAGCAAATGATGGAGTGGTGGCTAGATGCAGAAGCCCCATGTCTCTGGGAGTTAGAAACCTCACATTCCATAATTTTTTTTGTAATCAAGAAATTTGATTTGTACTCTTGTGTGTGGCTTGCTTCCTACTTGCCCTGTTTGGAGGAAATTGCATCAGTCATTTTTTCCCTTTTATCCCCGGAAGTTTGCTTCCACCTTGGCATTGTGCAGGCAGCCAGGGCCTCTTCAGAGATGGGGCTGGTGGGTGGTCTTCTGTTCTGCCCTGCATGGAGGTGGCTGTTCCCAGGCCTCCACGTGCAGACAGGAGCCTCTGCTGCAGGCTCTTCCTTTCTCCAGCCCACGCTTGGCCATGGGACATTTCTGTAGGCCCCCAGTAAGTGGGGCTCCCCCTCCTTGCCCATCTCAGGGTCCTGCCCCCTGGGCTCATGGGGCCTCTTCTCTGTCGACCCCTCCCTCATCCCCTCTTCTGGCTTCTGTCTTGGTTCTTTCCCATAGCCCTCATAAATAACCCGCCTTGCCTTGTCCTGGGCCTGCTGTGATGGGGACTAGTGTCTCGTCTGGAGGCGGGGAGTTGGGGCGCTTGGGCTTCAGAGCCTAGGACCTCTGAGAACCTGGTGGCCTTTCTGGGGTTCTGTCCGCAGGCCCACAGGAACCGCCAGCCTCTCACTCCCTGAAGATGGGAACATGCTGCTGGTAAAGCCACAGAGAACAAATCACAGGGTTTAAATCCCCACATTCTGCAACGTGACGTGCTCGCTCCCCCACCTTGTGGGCAGCTCCGTTTACGTTTAATTCCTGATGTGGTCTGTGAAGGCAGGGACTAAGTGTGTAGTCACCACTGTATATGTGGTGACGTGGGTACAGTAGACACTTAATACGTGTGGAATGAATATGAAGTGTATCAAATAAGCATTATTGACTGGGCAGCCCTGGACATGTAACTTGACCTTTCTCAGCCTCAGCTGCTTCATCTGCAGAATGGTGGTGGTCTCAGCATTATCCCTCCCCGCTCTGGGATCCAAGGGGGTAAATCAGGACGGTCCAGTGGGGGAGAACAACAGCTTCCCCCAAACTGAAATGAGGAACTGCACATGAGGCGGTTGGCCCCAGACCTGCTTGTGGTGATCAGCACTTTGCATCTCTAGCTGCTGTGGGGGGGACCACACTGGACGGAAGTGCCCCCACCAGCTGGGCCAGCGGTAGAACTCCCAGGGCGGCCATACTTTGTGGGGTTCGCACCTCCTGCGGGGATCCATGCCGCTGTCTGTGCCCTTGGCTCTCATCGGTTGTGTGATAGAGGCCCTGCCAGCCCGCTCTACAAACGAGAGGGTGCGCCACTCACTTTCCCGCAGAGTGCGCTCCGAGCGTGGCAGGAAGCCAGACGCACATGGCAGAGCCGGCGTGGAAACTCAACATCTCACTTGGAGGATGCGCACGCTCAGAAAGCTTTGCGGTCTTGCTGGAATGAGCAGCCAGCGAGGCCCCTGTTGGACCGTAAGCAGCGACCTTGCGTCGGGCCGCTGCTCCTGCCCCGAGGTTCCTTGGACATCATTACTGTTGGGTTTCTCGGGGGTGACAGAGACCCCCTGGGCACCCGTGTGTTGCCCGCATCATCTGCTCGAGGAGGAAGGGAACCAGCAGGTGGTGAGCATCGGCTTGCCCTCTGCCTCACGTGAGAGATGCACGTGTGACTTGGGTTTAGACTCCCCGTGGGGGTGGTGGGGAGAGCTGCTTCCAGGGCAGAGAAGACTGAGCCAGGAAGGCAGAGCTGTGCAGCTCTATTCTTGTCCCTTGTTTGGGAAGATGCAGGGCTCAGCAGTTAGAATCTGTTTTCTCAAGATGTGCATCTTCTCCCAGGGCAGCAGAAAAGTCAGAGTTTAAAAGTTGAGGGATCCTATCCTACCACTTCAGAGGGACCCTCATGAGAGTAACAGCAATGCTTTAACTGTCATTGGTTGAGTGACAGTGTTCTGAAAATCATGTTGACACTTCCTGTGGTGCTACTTTGACCCATCCCAGGAACCAAGAGAGGTAGCTGATCGGGTGCCCATTTTATAGATGGGAAGACCAATGCCGCGGGAAGAGAGGAAATACTATTGGCTGCAGCTGTAGGAAAGGTCCGTCCTGCTCTTCACGTGTAGTTAGCTCGCATCCCCTCGAGAAAGCTGCGTCCTCGCTTGGTTTGTGAGCTGTGGAGGCCTCAGGTCAGGAGGAACCTCTTTCCTGGGAAATTTCCTGGACAGCAAGGAATTCCAGGGCTCAACCATAATTGGCTTTTGGTGGTGGGTTTCTTTAAGCTCCCGCATAGGAGAGAGAACTCAGTGTGGTGAGAAGGCCCCCTTCCTGCCAGCTCCAGGCTTTTCTCTGCCCCGCCTGCCGTGCTCTGTGGGAATGGCTCCCATTCCTCGTACCTGACCCCGACAGGCTGGACTTGGCCCCACGTCCACGATGAATTAAGTCAGTGGCTCCAGGCTGACTCATTGGGAAAACAATTCTTGTGTTCATCGAAACGTGTGTTGATGGGTCCGTGAATAAAGCAGATGGGTAAGGCATGCTTTCTAGTGGAGCAGAGGCAGAGGATGAGTGTCTGTCCCTGTGTTCCCCACAGAGGACCTGAGACGGGACTCCTAAGGCCAGTCATGCTGGTGGCAGCGGTGAGGGAGACTGCGCTCGTTGGCTTAACCTAACCCCGCACTCCCCCCCAGAGCTGGGTGAGGTCACTGGCCCGTAGTTACACCGGGTCCCTGGGGGGGATCACAGGCTATCCCAGGATGACCAGGAATGGGTGCTGGGGAGGCCGCCCAGTGACCATACGCTGTGCTGCTGGGGTTCTGCCCATGGGAAACACAGGGAGTCTTGTCCTGGGGTGGACAGGCTTCCTGGAACACAGGCTCCAGTGAGGAAAAAGAACTCAGTGAGGAAAAAAACACCTGCAGTATCTGTGTTTCCCCATGGCCCGCCCTGCACTGCGGTGTACATGCACCCCACCCCCACCCCCCGCGGTATATGTTTCCCCACCTTCCCCACTGCGGTGTACGTGTTTGAACAAAGCCTGGAAGCCTAAAGATGAGGAGTAAAGGTAACTCTGAATTGGAGTTGCAGCACTTTTCAGTGCCCCGGCAGATGGTCCTGGGCACCCGGCGCTGGGGGGGCCCTGTCGTGATGCCGTTACCTAAGGCTGAGTCATTCTCATCTCGTTGAGTCCGCTGCTGCTACCTTGAGTCATTCCCATGCTGCCGTCATGACTGCTGCTGTCTGCCCACCAGTACTGATATAATATTTTCCTCAAATTGGCTCCCCCCCTCTTTTTTTTTTTTGCCTAAAGTCAATTTACTTATAAAGAAAAGCAGTATCATTGGGCATGAAGAAAGAATGGCTGCAGAAGCAGCAATGAATACAAAACAACTGTTCGTTTCCAGCCAGACACTGTCAGCTGACCCACAGTGAAAAGGAAGATGAGCACTGGATCAGGATTTTGTTCTGGAATCTTCAGAGAGCCTGGGAATATATAAGGAAGAGCTTAGTCTCTGGTCTTTGGTCTCTGGTGTCTGAGATCTGTGCCTGAGAGGCATACCAGTGGGCTAGTTAAGAGCTTGGGCTCTGAAGAGGGATGGATAGGAGTCTGAGTATGGACTTTATCACTTGACTCCTATGCCTCAGTTTCTCCATCTGTAGTAGGAGTCTACCTCACAGGGTTGTTGGATTGAATGGAATTCTATTTTGAAATCTCTTTACACATAGTATACTGTTGATAAATAGAAGCTTTTATTGTCATTGGTTTGAATTATTTGAGCTTGTCTCATGCTTTTTAAGAGAGACTTTTAAACTATTAAAATAGAGATGGATTTTAAGTGCTTTTGGAGCCAACTGATCCCACTGAAGAGTCTAGCAGACTTTGCCAGTTTCCCCGTGAGACCAGAGATCACACGGGTCTTCAGAGGTCCAGATTGAGCCGTCACATGTGTATTTGTTTTTTTTTTTTTCCTCATATAAGCTTCTCCTGGGGACCCAGCAACCCATGGGCTCTTGGACGGCCTGTGGTTTACCTGAGGACGGACATCCTTGGAACTTCAGGAAACAGTAGCCCCTTGCCAGCTGGTCCTGGGGTTCTGGGAAGGCAGGCCCCAGCAGTGTGGAGGGTCTGGGGTGGTGGTGTTCGGCAGGGACGGAGGACAGGGGAAGATAGGAAGGTCCTAGGAGGGTGGCCTCCCCCAGCTCCAGCTGATGGCTTACTCTGTGGGGATGGTTTTGACCTTTCAGTGCTCTCACCTAGGTAATGCTCTCTTTAAGCTAGACTGGGGGAGCCAAAGCGATGTGCACTATCTGCACTGAGCCCATCTCATACCCCATTTCATCCTCCTCATTGTCCCCACATCATTGACCTTGGAGTTCAAGTCTTGGGTGCTTGCTCATCTTCTAGCCCTTTTCGTGGTACCCACTGCCATGAACACAGCTCACAGCTAGAGGGCGCTCCTCCTGACCTAGCGATCTATCTCTCTGGGAAATGATGGAAGCCGCCAAGCATCCTAAAGCCCCCTTAGCCCCATCAGGTCCTAGAAGACCTCAAGGGAGATGGAGCAGCAGAATTGGGAGCCTCAGAGTCTCAGCCAGGACTCCAGCTCAGAGCGACTTCACCCAGAAGGCTCTCCTTCTCCTCCTGGCCCTTCATTTACCACCCCACCCCCCTTCCCCTGGAATAGTAGGCACATCATGGCCATGTGGCAGAACAGCCACCTGGAAAGAGGCACCAAAAACATGCAACTACCCCAGAGTTTTAACTGTGTTTCCTTTGCAAAAATGTGCCCTTGACTGGCAGTTTGTCCCATTTCTGCACGTCTTCAGGCCCCTCTTTGATGGGAAGAGGGGAGAAAAATCTGAAATGCCTACACTCTGACCAGAGTAGGCAGAGTAGGGCTGCCTTCTGTCCAGCCCCTCCTGAAAGGCGTTTGTGAGAAGGAGCAGCCTCATTGGAAGGTCACGGGACATGTAATTGCTCAGTGTCCGAGCAGATTTCAATTTGACAAGGAGACCGTGCCTCTTGCGAGCATTGCAGGGCCCACGCCAGGTGACTGGGACAAGGTTTGCTTTGCAAAAATTAGTGAAATGCATTGTGGCAGCTCTTCTTTGAAGGATAATTGTGATACTGTTAGGGAAAACCTAATTAATAACAACGGGGGCGGGGGGAAGCTACATTTAAGTAATATTAAGGTTGTGACAAGTACTTTATAAAACCAAGAATTCAACATTAGGGTTTAGACTTGATCTTTCAACCTGTGGCCCATTGTTCCCAGGTGGCGAAGCAGATAAAATGCTTTAATTAAATACTTGGGAGGCACTTTGCTGGTTCTTCTTATTTATTATCTTGTGTGAGGTTGACATCTTGGCAATTTCTGAGAACAAAAGAATCTAGAGAAATTGGTTTTCTCTTTAGTTCATCAGTAGGATTATATTTAAATGGAATTTTTGGTCTTTTATTCCCCCTTCCCCACCAGATGCGAGGGTTGGGGAGAGTCCTGGAAGAGTTGAATTGGGGGGACAGGGCGCGGGGCCAGTCGTCTAGACAAGGTCAGCAGACTTTCTGCAAAGGGCCAGATAAGAAGTTCAGCCTAACGGACAGAAGGTTTCTGTTGCAGGGGCCTGTGTAGACGTGGTCGTGGGCTGCACAGAAACAGATGGGCAGGGCTGGCTTCCAGTAAAACTGGATGTACAAAGACAGACGGTGAGCTGGGTTTGGCCCACGGACCATAGTTTGCCGGCCCCAGCCAGAGAGTCGGGACTCGGGTGGCCTGGCTGGGAATCTGTGGTCACTTCTGAGTCTACAGCCCTCGATAAGTGCTTCAGGTTTCTTGGAGGAAAACGGGGATGATAATATAGTACCCACATGGGGGTGTGCAGTATAGGAGGCACAGAGGTGTGAATCCATGCGGGGTGTGTGCGTGCATGCACGAGTATGCGATAGTGCCTGGCGGCAGGGGTCTGTGGGGCAGCCTTAGTTAGGTGGAGCTCAGTGTGTTTTTGACCTTGAGCCGCTGTCAGGGACTTCTGGGAAATGGGGGACTCGGGGGCAACAGCGGCTGCTGAAGGTGGGAAGAGACTAACCCTCGCAGCTCTGCGCTGGGCTGATGGAGCTCCGGCTGGCGGTGACAGAGAGCTGGAGGGGGGACCCTGGAGGCCTGTCCAGGCAGGTCGCTCCCCATGATGGGATTTCAAGGCTCCTCTGTTGGCTGCCCTCTCCCATGGTCGGCATTGACCACAGAACATCCCCGCGCCCTCCAGCTGTCTGCGTAGATGATGGGGTCTTCCCAGGCTGCTGAGGGGCGTTCAGCCTTGGAGCACGATGGCCGCTTTGATGCGTTCATCTGCTCAGGCTGCTGTGACAAAGTAGTACAGACAGGGCGAGTTTGACAATTGGCATTTATTTTCTACCAATTCTGAAGGCCAGGACATCCAAGATCAAGGTGTCAGCCGGGTCCGTTGCCTCTGAGGCCTCTTTCCTTGGCTTGTAGGTGGCCACTTTCTCCTTGTGGTCATTACTCCGTGCATGTCTGTGTCCTAACCTCTCATAAGGACGCCACAGTGCATTAGGGCCCACCCCAGTGACCCCTTGTTACCTTACCTCTTTAAAGATCCTGTCTGCCAGCATTTATGGTCTGCAGCATGGGGGTTAGGATTTCCATGTAAGATAGGGGTGGGGGGGCGGGGAGGGGCACACNGATCTCCAGGTGCGTAAGAACAATTTGTGAGAGACCGTGCACAGAAACTTTCGAATTCGAGTCCATTGATGGACGGGTGGTGTGGAGGGAGGAAGGGTCCCCAGCTGGGCCACCTGCTGAGCTCACTCCAGTGAGGTGATGCTTCTGGATTAGGTCTGAGCAACACTCTGCTGGATGCCAGGTGGACAGTACCCTTTGTGCCTCTAGCCCAGGTCATGGTGCTATCCTTCCTATTGCCCAGGACCTCCCTGCCGAGCTCAGCCTCACCCAGACCCTGTCACCTGGGAGCATAGCAGCGAGCATCGTGGGGTCACACTGGCCAGGCTCTGTTCACTGCATGCCGTGGGGCAGGCCCCCACTTGGCCGAGCCTCCCTTTCCTCATCGACCTTACAGTGTGTGTACCTCCTTGTCTCCTGCAGAGAGCGTCTCTGTGAGCGTTAGCTGCTTTACTGTAACTATTGTTTTTGTTGTTTCACTATTATGATTTCTCTCCACCATAGGTGTTTCTGACTTGTTGGTACCCCTGGTCTTTCCAATAAAAAGTGTCCATTAAAGCAGCTACCCCTGAAGTGGACCCCATGATGGTCCCGAGCGCCTTAGCAAGTGTACAGAGAGTTCTATAAGTGGAATAGCAGGCTTTGGCTGCCTCACATCCCCAGTGACCATGTTTTCTGTGCTGGCAGCAGTGCTCAGAAAGCCGAAGTACAGGCTGTGAGCCTGGGCCCGACGCACCTCACTCCACACGGGCGGTGGGGGACGGCGGACGGCAAGGCTTCGTGGAGCGTGACTGACTCTCGTGTGCCTGGGATTTGTGGTTCTCCATCCCCAGAGGACCCAGTGCTCTGACTCCTCAGTCACCCTCCCTTGTCGCGCCACGTTCAAGTCCTTCCCTTGAGCATCTGCTATATCACATTCCCTTCTATCACGGCTCTGCGGACTGTGCTTGGCTAGTACTCTTCACGGACACGCCTCACTTGCTCGGCCTCTGTTCCTCACAGTTGCCAGAGAGCTGTCCTAACACGATTGCGGCGCTGCTTAAACCAGGTTGATTGGCCCTGTAACAGACTCTTGGAGGGGCAGTGGCTGGATATACGGGTGCTCAGCTGATGGATGACAACGCCACTTCCCAGCCTCACCAGCTTTCCCCAACCCTCTCCCCCCTCCCCGCACCATCGTTCTCAGCAGGCTTACATGCCAGGAGCTCCGGGCTGCTAGTCTGGAAGCTGAGCAAGTCCAGCTGCAGGCCTGAGATGGGGTCTCAGTGGCCTTGGTGGGGGAGGGGGAGGCCTAGTCAACCTGGTGAGACCCCGGCTGGGGCTGCTTCAGGCACACTGGAGGTGGGCAGTGATGGTTTCCCAAAACAAAACCATTGTGCTTTGACAGTAGGCGGGACGGAGATGCCAGGGCTGCCCCGGCAGCTGACGCCCACCCACACCCGGTGGGGTGGGGGGGAAGCAGGGGACTCTGGCTACCTGGGTTTTGTTGTCAGGCCCTTGGTGGAGAGCCTGGCCCATGAATCCTAGGCACCGAAGAGAGTTGTCACATGAAGATAATATGGATCCTGGTGGCCTCTGTGATGGCATGTTTCAGTGACACAAATGGCCTGAGTGATGCGTGTCATGTACGGGCCTATGCAGTAAACAGGGCTGTGCGTCATTTTGATGTCTACACTGGCCGAAGGGGGTGCACGTTTCCCTGGATGGTGTTGCCTTCTCGAGTTCACGGTCCCCAGGCACCGAGTCATGCTGTACGGCCCTGAGGGTGGACCAGAGCCATGTGTACTCCCGTGAAGCATCCCTGCTCTGTTGAAGCAGCTCTGCTCTGTTGAAGCAGCCCTGAATGCCGTAACTCGTGTTTTTTAGCATCTTCCTTTGCCCTTCTTACCATTTAACAAAGGACTCTCTTCCCAGAGAGATTCGGGTGTTTGTGGCTGCGAGGGTGCTTGTGTGCACAGCGGGGCTCCCGTCTGAGAGCGTGTGGTGTGCCAGGTGCCGTCCTGAGTTGGGTTTGTAGGCTGTCACGTCCGCGGTGCCTTTTCCCCCAATGGACATGGACATGTGATCCGGCCCCCAGTGGGCCCACCTCACCCTTGTGGTCCCAGTAGATTTCATGAGGAGCACAAAGAAAATTGTGAGAATATAAGGCTCTGTAGAAAAATGCCACCAGGGGCGCCTGGGTGGCTTAATCGGGTAACTGTCCGACTTCAGCTCAGGTCATGATCTTGCTGTCTGTGGGTTCGAGCCCTGCATCAGGCTCTGTGCTGACAGCCAGCTTAGAGCCTGGAGCCTGTTTCAGATTCTGNGCCACCAGTGGATGCCTCCAGTGGCCTTGGGTTCTTGTCCTCAGATGCTACCTCGCTAAGCTCTCCTAGCCCGCCGCTACCATGGATGAGGACTCCAGGGTCAGGGCCTGTGCAGAGGGCTCGTGCGCATGCCCTGCCTCATGCCCCAGCCTGCGGATTCGCCATGTGGCCCTGGGAGGGGGTGGTTATTGTACCCCAGGGGATGCTGGGCAATATTGGGACACATTTTTGGTTGTCACAACGAGGAGGGGGTGCTACTAGCTACGTGAGTAGAGGCTAGGGATGCTAACATCCTC
Source organism: Crocuta crocuta (assembly GCF_008692635.1). Taxonomy (NCBI): domain Eukaryota; kingdom Metazoa; phylum Chordata; class Mammalia; order Carnivora; family Hyaenidae; genus Crocuta; species Crocuta crocuta. The sequence goes on from NW_027531893.1 coordinate 9,695,810, forward strand.
TGACACCCAGGACACCCCCACAGCAAGGAACTGTTGAGCCCTGAAGGTCATTGGTGCTGAGGCCGGGACACGCTTGGCCAGTCTTATCCCTGTTGCACCCACGAGGACACGGTGCAGGACGATCAGACGACGCGCCCTTTGCTTCCGGTCACGCAGCAGAAGTGGTAGAGCCCAGACGGGGTGAGCGCTGGCCTGCTGGCTGGCTTCCTGCTCCCCTTGCTGTGGTGGCCTGGGCACACTAGTGAGCCTTCCGGCCACCACCTGCCCGTTACTGTAAGCCAGAGGTGGAGAAGCCTCTCTTCTGAGTAGCCAGATGGGAAGTATTGTAGGCTTTGCGGGCCCTGTGGTCTGTCATTGTGATGAAGGGCTATAAGCCGTATGTAAACGGATGGCCACGGCTGGGTCCCCATAAAACTTTGTGTGGAGAAGCAGGCCACGGGCTGGACGTGTGGCCTGTGGATGGTCATTTGCCGACCCTGTTCCTGTACGTGGCGTTTCTCGTTTTGGGGTTTGTTCATTTGTCAGAAAGCACGTGGTATAGTCAGGAGAATGTGGGTTTTGTTTCCATGAAGGTGCAGGTGAACTTCATTCATGTCTTTTACTGACTTGTGACCATGACACTAACCTTCCCAGACTCTGGTGTGCGTCTGTAGAATGGGGCGGTAGTGCTGACCTCACAGCGGTGCCGGGGCTCAGGAGGGAGCTGGTACAGAGATGTGGCCCTGAGCAAGTGACTTTACCTCCCTGGGCCTGACTTGCCTCATCTGCGGAATGGGCTTGGTCGTTTCGGACAATAATGGCTAACTCCCCTGCAGTGCATCTTGGAGCCAGACTTTCTACAAGAAGTGGACCATTTAATCTGACAGCTCTGGGAGCAAGGTGGGCACCATTGTCACCATTGTTACAGTGAGAGGAAACTGAGCCCTGGAGAGTTGAAAGAGTGGCCTAAAGTGGCCTCCCGGCAGGTGGTTGGACCAGGCAGCTGAATCCCAGAGCCCTGGTTCTTAACCACCGCACAAGTTCCGGCTCTCCGCGCCTGTGGCAAATTCTTGAGCTGACGGCAGCACCCTGGCTCTCAGTAAGTCTCCTTAGATATTTCCAGCCGTGGATTCTCATTACTCAGTCGGGTAAGTGTGGGGGCAGTTTTAGCTTTGAAAGGAAAAGGCTTGCTCTCCCTGCATTTGCTTCGTAAGATTGGGGCCAAGTCCTGGATCAGAACGTGGGTGGCCATCCCATGCCTGCTCCCTCTTCTCGCAAGCCACCAGCGGATTCCTTGTCCACCTTCCACAAGCTGATGACAGTTGATCTTTTTGAGGCCTGTGAAGCCAACCTCAGCTTCTTGGTCCACAGATGCATCTGTACTTGGCAGAGGGCTCTGGCCTCACCCCACAGCCTCCCCGTGGACCCCAGGCTCACGCGAGCTGGGGAGGGGGAGGGCCCACGTGCCCAGGCCTGCCCGGCCCTTCTCCAGAAACAGCATCTTGGCCTCAGCTTCTCTTGGGACCAACTTTCCCGGCTGCTGGACTTGGCCGTGCTTCATTCTCAGAACCTCCCACACGGAGATAACAGGACGGAAGAAAGATGAGTGCCTTCTCTCTGTGCTCCAGGTCTGTCTCCTTGGGCACAGATTGCTTTGGTCTAAGTGTGCTGAAAATGATGGGTGGCTGCCCGAACGTTAATTAACTAATCAATTCTTGTTCTGAAAAGCATTGGAAGAAGCTTGTCTTACATGCAGGTGCTAGCAGTGTGGGGTATTAGGTCACCTATACTGTGTCATCATGGGTGTGTTCTGTAGCTTCCCTGAGCCTCAGTTTCCCCACTTGTGAAGCGGGAACAACAGAAGACCTTTCGCGAGATGTTGTGAGAATTCAGTAATTTATAGCCTAAGCGTCAGTTATTTGGGTTGCTACTGCTGTTACCAACATTATCACCTTAGGGGAAAATGTGATGGTCAAGGAGGATGAAAGTGTGGTCTGGCTCAGAACCAAGGGTGTGTGTGCACGTGTGCTTTGTGTGTGTGTGTGTGTGTGTGCGCGCGCGCGCGTGCTTGCGTACATGTACACTCAGGTATGCGTATCCTGGCTGCATTTCCACACGGTTGCCTCTGGTTTCTCCTTGAGTGAAGCACCATCATTTTCCAGGGATGCTGAGCAACGTGGAACCTTGGCTTGTAGCTGAGAAGCTCCTTAGTGGTCACGGCTGTCAAGATGTTGGGGTAAAGCAGCTTTATTGCGATATTTTAAAAATGCCTGTTATTCTCTGTGTGTCCCTTTGCCTGTTGGAATAATGCCTTCGAGCCTTCTCCAATCCCGATCATACTTACGGCTGTGGTCTAAAAATTTGAGAAAGACCTGGAGCTTGGTGGGATGGCCGTGGGCACCCCCGGGCTCCTTCAGCAGAGGTCTCTGGCTCGTGAGGCCCCCATCTCTGGGCCCACCTTCCGGGTTCACCAGCAGCGGCAGCCCCTGGGTGGATGCCCTGTCTCTGGCTCCTTGCTCGGCCTGACGCGTGTCCCTTCCCTGTTGCCATGCTTTTCCCCCACAGACTTCCTCAGCCCTCACAGTCCTGTCTGCTTTTCTCTGATTTTCTCTCGGCTTCAGTCGTCCCCTCCCTCCAGATACCTGTTCTGGTCCTTCAAGCTTCAGCTCCCCCGAGTGCCAGCGCTGAGAGCCTCCCGGCCACACTGCCCAGGCGTCCGTGTGTGCTTACTCCAGTTTCGCGGCTGGCAGTTCACAGGGGAGGGGACGGAAGGAAGGAGGGAGAAGAACGTGTAACACCTGTGGAGTGCGGGGGCGCCTTGTTTCCTCCCCTGATTTCACAGCGGCCGTGCGTATGGCGGTGGGGTTTTTCCCGTTTGAGAAACCTGAAGCTCAGAGAGGGGTTATTCCGCCAGTGACATGAGATGACGAAGGGTTGGGTTCAGACGTCATTCATTTCTTCATCCAGCAGCTTTGCGTCAGGTGCCCGTGGCCGCTCTGTGGTGTTATGGGTGCTGGGCTGGTTGCTGTGAACCAAAGCTTCCCTCCTGGGGCGGGGGTGGGCTCATAGTCCAGGTCCAAACTGGTCCCGTCTGACTCCACGTCTCTGTTTGTGTTTGTCACCCTCTCCTGTGGAAAGGACTCCCCCCCCAAGCAGGTGGTAAGGCCCTCCTTGGAGCGTTCCCTGTGCCCCCCCAGAGCCCGCGTTTGGGGGGCTGGGTGGGAGTGGGGTGCTCCCGTGCTGTTGCCGGGCTCTGTGTGTTGATTGAGGAGACAGCACATTTAGCCAGATCCTGCCTGGTTGTCCTCAGAGACCTGACAGAGTCCTGACAGCAGCCGCCGGACAAGGCGCACCCGGTCTGCCTGTGCCCCATGCTGCTCATTGTCACTTTCCTGCCCTTAACGCTGTGTCCCCAGAGTGCTTATTTCCTTCTGTAGCTGCTGGGTCCATTTGTTAACCATTAGGGTGGTTCATTTTTCAGATAGCCTTTTAGGAAAGATAAAAACAAAGGGATCATCGCTTTCGACTAAAAGGAAATAAGGAGGAAATTGTATTGCAAAGAGATTGTCTTCTGAAACCCTCCCTTCCTAACCCTAGGTTAAAACCTTCCTAGGTTTAAGTTTTGGGTGAAGATTGGTGTGATAAGATGTATAGGTGGATTTAAAACCCTCTCTCGGGAGGTCTTTGAATGGGGAGTTTGAAAAGGAAGCACAGCACAGACAAACCGTCCTAACTTGGGGCAGCTTCAGGTATAGGTGCTTGTGGACAGGGCTTTAAACATTTTTTTGGAAATGTCTATTTATTTTTGAGAGAGAGGGTGCAAGTGACGGAGGGGCAGAGAGAGAAGGAGACACAGAATTCAAAACAAGCTCCAGGCTCTGAGCTGTCAGCACAGAGCCTGACACGGGCTAGGACTCACGGACCATGAGATTGTGACCTAGGCTGAAGGTGGATGCTTAACCGACTGAACCACTCAGGCGCCCCTAAACTTAAAAATTTTTTGATTTTACTGACGATTTTCAGCAACCAAGACATTCCCCGTAAAGTCTTTGATTTCCCTGAAAGACATGGAAAGATCCATCAGGAGTGGGTCTGTGCCCGCTTGGGGCTAAGTATCAGCTGCCCCTTTTCTGGGAGATGTGTCCCCTGTCTGGCCTGATGGCCTGGCTGTTTACCTGCCCAGCCTGTGTGGGCATTTGCTTTAAATCGTCAGCCTCCCAAGCCCTTTTAAAGCAACAGTTTCTCAGATTGGATTTCATATACAGACTTTTGAGGTGTGTCATTCACTCAATATTGGCTCAGCAGCTGTAGGCCAGAAAATGGAATCTGCCAAGATGCATACAGGGAGATGGACCTCTGTCGCCAGACTTTCTCTGTGGGAAATGACTTAAATTGTAACGGGGAGAGGCCAGCAGGGCCCTCAGCAGTACTTGCCACAGCGATGTCCCATGGAAGCACAATTTCTGTGGGCCCGTCCGTGCTCAGTCATGCTTGTCTTACACGGCAGGTCCGCAGGTGGTAGGTCTCCTGGAGCCTTGGACTCCAGGCGGGGCTGGGGTGTGGTGGGAACGTTCTTGCAGACATGGAGAAGAAACCATAATTTTATGTGAATCTGTCACTGTGGAGTGAAGAATTCACTCATCAATCAGAAAAGGCTCTATGCAGGGGTGTTCAGTCATCCCAGGAGTAGCAGCTAGCGCTGTGTGTTTCCAGTGTGCCTGAGGGCTCAGAGCCTTACTCCCGTCAGATCAGTTAGTTCGTATGGTCGCCCCCTACCGTGGGTACCACGGTTATCCAGGTGTTACTTGTGAGGATGTCAGAGCCCAGCAAAGATCCGTCCTGCCCGAGCTCATACAGCTCGCAGCTGGCAGGATCGGGGTTTTACCCTGGCAGTCGGACCTGCCCCCTCCACCCTCTCCAGCCTCCCGAGGCTCAGGGAACATCCACAAACACGGCGGGTTGGGAGGCGAGGACACTGTGTCTGGGTTGAACCATTACATTCGAAGAAGAACCAGTTGGCGGTTAGTGAGGCAGANCCACAGCGATCCCATGGAAGCACAATTTCTGTGGGCCCGTCCGTGCTCAGTCATGCTTGTCTTACACGGCAGGTCCACAGGACTCCAGGCGGGGCTGGGGCGTGGTGGGAACGTTCTTGCAGACATGGAAAAGAAACCATAATTTTATGTGAATCTGTCACTGTGGAGTGAAGAATTCACTCATCAATCAGAAAAGGCTCTATGCAGGGGTGTTCAGTCATCNGCAGGTGGTAGGTCTCCTGGAGCCTTGGACTCCAGGCGGGGCTGGGGTGTGGTGGGAACGTTCTTGCAGACATGGAGAAGAAACCATAATTTTATGTGAATCTGTCACTGTGGAGTGAAGAATTCACTCATCAATCAGAAAAGGCTCTATGCAGGGGTGTTCAGTCATCCCAGGAGTAGCAGCTAGCGCTGTGTGTTTCCAGTGTGCCTGAGGGCTCAGAGCCTTACTCCCGTCAGATCAGTTAGTTCGTATGGTCGCCCCCTACCGTGGGTACCACGGTTATCCAGGTGTTACTTGTGAGGATGTCAGAGCCCAGCAAAGATCCGTCCTGCCCGAGCTCATACAGCTCGCAGCTGGCAGGATCGGGGTTTTACCCTGGCAGTCGGACCTGCCCCCTCCACCCTCTCCGGCCTCCTGAGGCTCAGGGAACATCCACAAACATGGCGGGTTGGGAGGCGAGGACACTGTGTCTGGGTTGAACCATTACATTCGAAGAAGAACCAGTTGGCGGTTAGTGAGGCAGAAAAACATGACCTTTCCATTTCAGATCAGGTTACAGGAGACCATCACCAGAGACCCAGAGGCGTTGATTGTTCTAGAGCGGGCAGCAGAAGGTTGAGGTTCTGCAATGCTGCAGTCTTTCAGCTCTTAGGGAGGAAGTTTTGTTTCGGATTTCCCTGTAACACGGGCGGAGCGACGGTATTCGGAATAGAGTCTCTGCCCAGCACCCCATGACGGCATGGGGGAGCCATCAATAAATTTGACTGCAGAGAGGTTCTTGGCAGGCATTAAAAAACAAAAAACGAAACTTGTAGTGGGTGACCTGAGGCTCTGTTCGCACTCCCCTTTATCTGTTCCGATCGGCCCGGGCGCGTTGGCACATCTCACTGGCTGCTCCTTTTACCGTGTGGACTCCACTACCTTAGAGTTCTCTTCTCTTTCTGAGAAGCAATTGGGATACTGTGTTTTCTCTTTGTTCGCGGTTTGCATTAAAACTAGTGACTTGTGTGCTTTCTTAAAGGGTATTTTCAAAGGGGGGCAAATGACAAATCCATAATTGTCCCAGTTTGGAGCGAGAAGACCACGGTACCAGGGAGTCCTCTCTCCTGTAGCTGTGCCCTGAGGGGAAGGCACAGCGACTGAACCTTAGTTGAACACCAGCTGTGGCCAGACTCTTGAGAGTTTTACCCGCTTAACGACCCATGGCAGCAGGTAGCAGTAGACTCTTGGGGACAGGGACACTGAGTACATGACACTGAGCCTAAGTTGTGTCACCTGATCAAGGTCAGCGAGCCAGGTGATGGAGCTGGCATGCAGATGTAGATTTGTCTTCCCTCTGAAAGCCCTGTTTGCGTCACAGTGCCACATTGTCGCCAAAGTTACTAGATGGAGATCTTAGAAGGTTCCCACTCAGAGTCTACCTTTCCCAACACACCATTTTGACTCTATGCTTTCAGCACAGAGCAGTCTTTGCAAAATGTCCTGGAAAAGGCCGCTGCAGGCCAGGCACAGCCCGGCAGCTCCCTCCTGTCCGCTGAGCTCCCACGGCGCACACCTCCATCCCTGCATGGCACCTCCTCACAGCTCTGGAGCTCCCAGCCTCGGGTCATAGCATCCACAGGGAAGCGGGTCCCACCTCTTTCTGGAAGTCTCTGGTACCATCCCCTCCCTTCTCCTGCACTCTGATGTGGTTCCTTGTCCCTGAGACAGTTACCTGGGATGGGGGTGAGAAATGGCACAGGGACCCTTTCCCTTGATAATTCCTAAAAACTCGTTGTCCTCTGTGTTACAGAAGCATTTCCCTTAGATCTGCTGACTGCGTAGTCTGCAGGCCCCAGTACAGAATGAAACTGCGGATCTTTGTTGAAAAATTAGGATGAAAGTATCTTCCTTCCACCCTCTCTCTCTTTACCTGTCAGGGTGGTTTTTAAAGTTTTTATTTGCCCTTGAACATCATGTTCCCATGGGGACCCTCACACCCCTTGCGAGTACAGACGGTCGCAGGTGCCAGGAGCCCAGTGCCATGGCGTGAGCTGTGCGGGCCTGTGCTGCACCCTGTCAGGTGTGGAGCCTGGTGGCACTTCTGGTGGGGAGGTCAGAGAAGCAGGCAGCCAGGACCCTGCGTGTCCTCTGTGCATGCGCACAGCCCACTGCCCATCAGACTTGACTTAAACAGCCTCAGTTCACAGGTGAAATTACTAAGAACGTCAGGGTGGTGAGCACAGAGCATCAAGCCCAAGTGCAGGCCACCAGGCTGGTCATACACCCCGGCCCTAGACTGCTGACTCAGTTTTTGGTCATTTCCATAGCAAGTGACACGCGGTCCCCTTTTTGTGTACTTCCTGTGTTCTGCAAAGACATGTTCAGGTTGTGTTGTAGGGAAGAGGCATCAGGGCTGGGTGGTCCTTCGCAGAGCCTGTGGCGAGGAGAAGCGCGCATGTGTGTGTCTCATGCTGTCACGGAAGGGGTGGGATGTGGGGACGCTGGCTCCTGCCACCATATTGGCTCAGACGTGTCCGCTGTCGTTGAACAGCGTGTCCCCCGCAGGCCTGTCAGTGGCCTCTGACTTGGCCCAGTCAGTGGGCTCTCTGACTGCAGCCTGCCCCTTGAGTTGAGGCTCTGTGGCCTTTCTGTGGAGAAAAGCTCCTCCCCCTCTTTGCAGCCAGGGCTCAGCATGGACCTGTCGCATGGAGTCCCCTCCCCTTTGGGCAGGGCCCTGATGGGCCCCAGCCGCATCCCCATCCCCTGGCCCATCTTCATCCCCCGAGGCCATCCCCTTCCCCCTGGCTCATCCCCAGTCTCTTCCTGGGACGACTACTTCCCCGGTACTGAAGCCAGTGAAACTGGTGTGTTAACGCGCCTGGCAGAGCAGCAGGTTGTTTTGAAAGACCTGTTTCAGTTGTTGATTTCTGGCCAAGTGTATATGGCAGCACGTGCAGGTGTTAGTGTTTTGGTGCCTCCACCAGGATAAACGGCCCGAAGACAGGAGACCCCTGCACAGCTGCCCCCACTCTTCAGACTCTTTTTCCCGAAGCTGTAATGGGAAGTTCAGGGTAGCATGGAGGGAGGCCCCCCACTTGGGGAATCAGACAGACCTGGCTTTGAACTGACCAGCAGGTGGCTGTCAGTTACTTGAGCAGCGTGGGTCTCTGTTTTCTTACCCATCAAATGAGGGAGAAGTCCTCCCCGCTCGCGAGAGGGTTAGGTGACACAGCCCACGTAAGGTGGGCACAGTGCGGCCGGTGTCCACCACTCTCGCTGGCTCGTACGAGCGTCTCTTCGGCAGCTGGAGCCCCGCGAGGAGCCTCCCGGGGGGACTGTCCCAGGAGATCACGTCGAAGCGTGGCTGATGTCCAGAAACTCTAACACTGCGGGGAGTGGGATGCAGAGACCTCCTGCTCTGACCTCACTCACGGAAATTCTGTTGGTATTTTTTTCACATTTCACAAACCGCGAGCACCTGGGCCGGGCGCAGGTGCATGCGCTCTGGTGCCCACCCTCACGCGAGCCCGACTTGGTCCTGCCTCTGTGGAGTTTATGCTGTAGCACAGAGAAGACGCTAAAAACAAGTTGCCCATCAAGAAGTTAATTTAGGAGTAGTTTTTCTGTGTTTAAAAAAAAAAAAAGACACACACACATAGGGATTTAAAGAGTGTTTTGTTGCTTTGTGGAAGGGTTGGCCATCCGGCATGTGAATGTGCCAGTCTGTCAGTAGCTTGTCCCATGCCAGCTCCTCTTGGGCCTGAGTGGCCAGGGGCCGCAGACAGCCCTCCGTTTGTGGTCACGGGGGTGTCCCCTTTGGATGGCACACATGTGGCAGCTGGCTTCCTCCCAGGGAGCCCCAGGGGGTGGAGAAGGCAAGAGTAAGACGGGGCTGAGTCTTCTGTAACTTACCTTAGCAGTGGCTTCACAGAACTTCTGCCATTATCTGTTCAGAAGTCATTCCTGGGTCTGGGTCACACTTAAGGGGACAGGATGACATGTAGGCAGGAGGTGAACAAACCCCATTTTGTTAGGAAGAGCCCCTGCAGCCAGGTGGTCGGGGAACCCCACACCAAGGAGGTGACTTTTGGGCTGGGGTCTCAGCGATGAGAAGGAAGAACAAGGAAGCCCGAGGGAGACTCTGAGATGGCAGGGCGCAGCAGAGGGACTGGGAGACCCTGGTGTCAGGGCGTGGTGAGTTAGGATCCGGGAAGGAAGAGGGGGGCTACCTTCACATGCCCACGGGTGATTCAGGGAGCTGGCGTGGTGCCCGATGGTCCCAGCACCATGGGCGGAGCCAGGGCAAGCTGGTAAGTTGGGCCACGGCCTGAGGCGTGTGGTTCCCACCACTCGTGAGACTGTCCTCTTTGCGGGAGTGAGGTGCCCGGGTCTGGGAAGGCTGCTGAAATGCTGCCATAGCGGGGGCAGCAGACCTTGGGGGCTGGACAGTCCCAGATCAGGGCTCGAGCAGGTCCACGTCTTGGTGGGGCCCACCTCCTGCACCTTCCTGTACCCTCCGTGGTGGGGGCGGGCAGCAGCCCCTGCTGTGATCTGAACGTCTGCGCCCCCTGCACAGAGCCCAGTGCCCATGGGGGTGGTCTGCGGAGGTGGGGTGTACGGGGCTCGTTGGAGCAGAGGGACGGAGACCTCAGCAGGGAGCTTAGGCCTCGATGAAAGAAGCCCATGAGCCCCTGGCTTGTGAGTTCCATCTTATGAACACACAACAAAGAGCAGCAGCCTGCTGCCTGGAGAAGGGCCATCACCAGATCCCAACCCCAGCCCAACCCCACTGTCACCCTGCTCTGGGGCTTCCAGCCTCTGGGACAGCTGAGAAATATATATATGTACATATTTTGTAATTTACCCTAATACTGTTCTAGCAGCCTGAACAGTCGAAGACAGGCCCTAATCCCATCCGTGGGGCTCCGTCCTCGTGACCGGTCAGCTCCCAAAGGCCCACCTCTTAACGACGTCTCCTGCTCGGTAGGCTTGGTCTCGCTAGGTATGGTCTCAACAGTGAGATGTAGAAATGGTCAGAGCTGTAAGGAAATCGTATCTCCTCGTGTTCATGGGACACAGTGGGCAGGCTAGTCATGGCTACAGATTCAAACCCATTTTGTCTGCCCTGAAATTCCATGTTGTGTGTTGGCTTGCTTTCTAAACCATCCTATCCTGTCTTTCCATTGTGAGGACCACAGAGTGTAAAGAAATCTTACTGGTGCACACGTTTCTGTGTGTGACCAGAAGCTGTGAGAATCTGAATCCTACTGCCTGGTTGTTTATTGAGCCCTCGTTGTGTATGGAATCTTTTAATCCTAACAGCAACCCGATGCCTTACGTGCTTCTGTGGCCGCCATCTTGTAGATGCAGAAACTGACACCCAGAGAGGCTGAATGATTTGTCCAAGGTCATCCACCAAGCCCCTGGCAGACAGGGGTTTGAACCCTGGCCTTCCAGGTCCAAGTTCATCCTCCAGGCCACTAGCCTACACTGCCCACTTACACTTGAGCACAACCTTCCTTCTGTACAGGTGTTTGTGGCCCCAGCTCACCGCTGGGTGATGACTTGGTTTCTCCATGCAGGGAGAAGCTGGGCGCTCATTACCTGAAGGAGGCGTCTCTCAGCTCCAGGCGAGTGCTGTGTGGTATGAGAAGGGGACTCTCCAGGGGGAAAAAGCATTTTTTGGATGCTCATAAAATTTAATGTTTTTCATTTACCGTCTTTCTTTTGAAACTTGGGCATAGTACACATATCCATGTTTGAAATATTCAGGAGGTCCCTGCAGGCCTTCTCAAGGAGCATGATTAAGAATGCAGGCTGGACTCCCTTCATTGCTAGAAGATGTTGGATTATGACAAAGAGCCATATAATTTGAGAATTTACATCTTTATATGAAATTCTGCGCTTTCTGGCACCCTGCACAATAAATGCTAAAGCAACACTCCAGGGTGAAATATATTTTGAGGAAACCTCTGGATCAGGGAGCAGGTGTTGCATACCTGATAGTACATAACTTGCCGGGTTCCGGCGGCCGGTCCTGCGGAGTCAGCAGCAGCTGTCCTGTGCTCAGCCCCGACCTGTGCTGGCCTGGGGGCTGGGAAGGCTGCTCTTGACCCAGCAGCCCTGCGGCTCTCTGTGACAGGGCCCCACCTCGCAGCCGGGGAGACGGAGCTCAGAGCACAGGCACTTGGGGATGGGGGCGGCTGGGTTTCATCTTGCTCAGGATGCTTCTTGCCCTGCAGGCTTCCGTGTGGTGTAAGCTCCGGCCCCCACGTTCCCCCACCCCACTGTCCACACGGTGTGGGGACTCTCAGGGTCTGAATCCCACGGACACCGGGGCTCCCTGAGGGCCACCACTGATGCGGGGCACCTAGGACAGTGCTTGGCACACCAGCCAGTAGGCAAGTAGGCAAACGAAGAGGGAGTTCCGGAAGTGTGCAGGGAGGGTGTCTGGCCTCAGGCGTAGCTCTGTAAGATGCCCAAGAGACTGTAGCGCGGTAGCTGGCAGCGTGGACTCTGGTATTGGATTCCAAGTGATGTGTGGACCAGCCTGGACCAGGACCCAACCTCCGGCTCCCCGTCTGTGCCGTGGAGACGGCAGCTAGAAGGTGGCCACCGCCAGGCAGCATTTTGTCTCTCGTGCCGGCTGCCGTGTCCGCGGTCCAGGGACGGCGCCTGGGGGCTGGCAGGCCCTCCACAGAAACTTCCTGAACGGAGGAGCCCGAGCTTTTCAGGCCTCTCCAGAGAGGGAGCGTGCTGTGGCCGTGCCTTGCCGGCTGCCTGAGCGCCAGCTGACGCGGGTGAGGCCAAGGGCTCCGTCCCTGCTCCCTGCGAGCTCTCTGTGACGCGGGTCCCCCGCCCTCCACCCCTGCCTCCCATGCCTGCTCTCCGGGCGGGCGGACAAGGCGTCCTGTGCGGGGAGCTGCCTGCCCACCCCGGGGCCGCGCGACCATTAGCCGTCCTCCGCCAGCCGCCCTGTAGCAGCTGTACTTGGAAAGGACAGGCCAGTGAAGCTGTGTCAAGGCATTCTTGACCCGTTTCCACAGTGTTTTGTGCCCGTAATGGGTTATAAGTGCAACCGTTGTGGGATGCCAGGTGGACTGTTTTATCTCCTGTGTTAACAGAAAGGAGACTGCGTCCTCTTCTGTACCATTGACCCTCCCATAATCCAGCAAAAATAAGCCCTGGGAGTGCCTGGGTCACTTGTCACTGTCACTTGGCAGTGATCCAAGTAAGATGTGTGGGCCTGGGGGAGATCCTGTGCTCCATGCAGGGATTGTGAATTGTGTGGGAGACAGCATTGTCTGCTGGGTGCACGAGGGCTGGCCACGGCATTGCTGCGCTTCCTTCTGTGGGCGTTTTGTGTAACAAAGAGTGTGTCAATCCGGGTGTTGGCTATTGCAAAACCACCTTGTGATTATGGGGGAACCATAACCTATCCCCCCGCCCTGTGAAACAGGAGCAACAGTAGCACCTGGAAGAATGTCTAAGGCCCCTGGGTACAGTTGTACAGGTTGTTTACTGCACAAGGGCATGTGCTCAGGTACTAGTAAGAGCTGTATATAGCCCATACCCCACTCACTGAGCTCAGGCTTCATGAGACTGTAGCTACTCAGAATACACACCTTTTTTCTTCCTTGTGCAAAAGATCTTTTATCTCTGCCCCAGCTGATGCTTGATCTGTATTAAGTGTTCAGAAAACAGTAGCTGCTGTTGCTCCCGTTTCCCGTTGATGAATCATTTGTGGAGACAATGGATGATGCATCAGAGGAGTGGGGAAAGGAGATAAACAGAGATTTGAGTTAAGTTTTGAAGGGTAGATAGGATTATTGGAGGGGGAGCACGTAGTCTGGTTTGGTCAGTGCCCATCTCTGCTCCCCTCCCCTTCCCACCTCGCCGTTCCTTCTCTCGCTTGTATGCTATGCCAGGGAAATCAATGGGATGCCGTTGAAAGCTATTGTTACATTTGGAGCCTTGGAGAAATTTCAGTGCAGACAGAATGGCATAACGCATCTCCCTGTGCCCGTCGCACTCCCACCCAGCGCCTTCTCTAAGGCCAGCCTTGTTGCCTGCCGACCCTCCTGGACCCCCTTCTCCATGTGCTCTTGGTTGACAGGTGCTAGCAGAGAGGGCTGTGACCCAGTGTGGGTTTTACAGGGACTGTATGAGCACCAGCTTGGGGGGCGGGACGGGGAACGAGACGGGTGGCCGGGGCTGCCGTGTTCGTCCAGGTTGGGTATGAGGGTGCTTGTGATCCAAGGCTGGGGGGGACTGGTTGGAGCAGAGGGAGCAGATCCAGGAGGGGTTCAAGCTGTGGGCCGTACAGGCCTGTGCCATGGCTGCTTTTGTTGGCACCCGGTTAATAGCAAATAATGGCTAGCAGTATGGACTACTTAGCACACGCCGAGCTCTAGGCTAAGCACTCCTCATGTGTTAAATCCTTTAAATGTCAGAAAAGCCCTGTGACATTTACCACGGTCACCAACGTCACTTTATGGATGAGAAACTGAGGCCCGGGGAGGGAAAAGCGACTTGGCCGAAGCCTCTGCCCGAAAGGGGGGAAGCCTTCTGGCTCCGGGTGCACGCCCTGAACACCCTGCCAGGCAGCCTCTGCGCTGGTGCCCCGGCAGCACAGACGACGGGACCGGCTCCAGCGCCTTGCGGCTGCATGGTGCGCCTGCGCCTGCCCCTGTCCCGGGTGCGCACGGTGGGCAGCGGGGCCGGGGCTCGCGGTTTCCTGGGGCCCTGCCTTCCCTCCAGTCATCGCTCGTGTGAGTCACCACCGCTGCGAAGGTGTTGGCAGCTACTGTGTTACCGCGGTTTCTAGCGGCTCCCATTCCGCACTTGCTCCTGAAGGGCCCTTAGCAGAGGCCGGAAGGCAGAGGTGCTTTCTGGGCTGCGAGCAGCTGCTGCCCGTGTGAACTTGTGCCGCGGCTTCCTTTGTGTGTTCTTGGAAAGGTGGAGCGAGGACCAGCGTTCGGGCCCGGACCCAGCAGCTCCGTGGCGGGGCTGTCACGTTACCTAAACCCCTCCTCCTCAGCGACATCCTGTTCTTAATGGAGCTGTTGTTAGTTCTGGGTGTTTCTCCCCCCGCCCCCATTAAATAGTAATCCCGGCCAAATGTTTTCCAGTACTACGTCCCGCAAGCTTGGCCTTCCCGGCGCACAGGGGCTCCCTCCGGAGATGAAGGCAGCTGTTTCAGCCTAAGCTCAGCACTAGGGTTTCCTCACAAGTCAGTACTTACCTCGACGACTTTGCAGACAGAGCCCACTCGGCCCTGCCTCAGTGGCACTTGAGGGCGGGTCTGCCTCCCAGGCGTCGGCTGAGCATGTCTCTTGCCAGCTTTGTGATGTGCTGTCATGCAGGGCCAGTGTCGCCGTAGCAGAGCTGCTGCCTCGTGGCGGGGGAGGGAGAACAGGTCCTGGGCTCTGCGCCCTTCCCCCCAGCAGAAGCAAAGCAAAAGGTGGCCTGGAAAGGAGGAGGAGACTGGAGAGACTAGGAAGGCAGGGGACGCAGGACCGTGAGTGCTGGCTGGGCTCACAGACCCCTTCTCGCAGACCATTGCTTGCTCTTTCTGAACCTGGTTTCCTCACCTGTAAAATGGACATAGAGCTACACTTCCCAGGCTGGTTGTACCTGCTCATGTATGAAGCCCCTGGAGCGCTGTCTGACCCCAGAAAGTACTCGTTAGGATCACCTAGAGCTCGTTCACCGGGGTAGGCACTGGGCAGCTACCAAACCCTTTGCTTCGTTCCCCATGACGAACCTGTGCAGTAAGGGACAGGGTCCTCATCTGACAAAGGACGTAGCATGCAAGAATGAGAGATGCGAAACTGTTTACTCAGGGGGCCACACAGCAGCGAGTAAGCAGAGCTTGGATTTGACGTCCACACCCCTTATTTTTCTGAGTCCCATGCTGACATTGAACACCCTGCAGTCGTATCTGACTGCCCCTTGGAGTGCCTTCATGTCAACATTGTCCCTTAGAAACCAGCTTCCAAAAGGTCTTCACATGAAGCAACAAACACTTTGCAGAAGGCTTACCCTGGAGCCAAGGTGCTCCCAGAATCTTCTCGGGGCTCCTCCCTTGGACCCCGAATTCCCCAGCGGGTCTGCCGTAGCAGAGGCTCCCACTCCCTCTGGGTGCTCTCTCCCTTCCTGGAGTGTCTCTCGGGGTGGGTGTAAAATGGTGTGCGGCTGGGCCTCCGGTGGTGCAGAGGGCAGCGGGGGCAGGTCGGCCAGCTGGTGACAGCTGCACCCTGTAGAGTCGATGTGCCTTTTCCCAGATGGGGTGTGTGTGTGTGGTGTGTGTGGAGTGTGTGTGTCTGTGTGGTGTGTTGTCTGTATGGTGTGTGTGTCTGTGTGGTTTGTGTGTGTGAGTGTGTGGAGTGTGTGTGTGGTGTGTGTGTGTGTAGTGTGTGGTGTGTGTGTGGTGTGTATGAGTGTGTGTGGTGTGTGTGTGGTGAGTGAGTGTGGTGTGTGGTGAGTGTGTGTGGTATGCATGTATGTGGTGTGTGAGGGTGTGTGGTGTGTGTGTGTGTGTGTGTGTGTGTGAGAGACATGGTGCCTTGTCCTCAAGTGCATGTCCATAAATGTGTGCACCGCGCATGTGTGACGGAGCCTTGTCCCGAGGGGGGCGTGAGTGTGCCGGTGCCCCTTGCGTCGGGTGGCCCTCTCTGTCCTTGGCCCAGGTCCGTCACCCCTGGCAGCCCCGTGCTGCGGAGACTGCGGCTTGCGTCCTGGTCATGGCGGAGGGGGAGGCAGGGTGGAGACTCCCAAAGGTGGACTCAGAACTTTGAATCTTGGTTCTGACTTGACTGGCTTGCTGTGTAGCCATGGGCAAGGTGCTTATTAGCCTCTGTGCCTCAGTTTCCTCAGCTACAACACTAGAAGGAGGAGCGTGACCTCCCAGGGAGCCACAGCTTCAGATGAGGTGCTTCCTGGGCAGAGGGTAGAGCAGCCGCAGTGCAGAGGAAGCGCCCCGTGAGCCTGACACGCCCTCCCCGTGGTCGCTGTACAAAGTAGCTCTCGTGTCCCACCCTCGGAGTCTCGCGGTGCCGGTGGAGGAGCTGGAGACCTGGTCTAGAGTCATGGCCCTGGTACGAGTAAGCTGCATGCGCTTGCATGGGCTCTCCACCTTCTTGAGCCTAAGCGTCCCCTGTCCCCAAACGGTCACAGGCTCTTGGTCAGTAATTTATCAACCGCCTGAAGGGTCACATGATGGAAAGTCACATTACGGGCTGTGGAGCCATCATTACTGGGCTCAAACCTCCGCTGTCACTCGTGAGCTCTGTGACTTGAGACTGTTCCATAGTCCTTGAGCCCCACCTTCCTTGCCTGGAGAATGGGTATGATCAGCAACTGTAGGAAACGTTCAACACCCCAGGTCAGAGAAAGTGATGGCAGCTATAATTTCCCCAAAGACGTGTGTCGTGGGCTGGGTCTGCATACTCATTATTTCAGTTAACATTCCTCATGTTCTTCGTTTTCAAGCCCGGATTGATACTGGGCAAGAAAACAACACAGAGGCGCCTGAGTGGCTCATTTAGTTGACTGTCCTACTCTTGACTTCGGCTCAGGTCATGATCCTAGGATCGTGGGATCGAGCTGCGCATCAGGCTCCAAGGTGGGCGCGGAGGGCGCTTGAAATTCTCTCTCTCTGTCTCCCTTGTTCTAAAATAAAATTTAAAGATGTATAGCTATCTTATAGTGACAGATATTGATAGCATTGGTTCTATCTTTGTTTTTTTAAGTTTATTTTGAGAGAGACAGACCATGAGAGCAAGAGAACGGCTGAGAGAGAGGAGGAGAAGGAAATTCCAAGCAGGCTCCTCACAGTCAGCACACAGAGCCTGATGGGGGTCTCAAACACACGAAACTGTGAGATCATGACCTGAGCTGAAATCAAGAGACCTGTAACCAACTGAGCCACCCAGACTCCCCAGTTGTTGTTTTTTTTTTTTTTTAAGAATTCAAATATCCTCTAAAAGTGATCATAATTTGGCTTTCATTTTTCATCATTAACTCCCCGTTTCTGATAATTATTAATGCAAGGCAGAGCCAGTTTTTTTAAACTTCCAATTCATTGCAGACTGACACCTGTGTACACTCCCCCCTCCCAAAAAAAAACCCCAGAAAAACTGGAATTCCGAAAAACTGGAATTCCTGGATTGCATTGCAATACGAAATCGTGTTCACTGTTTTTAGATCTTTACTGTGAACTTGAGTTCTTCCCTTGTCCCACTCTGGCAGCCCGCAGTCCACCGTCCGTGTCCTGACCCCGGTTCACGGACCCCTCAGGGCAGCGCCTGCCGCAGGCTAACCGCCATTTCTGAGTGCCACCCGCCACATTGCACTTGCCAGTTGCTGCTGTCTGTGGTTAGCCGGCACCCTAGGGTACTTATTCCCTGGCTTGTGGCTTTGTTCACCTCCGTGAGGAGTTGGAAGTGGACAGCTGACAAGTGGAGAAGCTTCTGTGACATCACTGCATGCAAATAGGAGCTGAAAAACTAGGTTTCCTACAAGTCAGGACCAGCCCAACTGCAGTTGATACCTCATGGGCGGCTCCCAGAACTGCGTGATTCTCACGGCCCATGGGGCCTTCCAGAAGCACTTTGTTGGACTTCCTACCCCCAATGATTCAGAATTTCCAAGGGGAGGCCCCCAGATCTGTAGTTTTCAAACACCCTCCAAGTGGCTAATAATCAGCTTAGTTCGGGGGCCTCTGGCCCACATGGCACTGCTTCCCTTCCCCCGCCCCCCCCCCCCCCCGTGGGGCAGATTCCTCTCCTTAACCCACGAGGGGCACAGCTTTCTAGCATAGCTCAAGATGGAGTGCAGAGAGCACAGACAGGGAGCCATCCTGCCCTGCCACTTCCTGACTCGGACACTTAGCTCTGTAGCCCAGCCTCACAGAGCCTCGAGGCTCAGCCTCCAGGAGGCATGCAGGCCAGGGTCGTGTGGGCTGATGGATATGATGCCTGGAAAAGGCCTGGCATGCAGTGGGTGCTCAAAAGCAGATGAAGACAGATGGGCACCGGCAAGGTCTTAGTCTTTATTAAGGTGCAGGTGCAGTGTTCTCTTCTCAGAGAGAGGTTCTTGAACCTTCCCTTGCAGCCCCTGTACATGGGACCAAAGACCGACTTGTGCATTTGATAAAATTTATGATGCTGACACCTCTGAGTGAATGTTTCTGGGGTCTTCGGGCTGTGTGACCAGAACAGCCTCAGTGGCTGTTAAAATTTGGGGGTTGTCATGGTCTAGTTAATCAGGGAAGAGTCTAATTAGGTGGCTGAGGGAGGGAGACTGTGACTAGATAGAACATTCTGATATCAAAGGAAATGCCAGAGGCATTTTTGAAAAAATTTTTAATTCTTTCATGATTTGGCAGGTAATTATGATAATTCTTGGGATTTTTCACAGACTTAAAAGCTTTTTCACAGCCACATTATTTTTGGAAATAATCTTCTCTGATGCTCCAGCTGGAATGGATTGCTCGTCTCCTGAAGTTCCAAAGGCATCGTCTTCCAAAGCCCAACTCAAATGTCACCTTCTTGATGACATGTTACCCCGTCCCTTATGCCAGGGATGCCAGGCAGGTGTCTTCCACAGGCCAAGGTGCTGATCACTTGGTAACGGCTGCCCCAGTGTTTTCTTGAGGAGGCAGTGCGGCAAGCAGCTAGTGATGTCTGCCAAGGGCTGGAGGTGGGAGATGGGAGGTGAGCCTGCTTAATTTTACTGATCCCTGTGGTTGAGCATTTAGGTAGTTTCTGGCCATTTGGAGCTAAACTGGTGCTTCGGGCATGGGGTCAAGTAGAGGGGCTGGGTAACTCCCAGAGGTTTGCCAGGTCCCAGGTGAGTGACATTAAAGGTTTGTTAGGTGTTGTCAAATCGCCTGTGACTTAGACTTTGTGAATCTGTCTACCTGCCGTCTTTGTTCTCTCTGGGGGAGGACTTCCCTGACACCCCGTCCTCTTCCCCAGCCCTTGTCTCTCCCTGAGCTCTAAGTTTGTCTAACTTGTAGGGTGTGAACCCCATGACATGCCTGCCTCCCCCCACCACAGCTAGAATAGGGCCTGCCACATGATGAGCAGTTCTGTTGGTGACATTTCCTCCATGGGGCGCAAGGAGTCTCTCACCATAGCTGAGCTCCTTGCTGTGGCATGTGTGGCCACCTTGCATCTGGCCTCTGCAGACATCCTTTTCCTCTGCTTCCTGTCCATGCCATCACCCATCCTGTAAGGCCGGCCCTCCTTCGCTGAGCGCACACCACACCCAGCCCAGACCCATTGCGGCCGCTCATGGCTGCAGCAGTGGCCCCGCGTAGTGGGTATGGTTAAGCGATGCGCAGCAGAGCACGCTGTAGGTGATAGAGCCCTAGCTTGTCTTGCGCCAGAACCTGAGCCCTTGGCTGGCTGTCTCAGGTGCCCACGCCACTGCCAGCAACTTCGGGGCCTTGGCAGCCGTAGTTTCCTTTGCTGAATGTGCCTTTCTCCTCCCCATCTGCAGGGCGGCCTCCTCGAGCTCAGCACGTTTATGGGATGTAGAAGGTCTGAGTGACTTCTTTAGATGCCAAAGGTGAAGGGCCAGTGATGGGGTGAGAGAGAGGCCGGCACCAGATCAGCGGTGTTTGGGTTTTATTTATCTTTAGGGCAGTGGGAAGCATTGAAGTTTTTAAACAGCAGGTGACAGCCTCCGATGTTGCTTTGGGAAGATCACTGGGTCTGCTTGGTGGAGGAGGGACTTGAAGGGTAGCTGCTGATGTCCCTCCCTCCCCGTTCCCTGTTCTCCATTCCTCTGTGGCTGCTGAGAGTCGGGAATGGTCAAGTGGGACCTGTAAGTGCCTTCAGAGCCTCGTAAAAACTCCAGCCGGCAGTGCTCAAGCTTCCCGCTTTTGTGTTTACGATCTCCGCCTTGGTCCTGAGATTCTGGGAGACTTGAATCCGTTTCTCATAACATTAGACATGGAAAGAGGCACTCCCGGAACAGTCTGCTCGGCCTGCTTTATGTAAGACCAACGCCGTGAGTCTCCGCGCCGTATGTGGGGATCTCTAATACGGAAATTCCGTTTCGGAGCCTGGCAGAGAAACCGTGAACCTTGTAGTTTTCATGGCTACTCGAAATGAGTGCATAAAATTTTGTCTCGTCCGTTCCACCGGATTTCCTCTTCTTCCTCCCTGCCCCTTCCCTGGTGAAAAGAAAGCTTTGTCTGACATGGTCAAGTCACTCTTGGGGCTGCAAAAGAGAACCAGGGTTTTGACAGCTCATGATAAATACCATTCAAGCTGGGATGTTTCAGTGTTTTATGCATTTATGGAAAATTGCTTTAACACTCCGGCTGCACTGCAAAACAAAGCAAAACAAAAACAAAGCAAAAGCCCTGCTTTGCTTGGGAAATGACAGTGGCATTTATGTAAAGCTCAGTGTTGTGGGGGCACGTTAGCAGGTATTTAGCAGTGATCCTGGCACTGGGGTGTGTTTCCTGCTAACTGTGTGGTTACAGATTCTCAGGCCTGAGGAGGCTCATGGAGAATTTATGTGATTTCTGTGTGGAGGATCTGCGCACACACACTTACTAGTGACACTGTGTTTGTTTGTGAAAGGCCAAGACAAGATCATCTTCTGCTTTTTTTTTTTTTTTAAATATAAAAGGACTAAGGCGATGGAGAAATAGTAATTTTAGGTCTGTATAAAAACGAGGCTGGTTAGAGGCTCAGTGACTTAGTCTCCCTTGTTAATTGCATGGTACTTGCAGTGTCTTTCCTGCCCTTCTCGCCTTGTGTTCTGCCCTGGTTTGTGAGAGGTGGGCACCTGAGGGATGGGGTCGCCACGGACAGAGCGGGGTTCACGTGGCAAGTCAGGGAAGCCTCAGGATTGGATTGGGAGCCCGGTACGTTTCATGTCAATTGTACCGCGGCTGCCTTTAGTTTCAGGCCAAGAATTTTAATTCTTTTAAAGAGCCCAAGTGATTATACCTGCTGGTAAATGGAAGCATGTTCATGATCAGGAAACTAAAAAGTAAGGAAAAGTAGAAATAATGGAAAGAAAATCTGTCCCTTGACTAATGTTAACATCTTGCGCATTTCCTTTTATGCCTTTTACCTTTTATATGACAACATATCAGGGGGGAAAAAAAGGAGGGCTCTCCTTTACTCCTCCTGAGGTATCAGGACTTAGGTTAATGATCCTTTCTTTTCCCACAAACTGTGTCCCTAGATCCCTTCTTTATTCTGACCGTATGTTTTATATTTTATATATAGTACTTCTTACAAGTGGTCTGGTAATATTTTTGTCTTAACTAGTGTTAACTTACACTAGCTGCCTGGCTATAGTCTGTGGTATGTAGAAGGGGCTCTCTTTTGGGAAAAACAGGGAGACAGGGTTGGGTGAGGGTCTCTTGACCTCTGCGTTCTCGAGGGATTCTCTTTTTTTTGTCATTTATTTTTGAGAGAGACAGAGGGTGCAAGTTGGGGGAGGGCAGAGAGAGGGAGAGTGAAAATGCCAAGCAGGCTCCACATCACCAGTGCAGACCCCAGTGTGGGGTGAACCCACAAACTGTGAGATCATGACCTGAGCCGAAGTTGGACACTTCACTGACTGAGCCCCCCAGGTGCCTCAAAGAGGGATTCTCTTCGAGATACTGGCAAGATTCTTCTTTGAAGGTTCCTGAAGGGCATGGCAAGATGACATCACATTTCTCTAAAATGTTTCAATAAGTTATAGTTGAATTTGATTTTAAGCCCCTTCAAGATTACTCATGTAATCAGAAAAATTACTTTGTTTTGACCATACAGGGTGGGGGGGTATCTTTGTAAACGAGTAGCTGGAAAGGTCTCTTGTGGATTCTGTATGTCAACCCTATGGCAGCCTCTGTTCTGTTTCTTTGGGATGAGCCAGCAGTGTTGAATTGCAAACATTCGAGGGCTCCCCATCGGCCACCATTGAGTGGGCTGCACGTGGGGCACCGTGGAAGTGGTAGAATTGTGGCACGTGGCCCAGTGGTCAAGAGTCGGGGTATTGGAGTCAGTCCTTCATTAGCAGTATGACCTTGAGCCAGCTCCTTGCACTCTGTGACAGCCTTTCCCTTCTGTAAGGGAGGAATGACGACACCTGCCTTAAAGAGCCCGTGTAACAAAGATGTGAACAGCACATGGAAAGGATTTCCCTGGCATTGATTCAGCAGTGGCCGAGGGGTAGTTGTGCCATTGCACTTACGTCTGTCATCATCACTGTCGCCCTCACAATGAGCTCTGGTTCTGTTTTCTCAGTTTTTAGAACCGAGTTCCTGAGGAACAGAAATGGTCAGTCTTGCTGTGCCATCAGCAGGGTAATCTGTGGCAGGCACAATGCAGATGAACAAGAAAGTCTTTGTTAGAAAAGTGTCCATGAAGGAGAAAACCCAAGGCCCCAAACGACGTGATACAGCACCGTCCTGACCACGAACTGTGGATCATTGATTCTGTAGTGTTAAAAATCGAATCAAAGCCGCGTTCAACTTACAGGTGGATTTACCCCACTCATAGGGAAGTGGTCTTCTGTCTCCAGCCCAAACCACCTCCCAGTGCCTTGCTGACAAGTGACGGGAAGGAGGGGGAGTCTGCCCTCGGAGCCTCACTCTTCGGTGTTGTGTGTTGCAGGTGGCGGAGATGCACGGCGAGCTGATTGAGTTCAACGAGCGCCTGCACAGGGCCCTGGTGGCCAAGGAAGCCCTGGTGTCCCAGATGAGGCAGGAGCTCATCGACCTGCGCGGGCCGGTGAGTGCTCCCACGTGGGAAGGTCCCAGCCTTGCTTCCTGCCTTCTCTGTCCGTCTGTCTGCCCAGCCTCTGCTGCCCACAGCCCTCCTCTTGAGATTGCTCATTGTTGGCAATGTCAAGGGTATAGAGGAGTACAGAGAGGGAAAGAGTGAGCTTCCGTGTACCCACCATCCAGATGTTCTGTGTGCATTAACCTTCACCACACTTGGTTCTCTTCAGGTGCGAGGGGGTAGAATAAATGCGATGATAAGCAATTCCATTGGAAGCCCCCCTTTGTAACACTTGATGTCCCCACACCCCATAATCAATACTCTGAAATGGGTGTATAACCGTCTCCTTCCTGACTTTATACTTTGCTACATACATACATTTCAAAGAGCAGTAAGCAGTCTCGGTTTTGTTTAACTTTTACCTACATGATGTTATTTGTGTAAATCTCGTTGCCCCTTGTTGTGGCTGGTTTTTAATTCAGTATTGTGGTTTGAGGACTGCCTCACAAAGATCTAGTACAAGATTTTTAAACCGTGGCTCTCTTGATACTTGGGGCCACTTACGATGGTCCCCACCTAGCTGTGGTCCGCTTTTCATGGTCTGAAAGCATACGACCCTCCTCATGAGCGTGAGAAGGTCAGTGGTAACCTAACGCTACATCACAGCGCCCGCGTCCCCCATCGCACTTGATCTCATCACCTAGGCCTTGTATCATTGCACATCATCACAGAAGGCGGCGAGTGCAGGACAGTAAGGTTTTAAGAGATGGGCCGCACTCACAGGTGGTGCTACATACTTCCGGTCAGGGTGCACTTGAGCATTGGTATGGGGAGGCACTACGTCACAGCAGACCCCGTTTGTTCATATGACACCAGCATGTGTGTGTTCCCTCTTTGCTTCAAGCCCCATGGTGCAGACCCTGACTGAGTTTGTTTCCCTAGCTCCCTGCAAGTCTAAGATTTGTACAAGATCTCAGTGGAGTCCTTTCATTGGGGAGATAGATGACTTCCTACGAGGGAAGCATTTGAGTAATATGTGTTGTGCACTAAGAACCCTCTGTGGCAGGTGATTCCATCTGTGTTGTATAGGTTGACTGAGGCTCACGACGGTCCCTCAGTCTCTCAGTATGTTGTGGAGCTGGATTCAGACTCAGATTTAATCACAAAGTCTGTTTTCTTTCTTCTGCTCCATCAGCTCTGGGGAATTCAGCAGAACCGGTGAGGGGGGCTTCCCTTGTGTGACCCATTGCCCTCCTTCCAAGCAAGGTCCCAAGGGTCCTTCTGCATGTCCTTCCCAGCTGTGCCCCATGTTAAAGACTTGGGCGATGTGCCTTCTCATTCTGCTGCGTCTGTGACCCGGTAGCTGAGGAAGCACAGTGGGGTTGTAGTAATGGATGGAGAACTCCCGGCATTGACCTGTGTTTCAGAGTGTGAGCGGAACTGGTGTGGGGTTATGCCTGCCCAGTGCTAGACGTCCTGGCATACTCCAGGGTCCACCGTACAGGAGGGGTACTTGATGGCAGGTGCAGACCCGGGAGTGCTCCCCTTCCTTAGGGTAGCTTGTTTGGATCCTGCAGGAGTCATTAGATGTCCTTTCTGCTGAAGGAAAGATAGGCAGCCCCATCACCACAGATGCATTTTCAGAGCACACCTTCAGGGCATTATTCCCCGTGTGAATGATGAAAACTACTAACCAGCTGATAGAAACAAGCGACTCTGATTTTAATAGGTGACATTTATTGAGTAATTGATGTCTGCTCCAAATTTAAATACCTCTGAAGTATTAGCACTCCATTCAATCCTTACTGACCCTACTGGTAATTACTATTATGATACCATTTTGCAGAAGCAGCAGCTGAGGCTCGGATAGGAAGTAACTTAGCCAGGCCCCTACGGCAAGAAGTGGTGGGTCTGTCTGCCTTGAAAGACTGGGGTTTTCTTTAAACAATTGAAACTTGAAAACCTTTGGACTCTTGACACGTCTTGTTATACCCATGCTAAAAAGTCAAGTCGCATAAGAACATTTAGTGAAAAGTGAATCTCCCTCTTATCACCAGCCCCTCGTTTTTCTGCCCTGAGTGTTGACTTTGTCTTTGCAGAGGTGAGGGACGCCAGGGGGACTCACCTGCACACTCCTACGTGCTTTAGTAACTAGTTGCCTGCCCTATCCGTTGCTCTGTATATGACTCCCCCACCCCCATTTAACAATGCACTTTTTAAATTTAATTTTACATGTAGATCTACCTCAATCTTTTAAAGAACAATGTCACATTCCCTTAATCTGGCCCCTATTGATGCCTATTGAGTTCTCATTTTTATTCCCGTGACAATGTTCACATAACATTCTTGTGAAATCCTACTTTTGGATTAGAAGGTTATCTGGCAGTCTGTGGGGGCTCAGCTCGACCGGGTAAAGCCCCCCGGAATCTTGCCTTGGAAGATTTCCAAGGCATTGGGGGGGACCGCCACCTTCTTCCATCCTCCCTCTCCTCAGCTCATTGGAGCAAACCCGTCTGGGGGGCCAGCATCCATCACCAGCTCATGATGCTTCAAGTTCTGACACTGGGTCAGGCACACATCGGGTCTTCGTGTTCATTCTCACTTAATTTTGGAGAGAAGCCTGTGAATCAAGTGGGGGAAGAATGTCACCCTCTTTTATAAATATAACAATGGAGGTACAGAGGGCTTCGGCCCCGCCTGCCACCTCGTTGCGGGATACCACAGTCGTGGGCCTCCAGCGCATTGGTCGCTCGTCTTGGGCTCCACGTCCCTTGCTTCCTCGTTCTGCGTGGCCTTAGCTCCTGCTCTTCCCTCAGCCTGGAAGGGACGCTCAGGTAACAAACCGTCAGTATCAGCTGCTCACGTCCTCAGGAAAGCTTGCCGATGCCCCCGATAAGGCCAGCTGTCCCTGCGGCGTATGACGCTTACGTGCCTGTCTCCCTTCTCTTAATGTAATTTTATGTGGACCCGTCACTGAGCGGTATCTGTCTTCCCTGCCACGGGAGAACAGAGTCTGTGTCCCCTGCTCCCTTGGGGCCCATTGATTCAGTTAGTAGGTGCTGAGTTTGTGTGGGGTGGCTCATGGAGTGAATAACTGGATGAATGAATGAAAGTCCCAGGTAGGAAGTGGTGGAGTCCAGACTTTGCCTGGCACCTTTGACGCGCAAGCCCACCTTCTCTCCGCTACAGGCCATGTTTTTGTCTCCCGTCTGAATGTCCTTCGAGGCAGTGACAGCCATTCACACGGAGGGAGCTCTGACTGTCATTGGATCCTTTGCTGCGGGCAGGTTGTGCTGGACACAGGGAGGAGAGAGAAAAGCGGTCATTTAAGGGCCTTAAGACCGGGAAGAGCTGGCAATTTGGGCAGTGGTCCCCAGGGCACGCTTGACCTTGTCATGGTCTCAGGCCTGCTCTGTTTATCCCCAGAGTCCAACAGCTAGGGTGAAGGCAAGGAGGAAGTGTGAAGCCCAGCTTCAGTTCCAGAGCCTTCTCTTCCTCAGTGAGAGGCATCTGTTGTGGGAAGCTCAGGCTCCCCTGCATTCATCTCTGCTCGGCCCGGCTCTCTGCTGACGGTGGGTGAGACCCCCTCCTCCAGCACCGGAGCCGTGAGGGCAGCGCGGGCTTTGCTGTATTTGGAAGTCCCAGTCGGCGCTTCTGGCAAGTGGGAGTAACCTGGCTCCCCTGGGTGGCTCGGTGGGGGGTGTGCGGCAGGGGCCCCACCTGCTGCCATGTCTGAAGCCCCCGGGCCTCGTGCTACGGTGCCCTAGTAGGTGCTTGCTGAGTGTCTGCTGAGCTGGACTTCATCTGCCCGGAGCCTAGGAGGACTGGGTGGCCCGGATCGTTGTTTTCAGTTAGCAGTAGGGACATCGTTTGCTCCCACGGCTACCTTTTTGTGATGTTAGACTTTGAAGCCAAGTCGCTTATTTTAAGAATGAGTTTGGGATTAGGGGTTGAAGTTTTTTCATTTTCTTTTTTTGAATGTAAGTATTTTTAGGACTCTGCTCATTATTCTTTTTTTCCCCCCTCTGGTAGAAGATGTGAATGAATGCCGGCGCATTTTCTTTTTCTTTTCTTCTTTTTTCTTTTTCCACTTTTAGTGGGATTTGATTACAGCCCTGAGAATTCTCCAGGAGAACGGCTCCTGTTGTGAATAATGAATGGAGACAGGGAAGGAGAGCCTTGTGAGACTGCGAGGCGGGGAGAGCTCCGGGCTCAGCTGCGCACCCTGTGTGGGTTCGTCCCCACTGGGGAAGCCGGCTTGGTCTCACTTGACATCATTGAAGTTGGATTCCTCCTGTCTGTCTTCTGCCCTTGCGGCAGGTCTCTGTTTCTCCCTCCTGAGCAAGCTTTAATTGGCCTGCCCCCCTGGAGGCGGCAGAGGTGGCCCAGCACGGTGTGACAGGAGGCTGGCTGGCTCCCCGCCCCCCCCCCACCTGTTCCCTTGCCTGTGTGCCCGGTGTTGGTGTGCATTCACGTCCTCTCCCTGCGGCCGCAGCCGTGTATAACGCACGTCTCAGGTCCAGGGGTCAAGCTAAGCTGACGGAGGTGCCCAGAGTTCTCGGGACCCAGCCCGAGGCACCACCCAGTGCACACCGGGCCTTTCTCTCTTGTCAGTACTGAGCCTCTTCCTTTTTCATTTTCCTTCTTCATTTCAAGCAAAATTTAGCGTCTGGTGTGCTCTATGCACCACACACGGTGGGTATTGAAGATTCAGATTCCTCTGTGGGTCCCACTCCGTACCTGCAGATGAATCTGTCCCTTTCTTGGCTCCATCTCATTTCAGACATCAAAGTGGGGTTTTTTTGGTTTTTTTTTTTTTTTTTTTTTTTTTTTTAGT
>NW_027531893.1:9723793-9851984 GCF_008692635.1 Crocuta crocuta
CTAAACACTTCATCTTAATCTCAGAATGGGCTCTTTGGGAAACTCAGAATCTAGAGAAGGCAGTTTCCCATAAACAGAAGACTGATTCCGGGGCGGGGGGTGGCGTGCAAAGCCGGTGCCTTTAGGAGGGCGGAGTGCCGGTGGTGGAGCTCCGCAAATGTTAGATGGGAGCGTGCTGGGCCGGCTCCCTTGCTGTGGCGCTTCCCACGGTGGTGCCTCCTAGCTCTGCAAAGGGGTAGATACAGCACGCGTTACACGCATTATTTCCCAGGAACGTTTCCCCAAGGAGTGTCTTCTCTCAAAACTTTTTTAATGTTTATTATTTTTTGAGAGAGAGAGAGAGAGAGGGGAAGGAGCATGGGTGGTGCAGTGGGAGAGGGAAACAGAATTCAAAGCAGGCTTCAGGCTTGGAGCTGTCCGCATAGAGCCCGAGGCAGGGCTCAAACTCACAAACTGCGAGTGAGATCATGACCTGAGACGAAGTTGGACGCGTAGCTCACTGAGCCACCCAGACACCCCAAGGATAATCTTTTCCAAGGTGTTTTTGGAGGAAGACATTTG
Organism: Crocuta crocuta; assembly: GCF_008692635.1. NCBI lineage: Eukaryota > Metazoa > Chordata > Mammalia > Carnivora > Hyaenidae > Crocuta > Crocuta crocuta. Next base: position 9,724,355 of record NW_027531893.1, read on the forward strand.
GGAAAGTTGGGGCCCAGTTACCCACCATTTTCATTACCGATGCACTAGCTGGCCAGGGGATCAGGGAGGCCCAGTTTGTGTCATGGGCCTGTCTGGGTGTGCGGTCTGCAGGGGCTGCAGGGGAGGAGGTGACGCTGCAGCGGGAAGGTGCCACAGGCCTCTCCCTGGCCCACCGGCCTGAGTGGCAGCTGGCCTTTCAGTCCCAGCTCCCACTGACTTTCCACTCCCCGCCGCTGGCTGGGGCCTTGGTTCCCCAAGCTGCACTGCACCCCGGGCACTTGGGCCCTCCTGCACAGGCGCTCTCAGGGCGCTGGCGGGTCTCGTTCTCCCTCACGTTACCTTCTCTCTCGTGCTCTGTCTGCTTGATGGTTAATGATTTCTGTTCTTCTTCTGTCCCATTGTGCTTCTCACTCTCTGTTCTGCCTGTGTCTTCCTTTCTGCCTGCTTCTCTCTGTCTGCTCCTTTCTTTCTCCCTCAGCCTGTCTTTGTCTCTGACTCTCTCTCCCTCTCCCTCTCTCTCCCCCTTCCTGTGTGTGCCTTGGTCTCTGTCTGCCTGTCTGTCTCTTGCTCATGCCTGAACCCTTCTCTGCGGCCGGCTCGCTCTGTCTCTCCCTCCCCGCTCCTTCCCATTTTCTCTCCTTGGCTGAGTGTTCACGTTGCTGGGTGACGTGGAAAGGCCCGCTGTGCACTGCAGCTGCCTGGGCAGACCCCCACCCTTTCCATTTCTTCCCCGTTGTCCGACCTGTGTGCCTGCCACAGGGCAGTGGCTTACCTTCAGACCAAGTTCCTTGAAAGCCTTTGCAGACTCTCCCCTCTTGCCTGCTCCAACATCTGTTCCCCTCTCCTGTGTTGAACTTTGTTTCCCCTGCAGACCGGCAGCTGCCCTGAGATGGGGGTGTGGGTTCATCTCCCTGTCCTTGGGTTGGCACGTGGAGTCACTGCCGGAGCATATGATGTGCGAATCTGACCGCGTACCTGGAGTGTCCATGGTAACACTCTCTTAACCAGCATCCTTGCTGATGCGTCAGGGGGGGCCTTCCTGGATCCTGCCGGATAACAGACTTGGCTATTAATCCTTGCTCTGAGCTGCTTGGCAGGTCCAGGACACCCTCCCTTTCCTGTGGAAATGACTGAACCTGGTGGGAGAGAAAGACAAGTAATTTGAAATTCAAGGTTGAAATTGNTTTTAAACATGGCTCACTTTGAAATGAAATGCTTCCTGGGACTTGGCTTGATATCATTAAAATCTTCAGAGGGAGTGATTTCATTTGTGGGCTGATGCTATTTAAGTACAGAAGCTTAATAAGAAATATATTTTTCAGCTGGGTGGCACTTGCAGAATATCTAATGATCAAGTACCAAGTTGTCGGCCGCCTCACAGCAGCTCTAGGCATTGAGTTCCAAGTTATAAGAGGCTTTCAAATTCAGCACTTGGACATCAGTGTTTTAATCGTCTCCCGTCTTGAAGGAGATTATTTTTAAAAGTGCCATTTAAGAAAGGCTACTAAAAATATGTCGCACGTAAAAGCTTAGCTTAGAAACATTAGTTTTTGACACAAAATCCTCCAGAGAGATGCTTGCAGAACCCACTTGAGACCTCTCCGTGTCCCAGAATAAAAACCCCTCTTTCAACCCAACATCTGTTTCTGCCCGTGGCCAAGAACCCTGAGTGATCGCAGGCTCCTCGCCGTTGGAGCTGAGCGCTCTTCACATCGCCAATCTGCCTTCCCACACGTGCCTGGGTTAAACTCCTGCCCCAGGTTTGTGCCCGGCTTGCTCACCACCATGGGTAGTTGGGTTCCATGGGAGAGCCCCGAGGGGCTGCCTTTTGGGGTTCAAGTGGGCAGTGCCTGGCCACCCAGGGCTTATGGGTGTGGAACTTTGAAACTGTACTTTCATGAGGATCAGGATTTTGTGTCTGTTTGCAAATGCAGCATGTGCACGCTTTGCCCCAAAGCGGGCCTCCTCCTGATACGCCAGGAGACGCTGGCGAGGTACGGAAGAGCCTGGATGTAGACACCTGGTGCCCCGTAACGCTTGCAGCTGTGCGTGGGGAGAGGCTGTGCTGCCCTGGCTTAGGCTGCCTAGTGGTCGCTCACGTTTTGTGTGGCTGGCTTATGTGGAACGTGGGCCTACCGCTGGGACGTGGCAGTCATGGAAGAGACGGGCTCTGCCTTCGAGGAGTCAAAGACTAGCATGTGTTCTCTGTGACTTGCATCTCTGGTTTGACAGCATTGTGACTTAGCTTGGAGACAGAGGTCCACACGGACAAATGTCTAATTCTGACCCCTTTCCTATCACCAATTCTGAAGAAATAGAAGCCATGATTACAAGGCAGCTTTTGCGGGACCCCACCCCCACCTGCAAACACACATGTATGTTACCTTTTCTCCCTTCCCCAGCCCAGCTGGGCGAAACGCTCGTTTGAGGTTGCTGCCTGCAGCCCCAGCAGCAAAATTGGCAGACGCTGGCAGCTGAGATGCTCCTGTGCTCACAGGCACCGGGCCCCTGTTTTATTGACTACCGAGTCCTTCCTGAAATAAGCCTGTTCTTCCTTGTTTGTTTCCATCTGACCCAGAAGTTCCCATTTGGATGAAGCAGAGCCCCATGCTCAAGACACACACACGTGATGGGTGCCAGCAAGGCCCATGCTTACGCAGCTAATGAGGTGGCTGTGACCTCCCTCTGCCTTCTGCAGAAGCTGCTCCCAGACTACACTCCTGCCTCCCACAGAAAGACCCTGTGTCGCATTGCTCGCCGCCATTGTGTATTTTATTGGCATGTGAGCTGCTCAGTACAATGTCATTAGCACGGAAAAGGGGTTCCTGTGATTGGGGCACCCTGTGGGACCCTTGTACGGGTTGGTCTGGGCTGGGACCTCTGTCCCACATGGTTGGAATGAAGCACTGTCCTTGACTGATTTTCATAGACCTCCCCAACCTGGTCTAGTCTGTCCCCACCAGGCCTTGTAAATCTTTTCTGACCAAGACATTAAATCCTAGTGTAATTTTATTTCTGCTAAAATAACACTCTATTTCTGAGGGTACATAACCACGTGAATATACTTGTACAAACCCTCTAACTAGATAAATTAAATGTACTTATTCCTTAATTTAATAAATTTTTCTGTGTGACAATAGAGTTCCCTTCCCTACCAATTTCATGTGACTTTCTCCATTTTTATTTTTTAGGTTTCTTACTAATTTTTATAATCTTTTTAAAAATCAAGGGCCCATCTGTACTTCCTCCTCTTCTGGCCTATCATAAATTTAGGGCTGCTGTGTTGGGCAGTGAACAGTTTGAACTGAGTGGCATCTGGGCATCAAAACAATCTTAGAGTTTGCTCTAGAAGCTTTCCCCATCTTCCTGAAATAGATTTATGTAATCTCCCAGTAAAAACAGATGCTGTTTTTGCTCTGTGTTTCTTGTAAGTGGAGTCTCTGGCTAGGTGGCTTGTGGGATCCAGAGTAGATGATGCCTAGATATGTTGGTATCCGTCTTTTGGGAGTGGATTGGAACAGATGCATCTTGGTGAAGGAATCCCTGATGAATTTGCAAAAAGCCAAGCCGTTAGCTCCCTTGATCCCTTCTTTCCGAAATGACCTCTTCTCGATGTACAGGCACCATCTTGGAATTGCCCATGGAGACTGCAGAGCTGCTGCACTTATTTTTGAGGAAAATGATTTTATTGACCAGGATTCGAGGGCTTTTCTCCTAGATACTCAAGGGGCTTGTCCAGGCGAAAACGGGGATTGTGGTTTGAGTGGTGTTCCCAGCGGGGCATTTGCGATCTGACTTGGCCAACATTTCTGCTAAAGTTGGAAAAACCTCAGGTCCCCTTAGATTTTTATTTCTTTTCTGGGAAGGTGGCTTTCTTCTTGCCATCCTGGGGTATCCCTGCCTGTGGCAGCATGCGACTGTGCGCACCTCTAATGGGAATCCCCTCCCTCCCACTATGGGAAGACCCACAGCCATATGTTGCTCCCAACACCTTGATACAGTGCCGATGTCTTGTTAGCTTTGTTGTAAAAAGAATCTGATGGATGCCAAAGCAGCAGCTGACTCTCACCTTCTTCCTCGCCTCTTACTATCCGCCCTTGGGTCACGGAGCTTGGCCCCTTCCATTTGTCTTCATTCCATGTTCAGGCCCTTGCTTCTCTGCCTTCTGCGTCTCAGATAGAGTACAAAATATAAGTGTCCCTCTCTCAGAGATCCTTCCTTTGAAGAGGTTTGGTATCTATCCTTCCAGATATACTTACGCTTTTACAGAAAGACAGATGTATATACTCTTCCTTTACTATTTTTAACAGCTGATTGGGCCTGGCTTTTCAATTCATGAGCATGAGTTGGTATTTCCCTCCTTCCCTGCCTTCCAGATCTTTTCCATCCCTCACAGACCAGCTCATTCTCGAGCCCTTGGTGGCCTTGTTGGTACTGAGTGGTTTGTATTTTTAACTGTCTGTAATCCTTTTTTCTCCCCTGGACCACCCATTTTGTCTGTTTAGCCTATGTCTTCCTTCATTCATTTGTTCTGTTGAACTGTACCCAGTTATGTTTTTTTGCCGCTGGACAGAAGTTAGATGTATGATGGAGGGAGCCCAGAGGCGCATTCACACATAATTGCAGTGGAGTGTGCTTGTGTGTGACAGGTGGTAGGCTCTCGTGATGTCATTGTTGAATGCATGAACACACCAGAAAGAGTCCTGTAGAAGTGGGTGTGATGGTGGCACAGGGATGGGTGACCGGGATTGACCGGGAAGGTTTCAAAGAGGACATGTTTGTCTTGGGTTTTGAAAGGATGAGTGGAAGTTGGTCAGGAGGATGGGCCTGTTAGAGGGAACAGTGGTGTAAGTCAGCACGGTTTGTCTATGGGTATCATCTGCTGCTTTGATGGGAGTGTCTTTCTGCTTCTGCACCAGATAATGAAGTCCTTAACAGTGGGAGGGGCATCTATGCTCCTCCCTACAACTACACATTACATTTATTGAGTACTTACTATATACCCAATTCTTTCCCAAGTATTTTATGTGCGGCAGCAAGCCTGTGGGGTAAGTGCTCTCCTGTCCGTTTTAGAGATGAGGAAACAAAGGCACAAGTAAAATAGATCCTGTCCCCAAGTCCTTGTGACGAGTAAGGGACCGAACTGGTAAGTATTCCCTGTTTTCAGTCTTGATATGCTTGTTTTTAAACAGGACTGGTGGGGTGCGGGGAGCCTGGGTAACTCAGTCTATTAAGCGTCCGACTTCAGCTCAGGTCATGATCTCATAGTTTGTGGGTTCGAGGCCATGTCGGGTTCTGTGCTGACAGCTCAGAACCTGGTGCCTGCTTTAGAGTCTGTGTCTTCCTCTCTGTTCCTACCCCACTCGTGCTCTGTCTCTGTCTCTCAAAATACATAAACATTAAAAAAAAAATTAAACAGGCCTGGGGATGCCCACCAGAGAGTGCTGTATGAGGTTTGAGTTAAATGAGATGATGCTTCTAAATCATGCACAGTAGGGGGGCAGATGCCACCTTGTCATAACCCTGAATAAAATAGCACCCCCGTGCTTCATGTTCCTACATAGCACTTACCACTGCTTGGCCTGGAGTTGTTTATTTTCTGTCTCCCCCTTGATCCTTTGATACCTGACTGTGTCCCAGCGCTGGGTGGAGATTGTTAAATATTTGCTGAATGAACGAATATTAGTTTGTGCTCCTCACTGTAGCAACTGAAGTACGGATGCCCAGAAAACACTCAGTGAATCTGACACAGCCAAGCATCCTGTGCCAGTTCTGCCCTCCAGCAAGGGGTCACGGATTGACGGCTCACAAGACCATCAACATGGCTATTTTGTTTGTTTGCTGTCGTGTGTGAGGAGCTATCATATGTCTCCCGCCCCTGATTTTTCTGATGGCTCGACTTAAGCGGTTTCTAATTTGAGTATGAAATTATCCGTCAATCACAGTGAGAACTCGTGCTCTCCGTGGTGGCTTGTCGGAACAAGCCTGAGCTTAATTGGAGAAACTACTCTGGGGCTCAAGGGCCGGCTGGGGAAGGCGTGCCCCCTCTGCCCCCCGGCCCACATCTGGAGTATCCCTAATCCCCCCAGATGCCGCTTGCCGTCTTGCCCATTCCCCAGACCCTGTGCGGATGGTGCCTTGTCACTGCCCTCTGTGAGGCACCGTGATGCAGAGCAGGTCCCAGACTGTCCCCTGCACCTTCAGTCTGCATTGCAGAGAAGACGCCCGTGTGAGCTGAGCTCTGCCCCCAGCCTAGGGGGCGTCTGCTCCTCGGCATCTCCGTGCTCTGAGACGACACACCAGAGGAATGCACGGTCCTCTCAGACCCGCCCTCCCTAAGGTGCCAGACCTGTGGTCCAGCTGTTAGATGGGATCATTTCAGGTGGTTCACGAGTCAGTGTTAGCTAACGTGGGCCATGCAGGGGGCTTTCAGCACTGCTGGTGGGTTTACCGCGTCTTTGACTCCCTGACACCATGAACGAGGGCCTCAGGGTCAGGGTGCTGGTCGGCCGTGGAGTCTAGAAGTCTAGATGCCACGGCCCAACCCCAGGTCAGCTGGCGGGTGTCTCTGGAGCGCAGCCAGGACACCCTTGTTGACTCAGGTGATTCTGGGGCAGGCAGGGTTCAGAACCATTGACACTTGGAATTCCAGGAAGTTGCTTTTGTTGGCTTTGGCTTTCTGTATATAGTAAGTAACATTGGTCTGCTCTTTGCTAGCGGGATTCCAGTTTTAAGTAGACTTTGTAAGAAAAAAGGCAAGTGGGCTTGAGAAATAACGTTAGTAAACAGCACAGGCGGTATGTGGGTGTGGCGAGTGATGCTGGTGCCTCGTGACGGGCTCAGGGTCGGGAAGTCCTCCTCCAGTCGAGCGTCGTGTCGGCCTATGGCGTCCCACTATTTTGGCTCTCATTCCCCTTAAGGGAAAGCCCCCGAAACTGCTCACACAGCTCGCTGGCACATCTTCTCAAGGGTTCTACTGTTTCTCTGTCTCCATGTCACAAGTGGTCCCAGAGCTTAGAGGCGGAAGTAGCATTTTGAAATAACTGTGTTTTATGGTCTCATAGGAAGCTGGGTGCACTTGACCCTCAACCTCATAGGCTGCAGACTTCTGGAGGCCTGGGCGGGGAAGGCTCTGCTTCCTGGCTTGCGTGTGTGGCCGTTGGCAGGCCTATTTCTCGTGGCCTGTCAGGCTCAGAGCCTTCGTCCCTCGTGGGCTGGGGGCTGGAGGCCACTGTCCTTTCTCCCTCCCCAGCTTCGTTGCTGCCATCTGCCTCATCATGGTGAGCAGGCCACGAAAGCGGAAGGTGCCAGCAAGACGGAGGCTAGTTGTAACCGATCTCGGAAGTGGCACCCCATCACTTCCGGCCTCCCTCTTCACGAGAAGCCAGTCACCGGGGACCCCACACTCAGGAAAGGGGGCCAAGCCGGGGCAGACAGCTCAGGAGACGGGAGCCACCAGGATGCATTTGGGGAGGCTGCTTAGCACGGGAAGCTGGCTGAACACACCCGCCCTGTCACGTCCCGTCACCTTCAGGGGCACCTCCGGGGGACAGTCCTCCAAGGTCCTGACGCCAGGATAACATGTGCCGCTCTGAAGCCATCATGGGTGATTTTGTGGACAAAGAGGATCTTGGAACTGGTTTTATTTCACTCTTCGGTCACGAGGCAGCTGGGTCAAAACGGCGGCTTCTCTTCAGTTGATCGTGTGGAAATGAGTGATGGATTGTGTCGAGATGGACGACGTAGAGCTCCCCGCGGGACTCCGTGTGCAGAGCCTCCCCGCCCCCGTCCGCAGCCCTATTGCTGTGTCTCATCCCTCCCACCTTGTGGCCTGCTTTTCTCCACCCCGTCGCATCTACTCCCCCGTGCCTGAAACTTCACGTGCTGGGGCTGGGGAGAACGTGGTGACTGGGCGTCATGCTCGGCTTGGGGTGCGCTGTGGATTTCTGAGCTGCAGAGGTTACCACAGTGCCCCCATCCCGGTGCCTGGGGGTCCCAGTCAGGTGTGCACCGGCAAGGGCGGCATTGAAAGCCCCCAGCTGGCTGCCTTGCAGCGGAATCAGGACTCACAACCTGAGGGACAGTGGCCGCAGCTTCCTGTGTCCTGCAAGGCTTTCTGCCTCAGTGACAGCATGGTTCTGGACAAGGCGTGTCGCCTCTTTGAGCCCTACTTTTCCCATCTGTAAAATGGCTGTAGGACTTTAGTCGGAGGAGGCTGGGTTGTGTTGCAGTAACAGACAGCTCCCAAAGGTCAGTACAGAAAACACAAAGGTTTCCGTCTCAGTCATGCTCCACATGCTCACAGTTGGCCGGGCTCCTGCATCGTCACCATCTTCACACCCAGACCATAGAGAGGGAAAGAGGCTGGCCAGGTGCTCACACTCTGTCTCAGGGCTTCCACCCAGGTGGGGCCCACGTCACTTCTCTCTTCATTGGCAGATCGTGGCCCACGGACGCATCTCACTGCAGGTGGCAGGGGAGGGCAGCCTCAACGGCATCGGGAGAGAGCGGTCGTGGGTGGCCTTGATGACTTCTGCAGGGGGCACTTCTCAGGGTGGCTGTGAGGGTTCCAGCAGAGGGCATGTGCAGAGCTCTAGAGCCCGGTGTCTAGTTAGCACTCGTGAGCAGTGATGCTATGGTTATGGCCGTGGTCCTGATGCTGAGCAGACAGGTCAGCCTTACCTAGGGGCCCCCGGCTGATGAGCCTTTCTTTGTCTTCGTGATCTTTTCCTCCAGTGCCTGTGTCGTGAGGTTCTCGGGTTCCTGAGTTCCCAGGGCTGTGCTCTGAACTGGGGGTCAGGGAAGACCGACAGGGTCTGTGTCCTCGGATTGCTCACAGTCTCACCTTGGCAGCAGGAGATGGAGGGATCTCCTTTGGGTTTTCATGTTCAGGACTTGACCTTCGTAGGGAACCACAGAGAATACAGTAAATGCTGGAGCTGAGGGCGGAGGCGGGGGAGGGTGTTGTTTCTGTATCGATTAGGGTGTTTTCAGGGAGAGAAACACAGAACCGAAGCTAAAGCAGGTTCAGCAAACAAGGAATTTTGCTGGATAACTGACAAGTTCAGCGCTTGGTGACGAGTAGTGCCAGGCTGCCCACCCCTGCCCGTCATGGTCAAGAGAAAGAATACAACGCTGCTCTGATCAAACCAGCTTTGTCCTGGGCCAGTGTTGAGCCAGTCACTAGGGCCACACAGACAGGATGTGTTGTCTGACCTAAGGGGTTCTGTACCTATTCTGGGGTCAAGGCATAGGATGTTTGCCACATAGATCCCTTGTAAGGTGATTTCCCAGGAGGGGAAGGGATGCCGGGCAGCGGACAGCCAGAGTCTACACCCGTATCTCACCCCTCCCTTTCCCTGGGGGAAAAACAAGCTCAGAGTAGTGAAGTGAGTTCCTTGCTGCTGCTGGGCACGTGAGAAACCGAGTGGGGAGCCGGCTGTGGGTCCAGGACTGTACGCTCCTGCTGCTTTGACTTGGTTCTAGAAACATCGTCTCAAAAACTTGCCCATTTCAAAGGGTTGAGGAAACGTCCCCTGCTGGGAGATGTGATCATACAACGGCTGTTAAATGACACTGTGCCTGGTGTCTTTAATTAGCCGGACTTCATTATTTACTGCTTATTAATGGCAGATTGGAAATCAGGCGGACTTCTCCCTGGCAGGGCTCTGTCTTGTGTCTGATCTCCATGGCTAACAGTTTGGGACTCTAATGGAGGGTTTTGGTGATTGGCTTCCTCGGTCTCTGTGCCAGCCAGTGGGTACTGCCCAGCGGTGATGAGCCCCTTGTCCAGCTAGTTGTGGGAGGCTCTGGTTTGGGGGCAGTGGAGCGGGTACTTCCAGAAGGTGCTGTCTTAGAGTTATTGCCAGTGTTCAGTGTTGAGCATCTCAGTGCAAGTTGTGCAGGAGGCATGTTCTGGAATGTGCTGTTTTAGTGTCTGAGGAGAGAGAGCTGAGCTCCAAGAATTCTTTCTCGATTTCTTCTCTCAGTGCCATAATCTTTGAGTCCTGCAGACTGCATCTCCAAAGGCTGCTCGCTCTGTGGGTTTTATTTACCCTCCACCCACCCGGCCTTCCCAAGAGCTGATAGTACAGTGGAACAGGGTAGGTGAGCGAACTCAGGGTACGATTCGCCCCTGTGGTCCCCATGTTCCTCCTGGAAGGACATGTCTGCCAGCCAGCCCCACCCCAGTCTGTGGAAACGAACGTCCCTACCAGTGAGTGACACTGTGACCCCTCCTTAACTCCTTCGTTGAGCTACTTCCCAAGTGCCTCCTGTGTGCAACACACCCATATGTAATTTCTCTCACTGATTGTGTCGTAGGCCTGGCGGGGAGGTAGCACCTGCCTGCTTTACCGCTGGGAAAGGTGGGATGGAGACGCTGGGGTGTGGGCATGCTCTCTGGGGGCAGTGCCCTATCCTGGTGTGGGTTCCAGACCCCACACAGCCTGGTTACTTTCCCAGCAGCCCTGCACCCTGAAGCAAGTCGGGTCACCTTGGAGTCTGCGTCCCCACCTGTGCGTAAAAAGCAGGCATGACAGGGCCTCGCATGGAGCAAGAGGGGGGAGCACCACAAATGACCGCACGTCTGGTGGTTCACAGAACAACACAAATCCATGGTCTCACAGCCGCGGAGGCCAGAAGTCGCAAGTCCAAGTGTGGGCGCCAGCAGGGCCTGCCTCTGTCTGGGGGCTCCAGGGCGGAGCCTGCCTTGATGTCCCTGGCGGCTGCCGGCAGCTGGCTGGCCCGTCCGTGCCCTCTGTCCTGCCCTGGGTCCCTCAGCCTGCAGCCACCAGATGGCTGTCCGGTCGGGGTCCCTGGTAAAACGCCATTCAGGAGGTCAGGGTCTGCCTTAAAACCAACGGAAGCCTTGAAACGATAAGGAACAGAAAATCCACAGATAAGTTGGTAGCCTGGGATAAATTGTTCCCAAACGTGTGGCAAATGCGGGTGCCAGCTCTGTGTAAATAAGAGGTGAAGGGTGAGAAAGAAAATAAAAAGCCTTTATTCCAGAAGAGAGGACAGGGCAAAGAAGACGGAGCAGCGGCTGGGTTTCCGCTCTGACCGATAGAGGCCAAGTTCAGTCCTTGAGTCTCTGGCACCGTGTGGAAAGCGGGCTGTGTCTAGAAAATGCAGGGAGCTGGGAGAAAGCCGAGAGCTTGCTGTAGCATCCAGGCCTCCCCAGTGGGCCAGCGGGGCCTGCATCTGCCTTCCCATTACTGTCTCGGTGGGGGGAGGGGCGAGAGGGTGAGGAGTGGGCCNNNAAGCTCGTGAAATGGCTGGCTCCATTTCACAGACCAGGAAACCAAGGCACAAGGATTCTTAGTTAATAAGTGGTGAGACCCAGGTCTACCTGACCTTGAGGCACCAGACCCTGTGTCCTTCCCCAGCCAAAACTATCCGGACAGAGTGTCCTGAGAAGCAGACTCCTCTCTGCCCCTGCCCCAGGCGCCCAAAGCGGCGTCCGGGCGTGGCTTTCGTACTTGTGAGCAGTAGGAATTAAACCCCCGGAGGAGATTAAAACGCTCCAGAGCCAGTTCACTCTTCTGGAAAATGAGCAGTGCCTGCTAATGTGCAGATGCGGTTACTGCCCTCGTGACGGTAAAATTACCATCCATATGTGTTGTTAGTGGCAACCCACCCAGGTGTGGCAGTGCTCTAACGACCCGACCCGAGCGTCTTCATTGCTCCTAATGAGAAGCCGCCTTTCAGGAGCACTCAGTCTTACGGGTTCCTTCCTCAGAGATGAGCCTGGATTCTTGTGCTGGGCCCGCGTTTCTGGGCGGAGAGGCAGCAGGTGTGGTGCAAAGAACGTGGCCTGGGCTTCAGCCAAACCCGGCTTTGAGTTCTCGCTGTGACCGCGGGCACGTCGCTCAGCCTCTCTGAGCGTCTGGCAGGATGTGGGACGCTGGTCCTACGGAGAGCTTGCTCTGGCCATTTCGTGGATGAAAGTGAGCAAGTGACTGGATCTTTAAATGCCACTTATCATCAGTCCTCTCCAGCATGATCTGGGGCCTCATTTCGTTCTTTGGCCTCTGAAAGTCCTCTCATTGCCCTGTGGAAATTGAACATTGGTTCTTCCCCACCCAGAAGAGTTGAGTGTTGCCGTGAAATTACCAGTAGTTTTTCTCTGGCTGTTGATCATCTATTGGAGCAGGAGTTGGCCAAGTTTTTCTGTAAACGTCCGGATAGTATGTGCTTTAGGAAGGGGGGAGGCCGTACTGTTTCTGTCACTGTTACTTGACTTTGTGGATGTAACGTGAAGGCCGCCGCAGATGATAAGTGTTTTGTGAGCATCACTGTGTTCCAGCGAGAACTTATCTACCAGAGCCGGCTGGAATTGACCCACGGGCCGTGGTCTGCCAGCCCCCCATCTGCCATCCAGGGAGGTCCTGGGTTTCAGGCTGGAATTGGCAACGTGAATGCGCCATGGTCTCTGCCCGGGAGGGTTGCCCCAGTGACACGCCTACCCTTGCACACTCAGGGGGGGTGTGCTGTTTGCCAGGAGATGGTGTCGGAGGTGATAGATGGGGCAGGAACCTTGTGTTGTCCCGTAGTCTGAGGTCTCCGGCAGGTTCAACCAGATGTACCCTCTGCTGGGCGATACTGAGCTGCTCTGTCACTCCGACACCCACGAGACCGGTTTCTGCTCTGCAGTGCTGCTTGGTGGCCCCTGCTGGGCTCTACGTGACCGTGGCAGTCGTGTCTGCAACGTGCTTGGGGAAGTCCTGCGTGCACACCCCACTTACCCACGGTTCTAGCGAGGGTGGCCTTGGATGCTTGTGTGGGCACAGACCGTACACTTTTCTTAGGCATCTCCTGGTTGCTCTGTGCCTTGATTTCTCTGGTTGCTCAGGGGAAGGTAAGCGTGAAATGAGAGTGAATAAGGCAGTTTCTTAGTGGTTCCTTTTAAACATTTTTCTTCTGGAAAAGAAATCATGCTTTTATAACTCTTTGTTTAAGAGGATTTCTTCTTTAGAAATGGGAAGTGGGGGTTGGATCAAAGTGGAACTTTCTCCTGCAGAGGGCCTGGGGGAGGGGCTCGGCTACTAGAAAGCTGGGAACCTGTGGGGGGCAGGTGAGCACCTCCCCCGCCCTGACACGCTGTGCGGTGGTAGGAGCCTGCAGCGGAGAGTCTGTTCCCTCCTCGGGCCTCAGCGCCCTCCTCTGCAGCAGGCGTGAGCTGGGAGTCCTTGGTGCTCCCAGCCCGTTTTGATGGGCCTACATCTTTCGCTGGAGCTTGCTGAGGGTTCTGCAGAGTTCCTCTATGTCTTAGTAAGTAAGCCCAGAGAAGCTGTAGGCACTGGTTGCTTTGTACTTTCTCACGGGTGAGCCTCGCAGCACTCTGTCGATGGAGGGGCAGAGAGGGTGACCCGACGACGACGTGCGCACAGTCGGGATGAGGGGGAAGCGCGTGCAGCGGCCTCCAGGCTTCCCCTGCTTCCCTCCCTTCGGGGGTCCTCGCTGCCTGAGCCAGGACCAGAGTCCTGCTGTTTTCCTTCTGCTTCAGCCTCCCCTCCAGCCGCTCTGCCCTTCCCCCGCCCGGAAGCCTTAGTGCTCCCTTTTCTTCTGCATGGACCCGGACACCTTAGGGCGTTGATGGGTTCTCTGAAGACCGCCTCCCTTGGGGAATTGTAGGGTATGTGAGCCCTGGGCTTGGTCCCTCCCGGCTGCCGCCTCCCTGGTACCAGTGTCCGGCCCTGAAGAGGAACTCCGCGTGAATTGGTGGGCCACAGGTCTCGGCGGCTGGCGGGCGTGTGTGCCTGTGCAGTGGGGCGGTTGGCCCTTCGCTCGTGGGTGAGGTCTGCTGGGCCCTGACCTTCTGTGTGTGCGGCCCCTTGAACTCCACCCATGAATGATGGGGGCGCCTGCTGCTTAGCGGGCGCCTGTTCTCCAGCAGATGTGGGGTGGGGTAGGTCCTGCAGGGGCCTTTTGAGCCCTCCCAGCAGCCCCACGGGGCAGCCACTTTGCCCCATTCTGCACGAGGAAGGGGGGCTCAGAGAAGGGTAGTGGCTGTTCTAGGCCACGAGGGATCTCAGCTCCATCCCAGCAGACCCATGTCCCCACCCAGCCATTTCTTTTCTTTTACAGTTGATTTGTTTTGAGAGAGCAGGTGTGCACATGCACACACACACTCAAGCAGGGGAGGGGCATGGAGAGGGGGAGAGAATCCCAAGCAAGCGCCATACGTTCAGCACAGAGGTGGGTGTGGGATTCGATCCGATGAACCATGAGCTCATGACCTGAGCTGAAATCAAGAGTCGGACGCTTAACCAGCTGAGCCACCCAGGTACCCCAGTCCAGTCCTTTAAAAAAAAAAATTTGATAAATACACGTATCCACCTTTAAATAGGTGATAAATACCACTAATGTCTCAGAATCCAGAAAAACAAAGTAGTTTTAATAACCATTTAACACACTTCTGTAATACTTTCTCTCCAACATTTTTAAGCTGGAAACTCTGATAGCCTCTTTCTAAGACTGCAGTATCATGTCATTCTCTCTGCAGAGACTAGAAAGGTAATTCAGTTGTTCTATGTGGTTGACCAAAGCTTGTGTTTTCCAAACATTCTATTAGAAAACTTTAAAACTGTTATGTTACAGAATTTCACCGTGAGCACCTCTATACTCATCACGTAGACTCCACCATTAACAGTGGGCTACACTTTCATCTTCCATCCCTCCATCCATCCCTTTCTCTCCCTTATACCCCATCAATTCATCTTTTTGAAAATGCATTTCATGAGTGCCTGGGTGGCTCAGTCAGTTAAGCTTCTAACTTTGGCTCAGGTCATGACCTCACAACTTAGGGGTTTGAGCCCCACATCAGGCTCTGTGCTGACTGACAGCTCAGAGTCTGGAAGCTGCTTCTGATTCTGTGTCTTCCTCTCTCTGCCCCTCCTTCACTTGTGCTCTCTCTTTCAAAAATAAATATTAAAAACAATTTTTTAAAAAGAATTTCAAATTAAATTCCGGATATTGGTATATATTTCTTCCAAAAGACTTTTGTGAAGATATCCTTGACTTGAGTTCAGTGTTTCTTCTTAAAAAAATCTTTTGATGGAAAGTTTGCAGAGAGTGAAATGCACACATCTTCACTGTATGTTCCCTGAGTTCTAACAGTTGAATACACTTACGTGGCACAGAACTTTGCTGTCACCCCAAATGTTCCTGATGCTCCTTCCTGGTCCGTCCCTACACCCCGACCTCAGACATAGTCACTGTCTTGTTTCCCTCCATCATAGACAGAATACTTTTAATTTAAAATCTCAAGGTTATGGGGCCCCTGGCTGGCTTAGTCGTTTAGGCATCCAACTCTTGATTTTGGCTGAGGTCGTGATACCAAGGTCGTGGGATCGAGCCTCATGTCGGCTCCTTACTGAGCTGCCTAAGGTTGTCTCTCTCCCTCTTATCTACCCCTCCAGCACTTGGTCACTCTCTCTCAAAATAAAAAAAGTAAATAAAAGCTAAGATAAAATGTCAAGGTTGTTACATGTATCTTTTGAGAGGGTAACTTCTGTGTGTAGTAAAAATTGATAAGGTATAAAGTTGTAAAAAAATAACACTGTCTTCCTCCCACCCTTCCTTTTCAGTGCCCTTCCTGTAAAGGTATCCACGGTTGGCTGTTTCTTGTGTGTCTTCGTGGAAATGGTTAATGCAGATGCAGAAGCAGGGATGCATGTCTGTCTCCCCAGTCCTTGATGGACACAGTACCTTACCTGACCCGTGGTCTTGTGTCTTTGCTTTTGTCACTTGACATTACATCCTAGAGGTCATTTGTTGTGTATCGTTACCAGTTCCCTGGCTCTTACTGCCATAAATGGTGTTGCAATGTACGTCCTTGTACAGGTGAGCGTACATACGTTATTCACGCGTCTTTATTATTTGGAGAGAAACTAGTTGTCCATTCTTAGTTAACTGGATACTTTTCTCATGCCCCCTTGCTGAAATTCCTGATCTCCAACCATGTGTTTACCCATCTATCCATTTCTTTTTTCGTTTTTAATGTTCATTTATTTTGAGAGAGAGCATACAAGCAGGGGAGGGGGAGAGAGAAAAAGGGAGAATTGCAAGCAGGCCCTATGCTGTCAGTATAGAGCCTGTTGCAGGGCTCTGTCTCATGAACCATGAAATCATGACCTGATCCAAAATCAAGAGTTGGGGGCTTAACCAACTGAGCCACCCAGATGCCCCTATCCGTTTCTGTATATGTTCATTTTTCTATCCAAAGGGAACATTGATTGAGCAATTACTAAGTGCCTGGTACCAGGACGGGCTCTGGGAATATTGTCCTTGAGACCCTCATAGTCATTTGGGAGAAGCAGACACATCAACACCTAAATCACAGAAATGTAATAGTCTGCATTTGTTCAAGCATCCAAGGTTTTCCCGGAGGAGAGCATAAAAAGCTCTCAAAAGCTCTTTACTGCCAGTTCTTTACTCCCCACGGAGCATCTTTGACCTCAGCTCACTTTTAAACTACAGGAATGCCTCTAATTGTTTGTAAAACAAAAGAACAAATGAATAGATAAACCTAGAAGTCTGAAAGTGGCCAAGACCCAGCCTGGCTGCCTCCTGTGGGCCCGGGAAGCCCCAGCCGACTTTGTACTGAAAGTGCAGGCCTGAGCCTGTCTGTCCTCTGGCTTGGCCACTCATGCCGGAGGGCAGCCGTGGCCTGGCACATCTCGTTCCTTATTAAAGGAGATGAGAGAGCCGGGGGAGGGGGGGAGTGTTCAGGTGGGCTGGGAAGGTGTTGTGTTTGGCAGCACAAAGTGAGAGCTAATTGTTTAAGGGAAGGCTATTTGAGAAGATCAATGACGGAGAAACAGACAGTGGAAAACATAAATCATGGGTGTCATTTTGTGATGGGGACACCAGTTTGCTGCTCCATTAATGTCTGCCTTTTGCTTTTCTTTTGAGCAGTAAATCTGAAAGCCGTGTAATTAGAAGGGAGAGAATACAGTTCTCTTCCTTCAGTTTTTCTTAACTCCAAACTAAGGTATCCTGATCATGCATGAGGGTTGCAAATTTGCTTCGAAGCGGTTTAAAAATAGACATTTCAGTGTGGAAAGACAGCTCATGTTATTCTTCATCTTGTCAGTCACAAATACTAATTGAGCGTCCATGATGTGCCAGGTGCTAGGCAAGGATGCTGTGACACACGGTGCACGTGTCCCCCAGCTCGCGAGAGGGACCGGTACATAGACTAACCGGGATGGAGTCGTGGCCAGCTGCGTAGAGTGAACCATCGAGGCAGCTGCAGAGACGTGTTTAGTTTCTGTGGTCTGGGCAGAGGTCTCCCCGGAGTGCACGTTTTAGCTGAGTCTGGAAGGGTGTACAGACAGGTTGGGCGAAGGGGTTAGGGGGACATGACTTGAGATGTTACTTGCTCCACACGTTATCTGAGGATTACACATGGGAATACACTGGCACATAGTAGGCGTTCAACACATGTTGGGTGGCCCTTCCCATCTTTGTTAATTCTTTTTAATAGGGCCCTCAGAGATCGGTTGTCATGGGGTAGTTGAGGAAGCAACCGGGGCTTATTGAAGCCAAGTGGCTGCTCTAGCAGTCAGAACAGCCAGTTTTTTGTTGGTCCATTGAGACTTGATCCGTTCTGCTCAGACTCTGTAGGCTGATGTGTGTGTCCAAAGAGGGGAAAAGACCTGGGCTTTCCCGGNCCTCCAGGCCTGGTGCTACCAGAAATCACCCTGTAGATTCAGAGAAAACAGGCTTTTAGAAAGGCTTGGGATCTTAGACTCATGTGTACACTTGTGCACGTCTCCTCTTGAGGGATTGAGTCCTTCCAGACCTTCTTCACTCCATCCGTGGTCTCTGCACTAGCAGAGGCTCTCTTGTGTGAATCTGGGGTACTCCATCTTCTGGGCCTTTCTGTGTGCAGAAGCAGAATGCAAAGACTGGGCATTTTGTAGTGGGAGGCAGTGTAACTTAGTGGTAAGAAGGTCAAACTCTGGAGCCAGACCACCTCCCTTTGACTCCCACCTCAGCCACTAACTAGCTATTCATTGCTGTATGTCAAACAACCTCAAAACGTGATGACGTGAAAACACAACCATTTCCTTCTGTTCCCCGGTTCTGTGGGTTGACTGAGTGGTTTTGCTACATGATAGGCTGTTGTCTGGGGCTCAGCCAAGCTGCACGTCCAAGATGGCGTGGTCAGTCACGGTTGATGCCGGCCTCCTGGCGGCTCTGTTTCTTTTGTTTATTCACGCCGAGTCTCCTTGTCCTTGCCCGTGGAGTGGGGTGACCCCTGTGCCCACAGGGCTCTGATGAGGATCTGGGAAGATTTTGATGTGAAAGCACTTTGTCCGGCAGGAAGCTTTGATGGTGCATGGCGGGGGTGGGAGGGTAGGGGGGAAGGGTGTGTGTGTCTCTGTTTGCAGCCCCTCAGGACCGGACATGAGGGAAGCTCCAAGCACAATGAGAGTTCTCTGTGCACTTTGGCTGCCCCTGCTTGGATCTTGACTCTGAAAGTAGGAGGAGGGAAGAGTTTTTCCTGTGGCTCTGGCAGTTGCCTGATGAGCTCTTCCCTCTTTTCCTCCTTCCTTCTCTTCCTGTTTAAATAAGCACTTACTCACTACATTTGTTACTCTATTTGGCAAAGCCTGTTCTTTGAGCCCTTATGCTAGGTCTGAGGAATTCCAAGTCAAAACACCAGGGTGAACCAGTGTCTGAATTCCATTTTGGTCCAACTGTGAGGGGCTACGGTGAGCTGGCCTGTCTCTGCTCCTCGGTCCCCAAGCAGCCCAGGAAATGTGGAGTCGGGAGAGGCTGGGGAAGCTTCCTTGCTAACACAGCGCGGAAGCGGATCCTCTGTGAGCCTCACCTGTCCCTCCCACTCCCTCCCCCCATCCATGTGTGTGCAGCATCTGGGGTGTTGGGCCAGGAGGATCCGGGAATTCTGGCTGCTGTTTCTCCAGGAACAGCCTATGCCTTTCCCACACCCATGTACTGCCACCTGAGTCCCCAGACCACAGACCAGATGGGTCCTGCCTTTTCTGCAGGGCCAGGGACAAGTGAATGAGGACGTCCCTGCTGCCGATCACCTGCTTTATGCCGCTGTTGAGGGTGAACCAAGCACAGGCTCTATCCCAGAGGTGTGTTCCACCAGGATTGACTCGTAGCTTCGGGCGGTAACAAGGGATGTTTGTGGCCCGGGTCAAAAGAAAGCTGACTTTTCTTACCAGATATCCCTTGCCCCGCACTTTTCTTGTTGCCAGACTGTGGAGTAAAATCCGCTTTCTGGATGAGGCCTGTAAGCCACAGAGGATGTCTGGTATCAGTCCGGGCACACAGCCCGAGAAGACAGGATGTTAAGGTGTCGGGTAAGTAGGGGTGCCCGTTGCCAGCCCGCGGGTGCTGCCGGGCATGACCTGAGGCGAGCCACGCTCCGCGGAGGTCGGGCAGTTGACTGTTTTCTAGCCAGAGTCCCCGAACTCCTAGAGACACGTAAATGTCTCCGGGCATAATTAGAAGCAAAGCTCCTGATTCCGAAGGGCTTAACACCTCCCAGCTACTTAGGTCTATTGTCCAAAATGTTCCTTAAAAATTAGCACACCTGAGAGTTAACTTATCTGTGAAGAAAACCACTGCCTTCTGAGAATTGCTTCTTTGTTCTTAGCGTTGTAAAGGGACGGTCTATCTTAACACCCTCACCTTCTCTTTCACCGGAGTCCTTCTGGCCTCCTTCCCCTTCAGCTTTTGAGGTCTATCCGTCAGAACCTTCCCTTTGTGGACGCAGCTGCCTGGGCCTGAGCTATGCTCGCTTCCAGCCTGAAACCAGGCTGATTGGAAGCTGGCATCATGGTGCGCGTGTGGTGCGGCGGGGCTCTTCCTGGTCTGGGACTCCCTCCCCAGCGTGCTTACCTGCTTCTCCTATCAGGCCCAAAGAACCTTCCCTAGACCCCGCTGCCAAGGGGGAGTCCTGGCCGTGTCCACGGGGTTCCGTGGGGAGTGGTGTCTGCACGGAGGGGTGCCTTCGGAGCCTCCCCTGGTCCTTCTCCATCCTGGACTCCAGAGCGTTTGAAGGCAGAGTCTCTACTTCCCTCTGGCTTTCTGCATTTCAGCCACATGCCTTTTGCAGGGGGTGGGGTGGGCATTGGAAAGAGTATTTTATTTCCTTTACACGGTTATATGAGAGACACTTAACGCATACTAAGTGTGTGTCTGTGGTTACATGAGTAATGTGCTCTGATTGTAGAAAGCCCAGAGAAGTGCAAATACATACAGCAAATCCATGTGACCTCACCTCGTTCCCCCGGTGTCCCAGTGACCTCTTTCCCCTCGTTTCATTCTGACCTTCCTGATACACGGATGTCCTAAGTCATGCTTAAGAATTTGCAGCTCCAGGCAGCTTTTTATGAAATAGAGGCAAGGAGTGGTTTGCTATGCCATTAAAAATTTATCAATAACATTCTTCTGGTGGGATAATACATTTTTATTTAAATGTTTATTTGGCAGTACATTATTTCAAAACTCAAATGATATAAAAGGATGTTTAATAAACTAATTTTCTTTTTTTAAATGTTCTTTTAAATTATTTATTTTTGAGAGCGCAAGTAAAAGCGCTCGGGGGATGTAGAGAGAGGGAGACAGGATCCGAGGTGGGCTCTGTGCTTCCAGCAGATGTGGGGCTCGAGCCCATGAACCATGAGATCATGACCCAAGCCAAAGTCGGATGCTTAGCTGACTGAGCCACCCAGGCGCCCCTCATTTTCTTTTTTCTAAACTGTTTATTTATTTACAGAGAGAACAGAACATGTGAGTAGGGGAGGGGCAGGTGGAGAGGAAGAGAAAATCCCAAGCTGACCTGACATGGGGCTTGATCTCATGTACCATGAGGTCATGACCTGAGCCCAAATCAAGAGCCAGAGGCCTAACCGCCTGGGCCACCCAGGCGCCCCAAAATAGCCTCATTTTCAGTGTCCTACACCAGCTGCCTGGGCCCCCATTCCCATGCCCTGGCGCCCACTGGGTGCTCCCTTTCTAGGTGTCTTAAATTTCCCTGCTAACACTTCCAGTGCAAACACAGACAAATACAAAGTTAATTCTCCACTTGTGGATTGAAGGTGGTGTATTAGACCCACCACCTGCCCCTGCTTAGGCTTTCACTTGACCTTCCTGGACATCTTTTCATGACGCACATCAAAAGCTATTTTGCTCTTCAAAATCACATTTAAAATTTTTTTCTAAAGCAGTTCATTTGAAAGATAGATTATTTTAGTTTTGGGGAAATACAGCAAATGAGAATTCGGCCTCTTTCTCTCCCCACTCCCACTGTAGTATCAGTGATAGCCACTGTGAATGTTCTTTTATGTTTTTCCAGAGCTATTTTCATGCTTCTACCCTCATGAATGTGTGTGTAACCCATTTTTTCTTAACCTGACCATCTCATACAGACATGCCATCATTTCTTGAATCATTTCTCTATAGTTGGACCTTTCAGTGATTTGAAAATGGTTTTTTCAACTTGGCTAAGCAATGGAAAGAGGAATGATCTTTGATGTAAAATTTGGTCTATGTATTTGGTTATTTCCTCCAGAGGAATCATAGCAGTGAGGTATGTGGGTCAGAGGGTGTGGATGTTCCTAGGGATTTTGGAGCGTAGCCTCATGTCTTCCCTAGTAGATGAAACCACCTCTCTTCCCAGCCATCCACAGGAAGAATGACAGTCACCATACAGCAGGGCCACAGCAACCAGGCCAGTGAGTTCCTTGTCCTTCTAAGCCAAAGTTTTCTCAGGGTGGGGGTAGGCCTGTATCTCTTTGTTGGGTTTGAAGGAATCTCTCAGTAGCAGCTTCTTAGCCAAACCTGCTCGTGGAGCCCATTCTGATTACTTGACTCCACACATCTGTCCAGAGCCCGGGTTGGGTGTCCTCCCTCTGGGCTGCCGTGGGTGGGTGAGAGACCCTCCGTGGGGTGGCAGGGCAGATTCTGTGTTGATGTCAAGGGTAACAGGACATAGAGTTTTCCTCCGTAACGGCTGTACCGTTAATAGAGTGTGCAGTTACTGTGAACGGCCTGCCTCCCAGGCACTGTTCTGCGTACTCGGTAGGCATCAGCTCCTTGTGTCTGTAGATGAACTCTGAGTCCTCTGACCGTCCTACCTGTTATATAGGTGAGGACAGTGTGATGCAGAGGAGGCAGGTGATTTGCTCATGGCTGCAGGGACAGGAACAGCTGGGGCTGGGGTTGACCCTGAGCCACATGGCCCCAGAGTGTAGGCTCCATAACCATGGCATCCTCCGGCCTTGGAGAGAATCCACAGAGTGCTTTCTGGTGTCTCCAGCCCCCTGGAGAGGGCTCAAGTCTCACCTTCTTCCACCCCATAGCTGGTTTTCCCCGTTTGCTGAGGGTTTGTAGCAGAAGAGCCTTTGAAGTTGGACAGATTGGAATTCACATCCACTTCCTGTATGTGTGGCCTTGGCAAGGTCTCAGCCTCCCTGAGCCTGTTTCCTCATTGTTGAAGTAGGGAGCTGCCTCCCTCCCCCCACCCCAGATTGTTATGAAGAATGATGAAGATGGTGGGTAACAGGAAAGCTCTGTCAGGTGCAGTGTGAAATAAATGCTCTCTCCCTCCCTCGCCCACACCTTCCCCCTTTGCAATCATTTCTCTAGCTTTCCATCCACATCCTTAAATTCTGGCCACTTCAGATTCGATCAGAAGCTTATGCCCTGGGCATGACTATAACACCACCATTTACTGAACATCTTCCAGTGCTGACCATTTTGTGATCTGCTTTACGGCATATCTGCCATCGTGCCAGGCCATGGAGTTTCTTTGACCAGACGTGTTCTTCTGGGGCCCTTCTGAGCCAGGGGCAGCAGCTGTGTCCTGCCTTCAGTTGCTCATGCATCATGACGGGGGAAGGATTGAGCCATTTGGGGGCAGACATTGGCCTTGTGTGTTTACATCCTAGGTGTAGCTGTGTGTTCATTGTGGTGACGATGGTGATTTTTTCCTCTGCTCATTTGATATCTTGCATCTCAAATCCTAATGAGGCCTTTATAGCTCCAAGCTTACATATTACAGGCCTGCCATTATCTCAATAGAATTAATAGTCCTTTTTCTGTGAAGATAATTGAGATTCCCTCATGGTGACATATTTTTATCACCCTAACACTGTCTCTACCCTTCCACAAAATCTCTTCTTGTTGTCCGGTAGCTGTTTTCTCACCTCATTCTGAACAGGATATGTCCAAGGATCATTGGGAAGCAGGATTCTTGCGTGGTTATGCCAATCATGGTAACCATGATGTGTTTTCTCTCTCCTTCCTCCCCTCTCCTGATGGCAGGTGCCTGGAGACTTGAGTCAAACATCTGAAGACCAGAGTTTGTCGGATTTTGAAATGTAAGTCCATGGCATCTGCTCACGAGGGGCCCCTAAGAAGTAGGACTCTGCGGTTTGGCTTGTGTCCCAGAAGACCACAGGGGGAAACAGAAATCACTGTTTCAATCTGTGCAGGCCGATCTGGTTATGGTAGAGGTGAGAGTCTGTCCACCTGCACCCCGAGTCCGGCCTCCAGATATGTTGTAAACTCTCTTCTTGGGTATTAGAAAACAATTAATTCTTTTGGCTGACATTTAAGACTTGGAAGCGATCACGTAAGAGTTTAAATTTCGCTTTAAAAAGAAAAACAAAGGGGGTTCCAATCCCTACAAGGCCACAGTCAGAGCTGAGTAGTGGTTGCTGCCTCCACACAGGGCATGTGCTCTTGCACTTACCACAGTCCCCCCTTCTCCCTGTTGCCCGACTCTGGCCCACTTCACTCCATTCCTTCTGTGTGTCCCCTGGAGGAATATGAGTTCACAGCCCCGAGTTACTGGAAACAACAGTGGTTTGGTGCATGGGTGTGATTTGTTACTGGATATGACTCTGTCTGATGATACATTCCTAAAGAACTTAGTTGGTCTTCAGACTGTTTCAGAATCTGGTTGCTTTGGGGCTTGGGTACTCCTTCATGGTTCCTCAGCCCAACAAGCGCACAATACACTTCCCTTCTCCTTCTTTTTTTTTTTTTATATATGTTTTTAAATGTTTATGTTGGTTAAGAGAGAGTGTGCACAAGTGGGGGAGGAGGGGCAGAGACCAGGAGAGAGAGAATCTCAAGCAGGCTCCGTGCTGACTCTGGGCTCCATCCCACCAACCATCAGATCATGTCCTGAGCCGAAATCGAGAGTCAGACGTTCATCTGACTGGGCCGCCCAGACTCCCCTCTTCTTAAGTGTACTGGTACATTCTCCAGGACAGACCATATGTTAGCCAAGAAACAAGTCTCCCTCCACTTACAGACGGAAATGCTACAGAGTACGTTCTTGGACCACAGCGAATTACTCAACAGCGGGATTTGTCTGTCTCTGACTCCCTGAGGTCAGGGTCTGGGTCTGCCTGCTTCCTTGCTCTATCTCTAGGACCTAGAGTAGCAACGGACACCTTGTACATTCTCCGTCAAGAGAATGAACAAATGAATTAATATCGAGGAGGGAGATGGCCATGTAAACAGTTCTCATCCTGTACGGTCAATGCTCTGAAAGCAAGAAATGTCGAAGCCAGTTGGGGGTGTCTCACCCTCACCAATCAGAGAGGGGAACGAAAAGCAGGCTGTTATGTCCCCTCATGCTCCGCCTCACCCTCCCTCTCCCCTGACAGAGAGGAAAAGGGAACACTTGAGGCACTAGAACCATCTGGAGGAACTTTACAGGAGGGGTGCCGTTAGATGTGCACACCATCCTCATGGCTCAGAGTTGCCATTTGGACTCGGAGTTTTGAGTGTGATGGGTTACTTTGCCCCCTGGAGGAGGTCAGCACCTCCGCTCAGGATTTGGAAGAGATGCTGCTTCAGGAGAGCCATCTGTCTGTGAAACTAAAATGCTCTCTACGCCAGAGATGGGGAGCCCACTGGGTCACCGCCTCTTCCCCCATCATCTCCGATGGTGATCTAAGCACAGGAGGCTGGCGCATGTTTGTGGGCTGCTCCTTAGAGAGGAGAGTTCAGGAGAAAGCAGTTAGCCCTGGAGCACCTCTAGGTAAAGGCCCGGGCTGGACCCTTCCGGTCCTCTGAGAACTGCGCAGGGACCGTCGGGACGCCCATCAGGATCGATCTTCACAGGTGAGAGACAGAGTTTTCTGTGTGCAGGCCTTGCCTTCAGCCTGGCGGAAGATTGCTGGTGGCGGCCGTGTGTCCCCAGCCACTCACAGTTAGGTGCAAGTCCTCACGGGAGGCAGAACTCACGTACCCAAAGCGACCCTTGAAGGACCCCTTAAATATCCTGTGACGATTAGCTGACATAATCTAGGTAAAAGCATGAACATACGTTGTAGGTGCTCAGGAAATGACTTGTCCTCGAATTTAAATCTTGGTTGGGACACCCGGGTGGCTCAGTTGGTTAAGCATCCAACTTGGCTCAGGTCATGATCTCACGGTCCGTGGGTTCAAGCCCCATGTCGGGCTCTGTGCTCACAGCTCAGAGCCTGGAGCCTGCTTCTGATTCTGTGTCTCCCTTTCTCTCTGCCCCTCCCCTACTTGCTCTCTGTCTCTCTCAAAAAGAAACCTTAAAATTAAAATAAATAAATAAATAAATCTTGGTTCATGGGAGCCATACACAGTGTTTCCAGAGAGTTGCAAGGCTGGTGTTTGTGCCTGGGTTCCTGGTCTCCCAGCCTGCCATTTTCTCCCCCACCCCAAGTAGCTGTGGCCTGCATAGCCTCACATGTTGGTCTCCTGAGCCCTTTGATGGAGTCTGATCTTAAAATGACAGGCAGGGGCTAGAGGGGCATAGTGAGGAGGTGGTGTGACCCCTCTGGGTGCTCCAGGTACCCTGTGGTCATCAAGTCACGTGACCCCACACAGCCACATGGGGGATTCCAGTTGTTATCCCTCCTTTCAGAGGAGGAAACTCAGGTTTAGAGAAATGAGGAGTCACAGTGAATCAGCTGTAAGAACTGAAGTCCATTTCTCATTCCCAAGTACACACTCTGTATCTAAATAAAAAATTCACAATGACTAAACTAAGTCCCTAAAGAGCGATCTTGGAGGGCGGGGTGAACCCAGGCCCTTTGTCTTGCTCATGGACGTGATTGGTGTTATCATCAATTCTGGTGTGTGATGCCTCTTAGAGAAGACAGTTTCCTCCGTTCCTCGTTATAAATTGAAATCACCTAATTTCGATCTTTGTTTTCGGTCAGATCGAACCGGGCGCTGATCAACGTCTGGATCCCGTCCGTGTTTCTCCGGGGCAAAGCGGCGAACGCCTTCCATGTGTATCAGGTGAGCGTCTGGTTTTCAGCCGGATGTCGCTGCTGGGGCAGAACCGACACCTTTCGTAGTGCTGTGGTGCCTCTGCCTCTCGGTGACGGTGATGGAGCGCTGACGGCCTCCTGATGCCAGCCTCCCCGAGGAAGGGGTCCCTTCTTCATGCAGACTGGAGGGGCCCGGGTGGAGCATCCTTGTCAGTCAGGCCCGTCAGTGCGGCCGCTGCAGATGGGAGCTCGGACAGCGGGAGCCGAAACAGGCTTTGTCAGCTTGTGTTGCATCCAGAGAGGCAGGATGTATGTGCAGCCCCAGGCGTGACCAGGCCTGTGACCGGAGACCTGCTGCCGTCTGCTGTGTCCTCTGCTTGGGCGTCCTTCTCGGGCTGGGGCTCTCTGTGGGGTGATGGGCAGCGCTAGCCCGTCTGGGTGGTTGCAGCATCCCTCTCTGGCCTGTCTTGGACAAGGAGGCCCTCCCTGATGCTCTGGGCTGGGCGACAGACTTGTGAGATTGGCCAGGCTTGGATGTGACCCCTGCTGGCGGTGGGGCATGTCTGACAGAGGGAGAGGAGTTCCTCTCCAAATGAAAACCAGGGCCCTCTGCTCAGAAGAAGGGGCAGCATTTACCTGATGGAACCCCAGGTGCAGAGGTCTCCTCCTCCTCAGGGGAGAGCTGGTCAGCGCTGGCTGGGGCTGGGCTGTGGGGCCTCAGGGACCTTTGTGTGCTTCGGAGACAGTTTATCCCCAACACATGGGACTCCAGTTTTCCATCTTTCCTCTGATTTTCCGATGCCTCTTTCAATCCTGCGTTCCTACCATCTTTTTGTCTGTTGTCTTTTACTTTTCGTACCTTGGATCCCGATCTCCAGCCCGTGGTGTTCACCTGTCCTGGACTACTCTGCTTTCAACTCTGACTTGTAGCTGCTTCCTGCTTCTGTCTTCTCGGGTCATGACAACTTTCATTACATTTTTGTTCTTAATCCTGAAGAACTCTGTGAAATGCCTTGAGTTTTGTTACCTTTTAATTTTTTTTTAAGTGGGGAATTGACGATTGAAGAAGACCTCAGCTATTAAGATATTTTTCTCCAGAGGCTGGGTGGTTAAAAAAAAAAAATACAGACCTTGAAGACAGGAGCCCTGGTTTAAATTTTGTAACCTTAAGTGAATCTCCCTTTGCTCCGCGTAAGACGGAAATACTATTGCGGCTTACCTTGCAAAGCTGTTGTTGGCGTGAGGAGCATGCGGCGCCCAGGACACACTCTCTTTTCTCATCTTGGTGTTTCTCCTGTTCGAGAATGCTTGCCCTGTGTGGCCTGTGGTGACAGGTGTGGTGGCGGGTGTGTGGTTTATAGGAACGGGTATCCGTATGACACACACATCTTGATATCTCACAGATGGGCAAGGGTTTGGGAAGGAACGTTGCACCAGAAAGTGATTTTAGGTTTCTTGTTTGGCTGGGCAACAGCAGTTAGTAAGTACCATGTTATTAGGTGTTGGAGAATCTGAGTGTTTGTGATGCTCTTCTCTTTGGCTTAAAAGAGTTAGACAGGACAGATTTATGTACATCTCCTTGGTTCTCATTCTCCTTTTATGCCAAACCCACCAAAAACCCTCTTCTGTGAGTGTCTGAGTTCTGCTTTGATGCCATCAGAAAGCTGGGAGGTGCTGCCCAGAGGATGAACAAAGTGAGGCAGATGGCTTTATTTTAGAGTGAAATTACAATGTGATACCACTGGAGAGGTTTCCTGGACCTTTCATGTCGGACTCTTCCCCCCAGCCCCCTACCCCAGGGTGCGATTTGGCAGCTTTCAGTGTCTGAGAGTCCGTTACGGAATGAGAGGGATGCGGCGCGTGCCCCGTTGCCTGAGAGATTGTTTCCACGGCAGTCACAGTGGTGTCCGTGCTGCTCCCTGTCCTTCGTGTCTTTGGAGCTTCTCTGGGTGTGGTCCCATCCATGCCTGGAGGACGTGGCCCCCAGTTGCCGCTGCCGGTGAGACCCGCCTCATCCCCCGCTGTGGGTTCCGTGAAATCTTCTCTCGTGTTGGGTTTGAGGCAGCACCTCCTGAATGCAACTGTCTTTCTCCTTTTAGATAACAGTGTTTCTGGTCACTATCTCACAAGCAAAATCCATACAACATGTTTGGAAACATTTGAGGAAGGTTTTTACAGAGTTTTTATCATAAATGATAACGTAAAGAAGGAGGCTCATTGAAAATGCTGGTACCATGGGACGTTATTTTTCTTAGTTTAAAAAACACGTTCAGTATATTTCCCCAGAAGACTGGAGGTAATTTCTAGAGGAACACCTGTAAAAGAATGATAAGATAGAAGTAAAAAATGAAATGTCAGCGTCTGGGAAGATGTAAACTGGTGATACTTGCATTAAGGAAATCGTGGAAGTCTCTCAGGAGATCCTATACCCCTGTTCTCATTGGTTTGTGAATTTTCTCTGGACTGCCCGGCAGCCAGGGTGAAAATGGAAATGCGGCTATTTTGGATAGTACCATTGCTGATGGGAAGAAAATATGTGAGCTCCTCAAAGGGAGCTCTAAGAGAAGTTTCCACACAGGGCTTTAGATACAGCAATATTGGAGCATGTGGTGGACAGTCCCCAGTGACATCCCGTGACAGATCCTCCTCAGGTTCCATCATGTCCCCCTCATAGGGAGCCAAGGGCAGACCCTCCAGCAGATAACGGTTCATCGGAAGAGCCAAGATGAAAGGATCGGCATGTGTAGTTTTCTCCGTAGATGTGGGCTTTCCAACACAACAGCCACCAGCCACACCCAGCCGTTTAAATTTAAACGAACTGAAATAGAATAAACTTAAAAATTCAGCTCAAGCCCGGTAGCCACATTTTAAGTGCTTCACAGCCACATGCCGCTGGTGGCTGCTGCACAGGGCAGCACAGATACGGGACATTTCTGTCATTGCAGGAAGTTCTCTTGGGCAGACGGTGTCTCCAGGAGCACTGGAAAGCAGGGTAATGCTCTGCGTGCTTAGCCACATTCTAGAAAGACAGAGGCTGGATGTTAACAAATCCTGCTGGGAGAAAGCCACTCACATTTCAGCTCTTTCAGCGTTTAGGATTCCCAGGGGAAGAAAGCCTTCAAGTATTGACCTTGTGCCGTCCATGCCCTCGAATCATTCTGTTCAGCGGTGACGGGAAGGAGCAGACTTGAGCTTGATCATACATGTTGTCTTGTTTCTATTGTGTTTATTTTTACATTGGTCTTCTAGTTAGGGCGCAGAATCCTGTTTTCCATTTACCACAGCGATGCATTTTCCTTTTTTTTTTTTTTTTTTTTAAGTTTATTTGGAGCGGGGAGGGGAGGCGCCTGGGGGAAGGGCAGAGAGAGAGAGAGAGAGAGAGGATCCCAAGCACCCTGTATGTTGTCAGCCCAGAGCCTGATGCAGGGCTCGAACCCATTAACCGTCAGACCACGACCTGAGCTGAAATCCAGTCAGACGCTTAACTGACTGAGCTACCCAGGCACCCTGCATTCTTCTAAAATAAAGTTAAGAAGAAAGAAAGAGTCTGCTTGAAGAACAACACCAAATAAATGATAATGCAAGCAGCCGGAGCTTGGGACAGTGTTATGTGAACATGTGATGTTTGGGAAATGCTGAGCTGAGGGAACAGACCGCTGACGATAAAACAGCAGTGAGGATGATGCTAACAGGAAACCGTAGCGGCAGCTGCCTCTCACTGGTGTGTGTGCATTCTGTGGCACAGTCCTCAAAATCACAGTGTGAATAAACTCCTCTCACCATCGCATAGATGAGAAAACAAAGGCACAGAGAAGCATGACAGTCTGTAATGTTATTCGAGCCCAAATAGCACTTTCTCACAAGGTACCGGTTTGCAGAGGTTTCGAGTCTGAGGGTGGAGCTCTTTAAAAATCCAAGAGGCAATTTGCACAGTTGCCTTCAATCTGAAGGGAGGAGCCCGGCCTGCATGGGTGGCCACCCACATTCCTGAGAAGGTGGCCACTGCAGCGCAGCTGGGAGTTCTCTGTAGAAGTTGCTGGGGCCACTGCCGGGCCCAGACACGTTACCCATTGAGCCCCCCGAGTCCGCAAGCCAGGCTGAGACGGTCTGGCTTAGGAAAGTTGTCCAAGCAGATGTCCATGTTGGCCGCTCTGGCCGTGGATGGGTTTCCAGGATGCTCCTTCAGAACTCGTTTGAGCAACGTTGGGGTGGGAGAGCCTGCCCGAGGCCTGGAAGGGTGGTCCTCAATACCAGAGGCAGAGATAGCCCACCTGCTGCACGTAGTACAAGTGCTTTTTCACTGTCTGTAGGGTGGGAAGAGGTCTGGGACTGTGTTTTGCACAAGGCATTCTGGCAAGGCATGCCCTCCCTGGACAAGGCTGAGTGCAAGGTCTCAAAAGCGGTTTTTCCCTTTGAGCCCTAGAGTTTCCACACTGTGCCCCCGAGTCTGAGATGGGCGCTGAGGTGTGCTCCGGCCCTGGTAGGAACGGCCGCGTTCGAGCGAATTTCCGAACAGAAGTAAAATTGGTGTCCAGGACCTTCCCAGTTGAAGGTTTCTGTCCATGAGTATTTCTTACACTTTGGGCCCTTGCTCACGCCTCGTTCCCAGCAGACACTAGCCAGAGATGCAGTGATTGAACAGCAGCACATAATACGGAAAAACTGTTTACTAACTGGCTTTCTTCATTTTTCTCTCCTCCTCTCTGTTAACACACTGTGGTGCTATGGGCTCGATTTTCTATCACTTCCATATGATAAAGTTGCATTTGTTCTTAGCCCCTGGTTTATACCTCAGCCATTGTTTGATATTCTTCCCCAAAATATCCCCGATTCTAGAGAAGATTGAGGTCCACCATCCTGAATATCCTGCTGTAGTGTTTATGAAGGCCTGTGAGACCTTCAAACAACCTGCGTATTTTCTTCTTAAGCAAATATTACAGGCAGTAAACTGAAATGAAAGAATTCATCAATATACTTACCTTCTGAACACTTACATCTTTGCTTTTGAAAAGTACTGTTAGTGTAAGTACAGCTGAAATCCATCCTCTGTGTGGGATTAATTTCAGCCTTTCAATTCAGCCACCAGAAACAGGGGCTCTGGAGCAGTATTCCATTTGCACAGCACAACTAATCAGGTCTCCTTTGTATATAGAAAAAAAAATTGTTGTTTTGTTTCAGCAAAGCTCTTCCCTTCTGAATGGAATAAGTCCCCTTTCCTAGAGGCCATAGGGTGTGGCGTTGACTTAAAGGTGCCCCAGGAAGACCCACTGAGTACTTGTGATCCCACCTGGCAGGAACCCGTGTCACCTGGGCAGTCATTTTGCAGATTTATCCCATTAGGGCGTGTTTTTGTATGTGATGCAGGGAATGCATTCTCTGCTCCGTTAATAATAGATCACAGGGTCTGGGTGGGCTACGCGGGGCTGC
Source organism: Crocuta crocuta (assembly GCF_008692635.1). Taxonomy (NCBI): domain Eukaryota; kingdom Metazoa; phylum Chordata; class Mammalia; order Carnivora; family Hyaenidae; genus Crocuta; species Crocuta crocuta. Next base: position 9,756,043 of record NW_027531893.1, read on the forward strand.
AGGTGGAGGATGACGTGTTTGCACTTGAGGCTGCAGGCTTCTCAGCCATTCCTTTTCATCCCCTTTCCTGAGAGGCTTACCCCACAGCCCCCCAGTTCTCTTATCTGCCTCTCTGTCTTGAGGCTTGCTCCGTGCATAGCTCCGCAGAGAGGGCGGAATTCATGCGGCGGAGGAGGATGGGACAGACGGGACCCACAGCTGCAGTGCCATGGGCTCCGAGAAGCCCCTGCCCCGGCAGGCGCAGTTCCGGATCTTGGGGGGGAGACAGAGCAGCTCTGGGGCGGAGGTGAATCTCTCTCGTCCACGTCTGCTCCCTCCTGCCGCACCCGTTGTGCCCGAGGCAGGCCCTGGGATAGCTGGGTGTCCTTCCAGCCCCCGTGGGCCTTGGTGCTGCACGAAGGGCAAGTACGTACCCTGGGATCGCGGGCCTTTGTTCCCGCTGCCCCTCCCCCTGAGAACAGCGTGTCCCACCGGGCCCAGCACCCGAGCACGCCTGCCCCCAGCTGCCCTGGGATGCTCAGGGCTTCCGAGAGGGCCTGGTGCCGCACAGATGGAAAGCACGTCCCTTTGGATGCACGAGGCCCTCTTACTCTCCGTTACCGCTTGTGTCCGCCCCAGCAGGAAGAATTGCTTTCCCTTCACAGATAAACCCTGGATTCATCTGAAAGTGCTTTGCCCAGGGCCTCCTGCAGGCCCGGCTTAGGCCACGCGCAGCAGAGCTGGCGGTGAGCAAAGGCTCCTGCCTTCCCCACCCTGACCGTCCGTGGGGGAGACAGGTGCTATGGAGTAGACAGAACCTTCTCTCCTCGTACGGGCTGGAGGGAGGGCTACGGGTGGGAGGGACGGAAGGCCACTCACCTTGCACGGCGACAGGTACAGCGTTGGGCGCGGTGTCGGACACCGCTGTGAGATTCCTACCCTTAGCGCTGCAGTAACCACTCGGTGGTGGTGGTGATAAGCGCCTACACTTGGAAGCAGACGTAAAAAGAACATTTAGTTGAACGTCTCTGGGATGTTCACATATTGACAAAAGTCTTTATTTAGCATCTATTCGATCAAGGGCTCCACGTCAGCTACCTCAGGGGCTGCAGAGAGTGAGATACCTTCATCCTCAGCTTCCGGGTCTGCCGAGGAGGTGGCAGGTCCGCCATTCGAGCAACTGAAATGGAAGACGATGTCCGTGCAAGACTGTGAGGTTTTGCCCAGGGGTGAGCTTTTCCGCCAGGGGGCCAGTGCTCAGAAGATAATGCTTCATATCCCGATTGTTTAACTGGGGTCCGCAGAGGCCTGAAGGACTGAATGCCCCAGCACATGGGAGTTGGGCCAGCTGGGAAGTGGCCGGTGGTGCTGGGTTTAGTCTTGGTTTGCATCTAAATTCCTTGTTGAATTGCCCGGGGTGTGATTCATCAGCGTCTCCGGGGTGCCTGTTCCGATGGCTTCTCTGTCCTTCCTGGGGAGGCTTTCCTGAGATGGTTCCCTGCTCCTGCCTCGCTGTCAGGAGCTGTGAGCGGGGCTGATGTGCACACCCACATGCACAGGTGTCCTCAGTCCCTGTCACTGCCACAACCGCAGGTGGGGGCTCGTCTCCAGGTGGGTGCCTCCCCCCCTTCCCATGCTCCCGTTTGCTGGCCCCTGTGCTGGTTCCCTCGTGGGCGTGTTGGCGTGGGGAGCCGGGTCTTGGCCCAAGGGCGCTGGTGGAAGTGGAGGCTGGGAGTCCAAGGTACCTGGATGGCAGGGCCCTCAGGATGCGGCCATCACCTCAGCAGGACCCAGCCTCGTCCTCTGATGGGACCCCCATTCACACCTGGGCCGGGGCTCCTCTGACTGGGGCAGTGTGGGAGACGAGCTGACCACCCTTCTCCTGCCCGGGGTACTGACTCCCCGGTAACACCTGCCCTGTCCCAGGTGTCGGAGAGCGAAACCAACCTAAACCGAAACCCACCTCCCGGTCTGTGCCGCTTGGGGTGCATTAAATTGAACACCGTGCAAGGAAGTGTTGCAGGCAAAGAACTTGGATTACAGTTCACAGGTAAGGAGACACAGAGCTAGGTCTCAAAACGCCGTGTCTCCTTGGGGTGAGTGCAGGAGGCTTTTATTCGGTGCATTGGAAGGCGAGGCCAGGGAGTTTGGTACGCAAGCAACCTACCATTTCTGTTACCAAGACACGTGCCGTGCCTACGACACGCCTGCCAGCATGCTGTGCACACGTCAGCACGGCGGTGGAAACCCCTGCCCACGGGAGGAGATCAGAGGCGGTCGGGAGCTACAGGTGACTGGGCAGCGTGGGGGCGCCGCGCGGGCCCTGCGCTCCACGCCGGCTCAGACCGTGTCACGCGGGGGGCTCAGCGGGTTACTTGGCTGCATGTCTCCTTGGCGGGAGCTGCTGGTTCTGTGAAACAGACACATTCTTCTTCCCGTCTTGTCCCCCCCGCCCTCCCGCTCCTGCTGGTGGCTCGCGGCCCTCCCAGGAACTCTGCGTGGAGTCCTGACTCACGGAGCTTCACAAAGGGGATTCATCGGCTTGCGTCATGGAGAACACCGGGGCGGGCACAGCTGGAATTTCAGGGACTCTGTCATGAGGAGTGGTCTCCCATCTTTTGAGAAAGTCGCTTTCCCCGTGTTGGCCCTGTTCCCAGCCAGGCCGCGGCGGTAGTGTCTGTGGGTGCCTACCACCCGCCCCCCCGCTCGGCGCAGCTGCCCCCAGGGGAAGAGGCCCCTGTTTCTTCCAAGGCTGCTGGCGGGCCTTGAACCAGCTCTGACCCTCGGTGGCATGGGCCGTACCCCTGTCTGCCAACTGCCGTGTCCAGGCAGATGGCTCGCTTTGGGGTTCTATTACTCCTGAAGTTGAGGTCCATGGAATCGGGGTGTTTCCCCAAAGGACAGTGAGGATGCTCTGACCAGCAGTGGGGGCGTCGGCTGTGCGTCAGGAGCAGCCTGCTGGAAGGCACCCTCACACCGGGGCTCCCCATGCACCACAGTGGATGTTGGGATGGGATAATTCTCTGTGTGGGGCAGTCCTCACCTGTGCATAAAAGGACACTGAGCAGGGGCGCCTGGGTGGCTCAGTCGGTTAAGCGCCTGACTTCGGCTCAGGTCATGATCTCATGGTTCGTGCGTTTGAGCCCCGTGTCAGGCTCTGTGCTGACAGCTCAGAGCCTGGAGCCTGCTTCAGATTCTGTGTCTCCCTCTCTTTCTGACCCTCCCCTGCTCATGCTGTCTCTCTCTCAGAAATAAATAAAACATTAAAAAAAAAAAAAGACACTGAGCAGCATCCGTGGCCACACCCACTCACTCCACACACCGTCTCTCCAGTCGTGACAACCCAAAGAGTCTCCACACTTTGCCAAATGTCTCCTGGGGGGCATAATGTCTGTACGTGGATCCATCGAATGCCGTTGTGGTTTTATTTTGTTGAACATAAACGGCATCCTGTGGTACATGGCTTCCTCCTCCGACCTCTCGCTTCCTTACTCATGTTAAACTTGGGCACATCGTTTCCTAGTTCGGTGGAGCCTTTACTTCATATTCTGATGATGGACATTTAGACTGTTTTCACATTGTATTGTAAACAAAGCTCCCAGATTGTTCTCAGACAGATCACTTTGTACATATTGCAGGCAGGTCTTCCAGATAAATGGCTAGAAGTGGATTTGCTGAAGTGCAGGATATATACCTTTTTTATTTTAATAGGCCCAGGTAAATGGCTTTCTCAACTACTGGATCAGTTTTCAGTCTTCCCAACAACGTGGAGGAATCTTTTTGTCCCCATGTCCTTGTCATCATTGAGTATTAAATGAGTATTTAAATTTGACCATTCTGATAGGGGAGCAGTTACATTCCATCAAGGTCTGAATTTGCATTTTCCTTATTGCTAGGAAGGGTGAGCATCTGTTTGCACTTTAATCTGTTGTTTGTGGTGTGTGTGTGTGTGTGTGTGTGTGTGTAAGTGAGAATTGCCTCTTGGTGTCCTTCCCTATTTTTATGGCACCGTTCATCCCTCTCTTACCCGTTTGTAAGAGTGCTCGGACAGTAATCCTTTGTACTATACGTTTCAGGCTTTTGCTTGTCTTTTAGCTTTATTTATGAGGATTATCCGGTGTTCTTCCTTCCTGGTCTTCACATTTTGGGAAACCAGGAATTTCTTGGTGAATACACCAAAGTGTACTATGTCTTATTCGGTTTGTTGTTTCAACAACCCTGAGGTATTGTGGATGTTCTTTTCGTTTTAGAGGTGGGCAGAGACATGTTCAGAGTGGTAAGGGAATAACTTGTTGAAGGTCTCAGTGCAAAAGCATCGGAACCCGATTCACTACTGGTCTCCTCACCCCAAGGCTGGGGTTTTTACTTGGACTCCCAGCTGCCTCCCAGAGGACAGAATAGAAAGCAGAGAGGAAAAGTTGGAGAGAAACCGGTTTGGGCTCATCTGTTGATCTCTCCACCTGTCCATCTATCTGTCCGGCCATCCTGCAGTGGGCTGGGTGCTAGGGATATTGTGAACGATAGAGATGTAGCCTTGGCCATTGACCACTGGATAGACGATTGAATGTGGAGAGCTGTTCCATGGCAGAGTGGGCTTACCAACTACTGATCTTGACACACACACCCACCATGTTTGACCCTTTACTTTGCGGGAAAGACCAGATGATCTCTGAGGCGCCTTTTTCCAAGTTTATAGTAAGTTTGTGAAAACTTTATTGTCTGATCTTTCTGGTCTGCATGGGCAAAAAGGAATTTTTTTTTCTGAATTTGCTGTCACAGCACGAAAAGTAGACACACAAGTCCACTTGAGACTGATCCAAGTGTAAGAAGCAGCCAGCGTGCTCGGACTGCTTGGAGGAAGCATTCCAGGCTCCTCATGGCCGGCAGCGTTAGAACTGTAGACTGAGACTTGGCCGTAGAGGAGGGTGCTGCAAAGTAGGGGTGTTCCAGAGCCCCAGTCCATGCCACGGTGCTCAGCAGAAGCCAGAGGCTCAGGTTCTCTCCAGGGTTCTCATGTGGTCATCATGGCCATGGCTACCATGTTTATACCTGAAGTCTAGACCCTCGTAGGGCACCACCCTGTGCAGGCTGTGACCTGCAGCTTCCAGAATCCCGTGGTTCACCTGGTAGGAGGTCGGCCCCATAAAGCCACAACTCTGTGTTATTTTTACTCATAGCTGTACCTCCAGTGCCTAGAATTGGGGAGCAGGTTCAGCACACATTGGATGGATGGATGGATGGATGGATGGATGGATGGATGGATGGATGGATCAACAAACCATCTTGACTCCGATTCTCCAACTGTAGTAGATTCTGATAGACTCCTCTCTTTAGAGTTCTTCCTCTGGATTTGTTCTTAAATTCTCCCTCAGACTCCCTGGTGCTCATGGGTCATTCTCCAGTCATTCACTTTCAGCCTTGCCTCACTTTCCTCACTGATTAAAACAACTCTCCTCGTTATTTATTACTGTCCTCTCCCTGGTTCAGGAAGTTTTTTCCCCCCAGGTAATAAGCTGTTTTACAGTATAGTAATGGTTTAGTTTCTTTAGAGTTCGTTGGTCAGGATGGCCTATACCGCTGGCTGTAACCCCCATACTTTCTCAGAGTCACCTGTCCACACTGAGGGCCCCAGTCTTGGCACCTGCCCCAACCTTTTAGGTACTGGGAATATGAGTTCAGGATTGGCAGGCAAGGCTCACAAAGCTCAGACAATAAGGATTCGTTGAATTCCTGTGAATCAGGCACTGTGCTAGGCCCTGGGGATAGATCAGTGAACATTGTGGACAGGATACCCCCCACTGGGGTTTATAATCCCACCAGAAAAGAGACGTTACACATACTAATGTACACATAATATACAGAAAATCTGTGGTTACCAACTGTGGATGTGCTGTGAACGAATACTGCACAGGGTTCCAGAGATTGTAAGAAGGGCCCACTTAAGCTGGACGGCAAGAATGGGACTTTTGAGAACATCTACTCATTCCTGCATGACGATTTGGGGTAAGTCCACAGAAGAGGAACAGCCCAGGCAGAGGGAGTTTCCTTGAAGTAAGAAAGAACTTGGTGCTTTAGAGGAGTTGGTAGGCTGCTGTGTCTGAGGGTGAGTAAGAGAGGGGAGAAGGCAGAGGCTCCGGTGCCACAGCCAGCTGGGTTTTCCGAGGCTTTGCAGTGAAGCTTGCCTGATCGCCTGTCCATCCCCTGACCAAACCAGCCAGCCATCTACCCATCCATCCTCCCATCCATCCACCCATCCACTTACTATCCACCTGCTTACATGATCACTGTTGCAGGAGCCTAGGTGAAAGGGAATGGTAGTTAAGACACGCAAAATGGTCATGGAGAGGAGAGCAGGTGATGTGTCTGAGGTGTGACTCATCAGGATTTCGGGTGCTGGGGACAGCTAGAAGTTCACACGTAGATTGTAGAGTCAGTCCAAGTTGAAATCCCTGATCTGCCTCTTAGTTCCGAGTTGTATGATCTTTTATGACAGTATCTTTATCATTCTGTTGAAGCCACAATTTTCCCACCTTCCAAATTTGGGATGCTACTTCCTTTGTAAGATGCTTGAGAGCGCCGAATGAATGCACGGCTCCAAAGCCCGCCGCATGGTGCCAAGCCTTCTTGGTGACTGGGAAGGGCCCAGAGGGTACAGCCACTCTTTGCTCAGCCAAACCAGCGTGCAGCTCAGGCACACTCATTATGTGCACCTTTGATTTGAGATACATCTATGTGGTGTGAGTCTTTATACCCACACATAGGGACTCCTAGGCACACGGTGGTCTATACCCTTAGGACCTGTTCCTCCCCGGCGGGAATCCAGAACCTGTATAACTCTGCATCATTCTACTTAGTGGAGCCAGCGGACACAGGGTCTGCTGGTCCCTGCTTTATGGAGGCTAGAAGACCCCAACCGCAGCCTGGAGTTTCGGAGCTGGGCNCAGTTGATGAGCAATTAGGCAGCTGCTCAAATGTCAGCTGTCATGATTTATGTTTATGTGATGAGTGTTTTCCCAAGACCTGGGGCGTGGAATAACAACTCTTGTATCCCTGTGTTTAAAAAAGTAACTCTGCATCGGTGAGTAAATGCCTTTCCTGGCCCGGGTGAGCCCCCTTCCGACCTGTAGGACTTGAGCATCCCAGTGTTGGGGGATGCTCACACCCCCTTAAGCGTTCACCTGAACGGATGCACCACCAACACCTCAGGGCCGTTGGTTTTTCCCCCAGCCGGGCTTTTTCAGAAGCCCCCCGGGGCTCATACTGAAGCAGGGAGAGTGGGGCGTTGCTTTAAGCTTTGGATCTTTTCCTACTCCTTGCAGATACAGAAAAGCATTTTGAGTCCAACCTTTAAAGGTTATCTCCTTGTGCCGCCGGCAGACTCATGCCGAGAGACTGTGAATCCCAGCTCGTTGCCAGACTTCGCAGCGGAGTGAAATCCTGTCAGACTGCTCTGGCTGCCCGAGTCGGGGAGCAGCGAGTTGGCGGCCGCGTGGAGGCTGCCTGTCAGGGCCAGTGGGGAGGGCTCTGTGAGGGGCGGGCCGTGCGCTAACTGGGGCCTCAGGAAGTCTCCAAGGAGCGTCTTCGGACGGGGAGCACAGCACGGAGGGGAGAGGAGGAGTCCCCCCGACCCCGGCTTATGTTGCTGTTGGTCCGCCATGGCCCACATGACCCCGGGCCAGTGTGGTGGCAGAGGGTCCCCAGACGACTTACAGGGAAACCAGCTTCTAACACCTCGGTTGCCACATTCGTGGATGGAGAGGAGCTGCCTGCTAGACCGCGCAAGTCAGCGAGTCGCGATACCAGGTCAGCCCCTCCCCTGCCCGCTTGTGCCTGAATCTGTGGATGGGACACAAACTAGGCGAAACGCATACAAGGCCAGTGTGAATAGGTAGCACTGATGTTTACTGAACCTTCCCATCCATAGTTGTGACCTTGCCACCCCTGTGAATTAAGGTCAGAGAGGTGAAGTAAGCCGCCTAAGGCGGCACAGCTGGTGGGTCTCAGGGATACACCGCAAGCCTGGGCCTAGATGATCCTCCAGCTCGACGATCCTGAAGAGAAGAGTGCTGCTGTCTTCCTGTTAACCGACTCTCCCCAAAAGACCATGTGGCATAAAGATGAGGAGACGGCGGATGCCGGTGACGTGATAGCGGGTGATTGTGATCTGTGGTGATGGGTTGTGATTGGTTGACGATGTGGTGGTTGATGGTTGGTACTGATGGTTCCTGGGGATGGTGGTGGTTGGAGAGAGGCTGATGGATGGTGAGGGGGTGTGGTGATGGCTGGTAAGGGTGCTGGTTAATGGTTGGTGAGGAGGAGGAGAAGGATGGTGGTGGGTGAGGCTGGTGGGTTGATGGATGGTGAGGGGGTGTGGTGATGGCTGGTAAGGAGGGTGGTGTCTGGGGAGGAGGAAGATGGTGAGGATGGTGAGGAGGAGGGGGAGGAGGATGGGGAGGAGGAGGAGGAGGATGGTTGGTAACATGGCAGCAGCTGTGTTTCCCACGTACCAGACATTGTGCCAAGTTCGCTCCATGTTTTGTCTCCTTAAACTTTCACAACCCTCTGATGGGAAAGTTCTAATTATAGAGGCAGGAATAAGAGGCGGCCCGTGTTTTCCTTGAATACCCTATTTGTGTTAAGGAAAAGCATATCAAGAAAGATCCTGAGATCTTTTCACAGCTGAGAGAAATTCTTCTGTACACTACAGCTGGTTTTCAAGTAGTCTCCGTCACGGGCCTAGCCGAGCCGGGGAGCTGAGAGCCCTGGTTAGGCTCCCAGCCTCCCTGACTACATTGTGGCCTGGACTTGCTGAAAGCCCACAAAGTAGGCTACTCTTAATTTCCACCCCCTTGGCCTTCACGAGTAGTACTCAAACGCTTTGGACTTCTAGCTCTTTTCATGAAAAACAAGTTGTTGTTGGCTTGGCTTCCATCAATCTATCTTTCAAACACTGTGGGCCTTCGAGCCCTGAGAACCAGGAGGTTATTTACTTACCTCTGTTGTTACCACCAGCTGTGTGTGTCCGTCATGTGTCCCTCGTCTGTAGTATTTAGCTGTCGACCACCTTGTGTGGGACTGGCCTGAGAATGAAGTGAGATCTATAGGGAAAGTGCTGGCCACCATTGGCATATGGTGGATGCTTTCGTAGACCTGTGTTCCCATCTTGCTGTCACTCTTCACTGCTTATCTTTATGTGCCTGTTTTCTGTCACACTTGCTCCTTCTGCGCTGTCTCATTTTTCTGCTATAAGCCGGTGCCTAGGCCAGTGCTATGGGAAATGTTTATAGAATGGATGGATAGGCAAGCACACGCCCTGGGGAAGCAAGTATTTGCACAAGGAGTCAAGGCATGGAGGTGAGAGATGAAGCGAGTGAGGTGGGCATGGGCCTTGCATCTGGGTTGTTCATAATTTTCACTCTAGAGCATGAGCTCCACAAAGTGAAGATAAACTTCACTTTGTGTTTAGGGTTTTTCTGAACATCTGAGGATCCCAGGCAGCCTCCACCACGCAGGTATCTGAGTTAGAGCCTCATGCATTGGTATGAGTTTTAAGAGAACGACAGACATACACTGTTAAGATTCCAGAAGCCAGTTTCTGTTTCCATTTGGCCGAGCAGTGACTTCTTCCTGTCAACCCCTATCAGAGGTAAAACTGAGAGCCCTTCAAGATAGGAGTGTGGAATCCAGTTAGGGTGTGGTCGCTGCCCAAGGCTTGAGTCCCTGGGCAGGAGGAGGCCTTGTTCGCACTTTCTCTCCTCCACCTGTTAGAGGAGTTTCGTGTTCCTGTTTTCCTGCCAGTGCATATTTTACAAAGAAAATGAAGGAGATAATTGAATTGTGACTGGTTTTATCTCTTGAACATGCTGATAACACGAAGATGATAATGTTCTGTCTCAGGGCCTGCCCTGGGACAAGTTGAACCTTGATAAGCACCCTATTTTAAGACCAGACTCTTCCAATGTTTGTAAATTATTACTAATAACAACTAAATATCTTTATTGGCAGTAAGAGGCAGAAACCATGAAAGAGCCTAGGGGTTTAATTTAATGTGAAAAATGTAGGGAGAGAAGAGTTTTTATAGCAAGCAGAAACTGGGAAGTTATTTATCTTGATTGTTGAAAGAGACCTTGTATCTGGGACTGGGGTCCTATCGTTGGGCAGACTCATAACTTGAACTCCTTTCCTGTCTCCTTCCCTCCCCCACCCCTTCGTTTCTTCCTCTTCTGTTAGGGATCACGCACTGTGCTAAGGGCTGAATTACGCTAACGAGAAAGTATAGACTAGTTTCTTTTCATTGTGGAGTTACAGTCTAGTGCGCGGGAAGCATACCAACCAAATAAAATAATGAGCATGACGTGTCCATCCACAGAAGAATGGGCCAATGAACTGTAGCATGTTCACACAATACAACACTGGACAGCACGAATGAAGATGTATCATTGCATGCAACAGTGCAGATGCATCTCACAAACACTGCTGAGTGAAAGAAACCAACGAATAAAAAACATGCATCAGGTGATTGCATTTATCTGAACACAAACGCAGGTGAGACGACACCTACTGGTGGCGGTACAGTGGTTAACAGGAGAAGCCAGCCTGGCCCTTGTGCTGTCATCAAGCTCCCTGACCAGAGTCCGTCATGAAGAGGATGGAAGACAGCCACGTTCTTGCATTCACTGTGGATGTTGAGGCCACCAAACACCAGATCACACAGGCCCTGAAGGAGCTCCGTGACACTGACCTGGCTTGAGATCAGTGCTCGGATGAGGCCTGATGCCGAGAGGAGGGCCTTTGCTCCATTGTTTCCTGACTCTGGTGCTTTCGACGTTGCCAACAAAATTGGGGTCATCTTAAAACAGTCCAGCTGGCTACTTATAAATATAAAAATTGTCAACATTAAATCTAAAACAAAGCGGGACCTGGGGTCCTGATGGTGAGATGTGGCTGCTATGGGTCATGTAGGTTCAGTGAGGGCTTAGGGTAAAAGCGGAGGGCCTAGGAGATAGGCCAACCCGTGTGCCTGGGCGGGTCACGTTCTGGAGAGGTTGCGCAGAGGGACCCTGTTGATGGTCATTAGCTCGACAAATATCATAAGGTTACAGAGCCCCCTAGTTATCACTTGTACATTTATTATTGCATCAGGGGGACAGCACACTGTTGGGGTTCTGAGATCACGGGGCTGTGGAGGAGGAGGAGGACCCAGAGCCGTGGGTGCACAGGCAGTGCCCAGTGCACAATTTCACTTAGGTTAAGGTCACTCTTCTTCATTGAGCAGACTAGTTTTTATTTTTTTTAAAGAATGGAAAATGGAAGAGGGTATACAGTGGAGAGACAGATATCTGGCCTAGTTTGAACGCACGGAGGCCTGTTCTCAGAGAGCTTGTGTCCTGGAATCTGCGAGAACCACACAGGGGTGGGGACGGGCATCTATCTGTTCTTCCCGTGGTCCGTCTTCCTTTCTGAGTTCTTTTCATATTGTGAGCATCTTGCTGCTTAAAGGGGTTCTGCCTTCTTCAGCCTTTGGACACAATAACCAACGACCAGTGACAGATGACCACCTCTGTCTCAGCCGTGACACTCGGTGTGCTTTCTGCAAGGCCAGTTGGACCGCCCCATCCTGCGGCCAGCGGGCCACACAGAGCCAATGCTCCCAGCCTCATTCCAGCCAAGGCCGCCAGGGCCAGGCTTGGGAACCAGCCAGAGACTTTTGTGTTTTGGGTTTTTAGGTTTATTTGGAGGGAAAGAGAGAGGGAGAATCCTAAGCAGGCTCTTTGCTGGCAAAAGTCGGATACTCAACCGACTGAGCCATCCAGCCACCCCCAGAGATCTTTGTAAATGCTTTATTTGAAGTTATTTTAAAGAATGTTTTAATACTTGAGTATGTCTGTCAGCTGAGGCTAACTTACTATGCCGTCCTAGGAAACAATCCCCAAGTCTCAGCAGCTTGTGATACCTAGTTTATTACTTCTCTGCAGAGGGTTGCTGATTGATGATGGCTTGACTTCGCCTTTTTTAACTTTATGATAGCAAGAAAGTGATAGGCATTCAGTAATTCAGTAGAAACCGTACTTGGCATTTTGTACTTGGATCTCTTCTTGGGCCCGTGAGAGGTGGTAGGGTCCTCTCTGGCCACGCAGGGCGGCGGCACCCAGTCACAGCTCCCGGTCAGCCCTGCGATCATGAGGGTGAACAACCAACACACCGAAAATCATACTGTAGCCACGTAACTGTTGTGTTTCTCACTGTCAGAACAGTAGTCAACAAATTACGGGACACATAGAGTCCTTAATCATAAAACCAGCTTTGTGTTAGATGCTTCTGCCCAGCCGTGGGCTGATAGTACTGTTCTGAGTACGTTTCATGTAGGCCGGGCTAGCCCGCGATGCCCAGCAGGCGAGGTGTATTAGACACATTTTCCACCAATGAGGTTTTCAATTTAGAATGAGTTGATAGGGACACAACCCTGCCGTAGGTGGAGGAGGGTCTCTCTCCTGTTCGTGCTGCGTGACTGCTGGGGTTCTGCTCCGTGTTGCTCCACGCCAGGACCCAAAAGCAAGGAGCAGCCCTCAGCTGGGGCGGGGAGGGAGGAGGGAGGAGGGAGGAGTGGACCATGCTTGCTCCTGAAAGGTTGTGCTCACAAGTGGCAAGCGTCACTCCCACGAGATACAGGGGCAGGCTGAATGGNTGCCAGGACCCAAAAGCAAGGAGCAGCCCTCAGCTGGGGCAGGGAGGGAGGAGGGAGGAGTGGACCATGCTTGCTCCTGAAAGGTTGTGCTCACAAGTGGCAAGCGTCACTCCCACGAGATACAGGGGCAGGCTGAATGGTGACGGACAGGAAGAGTAATCCTCGTACAGGAAAGGGCCCTGTGGAGAGGACAGCTGGGCTGTCTGGTGCAGGAGTAATAGAGACCCCAAAGAGTAAATGCTCCCTCACTATGGAAGAATCTGGAAAGGTAGGTAAATACTGTATAAACATTAAAAATGATGATGTAGATTTTTTTTTTTATGTCTGGAAGGTTATTTGTTGCAAAATAGGGGAACATAGGTAAATAAGTAGAACATATAGTGCTATTAAAAAAAAACAAAACATTAGGGGCACCTGGGTGACTCAACTGGTTAAGCATCTGATTTTGGTTCAGGTCATGATCTCACAGGTTGTGGCTTTGAGCCCCGCGTCAGGCTCTGTGCTGACAGCTCAGAGCCTGGAGCCTGCTTCAGATTCTGTGTCTCCCTCTCTGTCTGCCCCTCCTCTGCTCAAGCTCTGTGTCTAAAATGAATAAACACTCAAAAATAAAAAATGCAATTGAAAAGATGTATATTAGCTTGGGAGCATAAAGTGGAGAGATCTAGACCCTTTGCAGGAAACCTCCATGTCTGCAGAGTCCAGGCAGGAACTGAATCAGGTCAGCTGCTGCTTATCACCACCTGATGGTCACCACGCAGGGATTTGGGCCTTGTCTCTCCCCATCTTCCAGGCTTTTTATTTTCCATGGAAATCTGGATATAGATGTGAAAAACTCTTATTTTAAAATGTTTAACCTGCCTGGGCTACCAGTTTTGGGGCCTGCGATATGAACTGAAAATGATTTTCTCAGGGTGGAGGAGGTCTCAGGGAAGAAAAGCTTGGCGTCTCGCTGACCTCCAGCATCAGGTGTCTCCGTGCTGCTTCCGTTGATCCAGTCCCGCGTGTTTACTGAAGGTGATGCTGAGTTTGGGGAGCCCCATACAGATGTCAGCGGTCTTAGTGGGGATAGAGCCGTTGTGAGGACCAGCTCCCAGAGCACTTGCTGAAGAAACTCGGGTAACATCCTTGGACTCCTGCAAGGAGGCGCCTGGCCCCCTGCAGCAGCTCCATTTCCCAGACACGCCTGTCACCTTCAAGTATGCAGGAGATGGTGCGGAGCAGGAAGGAGATGGGTCGGGTGTGGATGTGAGTGTGGGAGAAGGCTGGAGGTTCAGGCTGCTGAATATTCAGGACTGGTTTTCATTTCCCTTTTCGCCCAACTGTAATTCCCTGCCTCACCACCCATCATGCAGATGTGATTCTTGCGCATTTCCTAATGTTACTCTTCCCCTAAACAAGTAATCAAAACAAGGTTTTGAGCTGTATTGGAGCTGCAAATAAGTTTAGTATAAAACGCGATTATTCGCCTCAAAAAAAAAAATCAGAGACAATTTGGACATTTGAAAGGACTGAATTACCCTTAATCAGAACTCAGAAAGGCATCTATTTCAAGGATTAAAATAAGCTAGGACTCAGCCCTGGTTGATAATAGCCAGTTGCTTAAAAAAAAAAAAACCTTTTACAAAATGCTAAATGTAGTACATGCTCATTATAGAAAAATTGGAAAATAGAAGGAAAACAACTGACTCATGACTCCAATATGTAGTTAAAATTACAATTAATGTCTCTTTTTAGTCTTACCTCCCTGTATTTTCTCTCTAGAGAAAATGTACAGACTTCTGTGTCCCGCTTTTTAATTTAACGTAAGTCTTTCCTGCATTACTCTATATTTAACATCAGAACCCTCTCTCACAGCCATGTAATATTCCACCGCAGGGATGTTACACACTTTCTCGGATCCCTCTGTTAAAAGAAAAACTGTGTCCTGTAAAAAGTTTCCAGAGTTTATCTGGGTGAATGTGGATGCCCGCTAAGTAGCGCCCGACTGGAAATGGTTCTAGGAATGCTTGGCAGACGGGTCGTGGGCAGAGTTTTCACGGGAGACCCAGGCACAGCGGGAAAGTATTCGGTTGGCTGTAGCTTCCATGGCCGCGTTACTTGGGGGCCCCTAGTTGGCTGCTGGAGATCGGTGGTTCTTCTTAGCCTCACAGTGTTTACCAGGATGGGCTCTGGCATAGGTTTCGGTTTCCTTATATGGGCTCCTGAGGTACTACGGCCACCCCAGGTTCCTGGCCCCCTTGTTCGATTAACTGAACAATTCCTCTTGTGCAACATACAGGTTTTTCCCAATTTCTCACTCTCCATAAACAATCACTGAGAACCAGTTTATCCTTCAGGCCTATCACGGATTTTAGGTTCTTTTTTCTGAAAAGGTCTGTGGTTGGAGGAGGGGCAGAGGACTTATGGAGTGTTAAGTGGATGTAGATTCCAACCCTGGCCCTCCTGTTTTCTTGCTCTGGGACCATAGGCAACTTTGGAAGCTGCCCAGTGGGGGCAGGGTCAGCAGGAAACTTGAAGAGTCATTATGGAGTTGAGAATAATGACTGTGAGATGCCCGGCATCTAAGGGACACTTAGATACCTTTTTAGATTCTCGGCCACAAGGAACGGAAGACCTGATGGGCCGTGACCTTGAGATCAGACACACTGGCTTCGGAATCTTGTCATTACTGAATTTTTATCAAGTTCTGCCCCGAGAGAGCTGTAACCTTGGGCAAGCTATAGAATCTCCCTGAGGCTTAGTTTGTTTATCTGTAAAATGGGAATAGTGGCACAAAGCTCCCAGAGGGGCTAGGAGGATTGAGAGGGATTGACAAAATAAGTCATGTGTACACTTGGCATAGTGCTTGGACTGTAGGTCATACTCCGTGTATGATGGCCTTTGTCACTGTTCCCTAAGCCTTATTCTTACCAGTGGTGCCGGCGAGCTCTGCAGACACTGCCAAGGGAGAATGGGGACAGATGCCTCAGTCTCTTTGAAAAGGTTGGTGGGAGGTCATAGAAGCTTCCAGGAGGAAGTGATGCCTGAACCAGTCTTTCATCTGAGTTGGGACGAGCCAGGCAGGTGAGAGAGGCTCCCAGCCCACGGATGAGAGCAGATGGGAGGGCTGCGAGAAGGGGTCCTTAGGTGAATGGCCAGGACCTCTGTGCCAGTGTCAGATTGGCGCAGGCCCTGACAGCATCTCTCTGGCAAACTGAGCCAGGAGGGGTCAGGAGGAAGAGGAGAGTATTCAGATGGCTTTGCTTTCAGGGGTGGGGTGTGGGTTTTTTTTTTTTTTTTGGTTCTTCCATTGCTGTTTGTGATCCACAGGGCATGATGCTCTCTAGCTCTGGATTGTGAAGGAAAAACTCAGCTTTGATGCAACACATTGGAAAGTAAAGTAACTCTTTCCTCCTTAAAGTACATTGGGATATCACTCAGTGATCAAAAAGAATGAAATCTTGGCATTTGCAACAATGTGGAGGGAACTGGAATGTATTATGCTGAGCGAAATAAGTCAGTCAAAGATAAATATCCTGTGACTTCACTCATGTGGGATTTAAGATACAAAACAGATGAACAGAAAGGAAGAGAAGCTAAAATAATATAAAAACAGGGAGGGAGGGGTGCCTGGGTGGTCAGTCAGTTAAGCGTTTGACTTTGGCTCAGGTTACCATCTTGCGGCTTGTGAGTTCGGCTCTGTGCTGACAGCTCAGAGCCTGGAGCCTGCTTCAGATTCAGTGTCTCCCCCTTTCTCTGTTCCTGCCCTGCTTGCATTCTATCTCTCTCAAAAATAAAGATTAACAAAAATAAAAACAGGGAGGGAGACAAACCATAAGAGATTCTTAAACAGAGAACAAACTGAGGGTTATTGGAGGGCTGTTGGGTGGGGGGATGGGCTAAATGGGTGAGGGACATTTAGGGAGGGCGCTTGTTGGGATGAGCCCTGGGTGTTATATGTAAGGAATGAATCACTAAATTCTATTCCTGAAGTCATTATTATGCTATATGTTAAGTAACTTGGATCGAAATTTTTAAAAATAATACTAAAGTAAAAACATAAAAGCAAAAAAAAAAATCTGATGGTTTGTAAAGAATTTCAGAAAATGAATCCCATCTATGTTACATAAAGTACCCTCTTATTTTCTCCCTCAGTTGACCAAAGTCACAGAATAATGACATAAATATTTTCTGCTTCAGAGTGTTGAGAATTTAGTGCCCAGTGGCCTCTCAGCTGTTACCTAAACTCTTAGCGGTCCCCGTGAGATCAGTTAATGCTCACCATGTACCGATGGCTCATAAGCTTCTTTCTGAAGTTTGTTCGTTCATGTGTTCTTTCATTCTTTGAGTTAACCAACCAAGAAACCCACCAACCATGTTTATTGAGCACCCACAAGGCTTTCTTCATTGGTTGGCATGGAGTACGTCCTTTAAGCTTCTTGGCAACTGAGCGAATCGCTCCTTTCCATCCTGAAGCTCAGCACATGGTTATTGTTACTTATAAATCCTTGCATGTTTTTGTATTCGTTCTTCCAGGTTAGCAAGGCCAGCGGGCAGAGAACTTTCTCCTACGATATGACTGTTTTACTTTCAGGAAGGACTTAGGGGGCCTCTTCCTGCACGAACTTGTCCAGCCTGTGGACCCAGGGCACGGGGCGGTAGGCTTGGCTGGGCCTGAGGCCATGTCCTGGAGGCCCGGTGCGGGTGGAGGCGGGCTCTGACAGTGGCCCCAGGGTGACACGGAATGGTGTTGAGGGAGTTCTCGGAGGAAGGGGTGCCGAGCAGACAGAACCCACCGTGCTTTCCTGAAGACCATGTGCGGCCCGTTCCTTTTGGGCCATTGCGGAGGTCCACTCCTGCCATAGGGGATGCCCAGTGTCCCAGCCAGGTTGGCTGCGGTTCTGGGCAGCTCTTGTCAGTTAAGAACAGAAGAAGTGTGAGGTGGGTGTCTTGAGCGGAAATAGTCTATGGAATGAGCCGTCGCTCTCTGCTGTAATAGCCTCTGACACGAATACATCCCTTAGTGGGTCATCTAGCAGCAAAGTCCTGAGAATCGTAGAGCTCGGAGGTCCCATCCGGCTTCCTAGTGTTTGCAAGAGAACATTCCCGGATGCCAGGACAGAAGCCGACATTCAGCCGCCTCCGCTCGCCGCTCCCCACTCCCTCTGGGCTCGATTCCAACCATAGCTCGCTCCTTTCCGAGGACTGTCTCTTCTGCCTGACTCGCCTGCTATGGTGCGTGCCCCCCACCCCATTTTGGGGTTCCCCTGTTGGGCATGCTTCATAACACCTCTGTCCCCACTTCCCCCAGGTCAGGGGTGATGGGCGAGCATCCCAAGTGCCAGGGCAGTGAGAATGTGGGCTCTAGAGGCAGATGTCTAGTAACGTCCCGCTGGCTTCTCCTGAGTGGCCTTGGGCGGCTTATTTGACTGCTTCAGGCCTCCACTTCCGTCTCTGTAAAAGGGCTCATGGCTTTGGCTCTTTATGTTTTGGGGGATAATGACAATTTTGTAAGATCGAATAAAGCTTGTGTAAGGTGATGTATTGATGTATCATTATGCAAGATGACATCGTGTCTGCAAAGTGGTAAGTTCTCAGGGGCTGCCTTCTTTGTCCAAAGTAAGAATCGTTGAGCCCCAAGATCAGAGGCCTGGGCCCTGGGGACAGTCCTGTACCCCAAGACCCCCAGAGCAGGGTGTTTGGTGGTGGGAGGAGGTAGGGCCGGGGCGGGGGCTTGCTGTCGCTGTTATTTGTTCATTCTTTTGTGTCCTGTCCTCGAGCTGGAGTGGTGAGCCCTGATAGGACTCCCACCCCAGACCGTGTGATGATCCTCACAGAGCTGGGCCCCGTGCTGTGCACCCTCGAGCGGCCCCGCAGTGTGCTTGCTGCGTCTGACCCTGCGGGACTGACCCCACGGAGCAGGGCGTTCCATTTATTCCAGGCCCAGGAGGACATCTGTATTAACCTTAAGAAAAGGCCAGCACAGGGTGTTCTCCAGGCTCGACTTTTCCGTCGTGCCGCGGACATTCCTCCATGCTGCTGCTCTGTGACCTCTCTGCGGGAGAATTAAGTCAGGCCCTCACCGCCCCCCAGAGAAGGGAACCATCCCTGGGTGTCTTTTCTGCTGATTGTATTGGCTGTTGAAGGGGGATACATAGGGGTGAACCTTTCAAGGGAGAGAAGCTGTGTGCAGCCGGGTTCCATTCAACCCCAAGTAGGGTCAGAGGGGTCAGGTCTGCACTAGGACCTGAAGGGTGCCTCAGCCTGCCAGCCTCTCTGCCTGGACATCAGCTCCAATAACACGCAGNAACAGAGGGGCTGTGCAGGAAGAGAGTCTGCCTTGTGTCTGTGTCTGAAAACTCCAAACTGTTTTCTCTCTAACTTAGAGAAAGATCCTCTTTGTGAAACTGATGACTGGCAAGGTCATGATCCAAGAATTGACTTGATCAAGTGAATTTGGGGACTGCCCCTTCTTGGATGACCCTCCTGGGGACTCTGGAGGCCAGAGGCATGGTCAGGGTTCTGAGCGTGGCTTGGATTCCTTCCTTTTTTGTGACTACCTGGAGACCTCTGCGACGCACTGCTGCAGGGCACACTGTTGAGAAGACACTAGTTGTGGTACTGGTTCCCCTTAAGTAACATGGTTCTTGCTGGTGGCTGTGTCTGGGAGCAAGAGACACAGAGAAGAAATTCAGTGTTTCTACTTTGGCACATTGCCGTGGGTCCTCTGTTCCCCGGAGACACTGGGTGGAAGGGTAGAGGACCCGTGGTAGCTGCTCTTGCCTGATCCTGTGGCACCCTACATGGAGCCAGCTACCCGGTGGTGGGGACAGGGCAGTCAAGGCCCCTGGGCTGGTCCCTGGGTTTCAGATCAGCCTCATTCATAGGGCAACTACTGGGATGAGGTGGAAAAGGGGTCCGTGGTGTTCGATCGGGGCCCACACACAACCCCAGGAGTCTTATACTGAGGTGCAGCCGTCTTTCAAGATAGGTTTTCCAGAGGAGTTAGAGCCATTTCCTGGGAAACGCCTGTGAACGCTGCCCAGAATCTGCAAGTGTGGTGCAGGCGCAGTCTAGGACTACGTCTTCTGTCTGGGCCTGGGCCTCAGGCTCAGGACGGGAGGCAGCAGGGCAGGGAGCTCACAGGCAGACGCCTCTATTTCAGTGAGCGGGAAACGAATGAAGACAGGAACGCGGTACCATTTTTAGCACAAGGAGATGTGGCAGCTTGGCATCAGCACAGTGCGTGACGTCTGAACGTGTAAGGCGTGTGGCTGCCTGCTGGGGTGGGGAGCGAGCACCTGCTGCTTCCCGCCTGCCCATCCTGCCGTTTCAGGATGGCGCCCATGCTGCTCAGATGGGCGTTCACAGCCCCGGCTGTTCAGGCACTGGCCTGGCTGAGGCTTCTGGGAGGCCAAGGGGGCCTCTCTGACCCCACTCGGGCCTGGGGGACTCTGGTGGCTCCTTGGCCCTTGGGCGCCACGGCCTGGCTGGCTATTGGCCCAGGCTGCTTCCTGCCTGAGTGACCTTGGCCTGGCCCTTTCACTTCTGCACGCCTCACTTTGCTTTCCTGGTCTGTGAATTTGAGGGTTGGCCCAGGGGGCCATCTGAGAAAATATGAACGGAAGTTATCAGACCTGAGATTCTGAAAGAGCTCTTGTGTCCAGCTTAGAATGACAGACTGTGTCTGCAAAGACCTGTCCGTGTTCTGGATGATGTTCCGCGAGAGCCTGTATTGTTTGACCGTAGCCAGAGGTACTGAGATGTACTTCTTTCTCCCCTCCTTTCTTCCTCTTCTCTTCTTCCCCCCTCCTCTCTTCATTCATTCATGCTCCGTAGCCTCCGAGTAGTGGCAGCAGGCTCTGCTGAGGATGGAGCAGATGGGCCCAGGCCTGCTGCATTGTGTCCCCAGTCTTGAGGGGAGAGAAGCACATGATCAGGTCGTTGTGATGCAGTGGGTCAAGCGTGGAGAAAGAGAGAGAGAGAGGGGTCCCCGGGCAGTGGGAGTGCAGGGGTAGGTAGGTGGCCTCTACCAGGCCTGGGAGTCAGGGAGGTCTTTGTGGAGGGCACTTGTCCCCTGAGCCCAGTTTGGGGCCACATGTCTGGCATAGGTTGGCAGAAGAAGGGAGAGGGTGGGACTGGCAGCGAGGGTGACATTTGTCACCTTGCACTGATCCTATTCTTCCCCATCTCAACGTGGCTCCTTCCCTGCTCCCCCTGACCAGCCCAGGCCCAAAGGCTCCGGAAGATGCCAGGAGCGCACCAGCACCCTGGGTCTCCCCACCCCTCTTCCCCTTACAGGAGGAGACCCGAAGCATGCCCTCTGGGGGTGCATGGGGGGCAGACACAGAACCTTGTGCCCAGGAGCACATGACAGACTCTGAGCCTGGGGCTGCCAGGACAGCGGAGCTCACAGCTGACCTTTCCTGCAGCCCCAGGGACTTGGCTTTTGGGCTTTGCTCTTTCTTAACCTGCTCAGTGGCATCAGGTGACCAAGGCAGCTACCAGTGTGGCGAGGCCCCCAGGCTCGGTGCAGACCTGCCAGTCCCCACCCGGCTTCCAACTAAGGCGTCGTCTCTCCTCTGGGCCCTCCCCCCGCTTCATAAGCTCTGCGGGGTCCCCTGTTCTCCTGGTGCTCCTTCGCCTTTTCTCATCCCCGGGCACTTTGTCTCTACCTTCCATTAACCCGGCTCACTTTAATCCGGCCCAGTTGCTCCCACAGACTCTACTTTAAGTGATGGGCTGTTAGCTGTGTGCCCCCAGGGGCTCCCAGGTGGGTGGGGGTAGCACAGACTGAGGCCTCCATTCGGCACAGGTTCCCGGAGTGCTGGGTGTGCAGGGTGCCAAGTACTCNTGGCGGGGGGAGGTGGAGAGCTAGTCTCTGCGCAGGCGCTTGCAGTCACACGCGCAGCATTAGGGAGCAGAAGAGCTGCTCAGAGCACCAGGACCACAGCCCCACGAGCACCTTCTCAGCAGAGGCGAGGCGGGCCACCAGGTGCAGGGGTGTGAGGGGCGCTCTGGACTCGTAGAAGGTGCAGGGCACTGAGTGGAGGCTCGTGTGACTGGAGAGGGCGGCAGGGCCTCCTGGCCGGCCACATACACCCCGTTTTCTGTCGTAGCTGCAGGGCGGGGGTCTGGTATGAGCAAGGCTTCCCCTCCACTCATCAACGGGGCCAGTCTTTGTGGGGGCAGCAAGCTGCTGTGGGAGGCGGGGAGCCACCTTAGGAAGAGGGTGGGAGTCAGTGTGGGCCCGGAGCAGGTGGGTCTGACCTGCTGAGAGACAGTCTCAGCCTGAGCACCATCTGAAGGCACCCCTTCTCCCCCTGCCCTGAAGTCTGCAGGGAGCGGCTACACCCAGTGTGCAGGGGTGCGTTTGGGGTGTGGTTCCCTATTGGCTGGGTCCTCAAGTCTGGTTGGCTGACTCTAGTCACTTTACATCTCTGAGCCTCAGTTTCCCCTTGGCCCAGAGGCTGAGGTACCTCCTCAGCACTGCAGGGAGTCACAGTGCTGAAATGTCCGGGGCATAGCTGGAGCTCCCCAGCACCCGGCCCTGGTTCTCCGGCTCCGTCCCAGTGCGTGGTGTGTGGACTGCACAGAGCTCCGGGGAGAGTGGCGGACCCACCCAGCTTGTGGTGGTGCAGGGGGCATGGGCCTGACGTCTTGACCTGACTCCCTGCTTGCCTGGCCTTGAGGCCTCACTTCTTGGAGCCCAAGGTATAAAATGGGCCTGTCAGCACCTCCCTGGACTGTTGTGAGGCTGATCAAGCTGACGGTCAATGAAGGCCAAAGTCAGAACTCGGCAAAGAGCAGGGCCGGTTTCCTATGACATCCTCCTCACCTTTGACCATCTCTCTTCTCTCTCCCTCTTGAAAAACTAAGGTGTAAATCACATATGATAAAATTCCCCTTTGTGATGTGTAAGGTCAGTCACTTTTTAGTAGATTCGCAAGATTGTGCAAAACTATCCCACTGTCTGGGGCACTTGGGTGGCTAAGTCGGTTAAGCGTCTGACTCTTGATTTCTGCTCAGATCATGATCATGAGGTTCATGGGTTTGAGCCCTGAGCTGGGCTTCATGCTGACAGCCCAGAGCCTGCTTGGGATTCTCCCTCCCTCCCTCCCTCTCTCTGACCATCCTCTCGTCATGTATGTTCTGTGTGTGTGTGTGTGTGTGTGCGCGCGCGTGCGCGCGCGCACTTGCACATGCTCTCTCCTCTCTCTCAAACTTAAAAGAAAAACCCCATTATTTGATCCCACAGTATTTTTATCAGCATCAAAAAGAAACCCTGGACACATTAGATGTCACTCTCCACCCCACCATCCTCTCCCCCGAACCCCTAGAAACCAGGAATCGACTTTCTTTATAGCTTCCCTTTTTTGGGACATTGCATGTCCATGGAATCCTCTAAATCCTACATCACGTGCCTTTTGTGTCTGGCTTCTTTCACTCAGCATGACGCTTTTACCGTGTCAGCACTTGGTTCCGTTGTATGGTTGAAAACATTGTGTGGATCTGTAGCGTGTTTTGTTTCCGTTCATCCACTGACGGACTTGTGGGTTTCTACTTTTTGGCTGCTGTGAATAACAGGGCTGTGTTTGCGTGGGTGCGGGTTTCTCTTCTCCCGGGTCTACACCCAGGGCTGGCACTGCTGGGTGGTGGATCGCTCTGACTGGTCGCAGCTACCCTGGCGGCATCAAGCAGCATCTCCCTGGACTTTGCACTCTTTTCCCTGCTGGCTAAAGTGGATGCATTTTCTCACGTGCTTATTGGCTGTTTGCATAATTTCTTTGGAGGAACGTCTCTTCCAGTCCTTTGCTCACTTGCAAAGTGAGCCATATTTTAATTTGATTTTTGCGTTGTAAGAGTTCTCTTGTGTCCCGGATGTGAGACCCTTATCAGACACGTGATTTGCAGACATTTTCTCCATTCTGTGGTTGTCTTCTCACTTTGCTGATGGTGTCCTTCGAAGCACAAAAATTCTTAATTTTGATGACGTGCAGTATGTCTGTTTCTTTTTCTTCTGTTCTTGCAGGTAAGAATTGATTCATAAAGTATCGATTGAGTCTTCAGGGCGTCCAAGACTAGGGTGCGTGCCGGGAAGGTTTTGTTTTCGATTTTTAGAATTCTCCTAACAACCAGCACCCACTGATGTGTACTTCTGCCCATTGGCAGAAAAAAGCCCGGAAGAAAGGCACCTGAAGGTCATGCAGGTGCCGCATGGGGCTCTTTGAACCACCTGAATGCTTTGGGAATCCCAGACTATATTTTAGAGGGAATGGTGCTGGTCTGTGGTATTTAACTCCAGTAACTATTTGAGGCCCGTTTTCTAGAAGCCTTCACCCTGTCCCTTCATGTCAGCTGTCCCATGAGGGTGCACTCCCCAGAGTCTGCCCCGGGGGGCGGGGGCAGGATGCCCACTTCCTACTGTGCGTGGCTGCTTTCCTGCTACAGCAGCCGAGTCGAGTGTTTGTGACCGGGCCCGTATGTGCCAGAAAGCCTGATCCTTACCGTCAGGTCCTCTACAGAAAACACTTGCTGCTCCCTGATAGGTGTCCCCCTTTGGGGCGCTCACACGCGGGGGCTTCCTCTGCTCTGCACTTGCCACGCTGTGTGCTCCTGGGCTGATTCTGTGTATGTCTCCCGATGGAGTGGGACCTCCTTGAGGGCGGTGGTGCTTTCTCCCCAGGCCTCGTCTCTCGTAACACGGACACAGAGCCTTTGAGATGCTCAGTGCCTGTGAGATGGATGGACGCCTGGCTGAATGAATGAGTGACTGAAGCAGGCTAGTTAAATGGTTGCTTAAGGTGACGTCATCCTGGGAAGGGCCCAGAGAAGAGACGACGCCTTAGCTGGAAGCTTCCTGGATGAACTTGAGGTCAGCGCTCTCATCTGCAGAAACATGGCCTTTGTGTAGACTTGGCCCAGAAATTCTCCGTCTGTGGTCCGTCGCCCCCTGCTCCACCCCCCCTGCGCCACTAACCCTCACAATGAGTGTCACCGCTGCAAGTGGCTGACACTCGTACCTACTGTGCACCTAGCCCTCTCTTGAGAGCCTCACAGACGGTAACCAGCACCAGCTTCAGCACCCGCCCAGGAAGGAGGTGCTTGTCCTGCTTTTGTTCTGCAACACGGAAATCAGACCCCGAGGAGGCCAAGCACTTTCCCCCCGGGTGCTGGCTAGTCAATGCATGTGTGAGCACAAGGGGCTACATTCAAACCCGCATGGTTGGGTTCAAGTACACGCTCCTTGCGGTGCACGTCCTGCCTCCTGTGCAGCCCCCTGCTCCCCGCCCGGATGTGCAGTTGAAACAGTAGCTTCTTGTTCCATTTGTTTTAAGACCAGGAAACTGCTTTCAGCTTTTCTCCTTCAAATCTTAAAAGCATAGCACAGTTGGTAATTGTTCTTTATCATCTGGTGGCATATTTAATGCGTTAACCTTCTTTAATTGAATGAGTAATTCGGGATTGATCTAGCACTCCAAGAGGCACCCATTGTGTGCTCGATGAACAGAAGAGAGAGTTGAAAGAGCTTGTCAAGAACATTTCTCAAAATAGGAGCAAGCAGTAAACGTTTTCCTCTGAAGGAGCTGGCCCTGTTGAGGATGTTCACTGCAGGCTGTGCGGCAGAGTGGTGTGTGTAGCTTCTCCAGGAGCTCTGGTTTTCCCTTCCTGGAGGTGCACTAACAGGCTGGCTCAAAGTAAGGTTAAGGGACAGGACCCTTAAAGCAAGATCAGGACGCTGTGACCATTGGACCGTGGACACACTAGGAGGAAAAATCAAAACCGCACAAACAGGAAAGTTTGCTACTGGGACAGGATCTGAACACAGGGCGTGTTTGTTCATGTGTGCGCCGTCCTGTTCTTCTGTTCGTTCATCCTTTCATCCCGTAAACACGCCGATCTCTGCATCAGGAGCTGAGTGCACACTAACGAGGGGAACACTCCCATCCTTTGCTTTCGTGGGAAACCTGGTTGTGACCCAGGTAGTCGGACACTAGTTCGAAGGTTGATGCCTGTTTGAGACGCCGGGTCCCATTAGATGAATTGCCTGTTGATAGGACTGAGCGTGGATGGATGGATGCTTCACCTCCCGGTGGGGCAGGGGTGCCCAGCGCGGTCCGAAATTCTGTCTCCCTGGGACATGGGCAGTGCCCTTGCCCACTTCCTGAAGCTCAACACACTACTTCTTAGAAAAGTATTAGGTTGGATTACGTGATAATTCTAGCTTTGTGTCACACCTGCAAAATGTCGCCCAGCCTAACATATGCTTGTAAGTAGGTGCCAGGCTGATCTTACAGTCTGGGGACAAGCCACCTCCTCCAACTCTCCGGGTTTTTGAGGGAAATGTCTCCCATTACCTTTACCCGCCAACTAAAGACAACTTCATGGACATCTGATAGGCCAGGTATTCATGGTGGCCCCGTGTACTTGAACTTGATGTGAACCAGAGCACAGAACACGCCCTCCCCAGGTTAGATCTGACACATCAGTGCTTTATTCCCCTGCATCGTAGCCACACTGTTCATTCTCTCACCCTTCTGCTCTCTGTAGAATTCAGATGATGTTCTCTTTGCCTGCGTTTTCTCTCCCCCTCTCCCTCTCTGTCCCTTGCCTGCCCTCTGAGACTCTTCTAGAATCTTCTGGCCTGGCTAGATGTCACCTTGCCCTCTTCTCTGTCACCATGGCACTGTTGGGACCTGCCTTGTAGCATATCCACAATCAGTCTTTAGTGGCACTGATTAGTGTGTGTGCCAGGGCTAGTGTTCAGGCTTTGGGTCCTGACTGCTTTGGGTGCATAGCTGTGTAGCCTTGGACAAGTGAGGTCGCCTCTCTGCCTCAGGTTGTAAGGATTCAGTGAGTTAACTCAGGGAAAGCACTTGGAATCAACACCTTTATGTACCAAGTTTTCTGTATAAAATGGTTATTGGTTATATCATGCTTTATGAAATATATCAGTACAAGTTGCTTTAAGTTCTTTATCTTAACAAGGCAGGATGTAAGCATGGTAAGTTCCACAGACTAGGGCCATTCCCTCAAATTACAGCTGTGATTCCTGAAGTATTCAGGTAGGTGAAGAGACCCACAGGGCATTAGAATGAACCTCAGGTACCTTTCTACCTGGTGGCCTTTTTCTATAAATGGGCAGAAGTACGTGTTAGTAGGTGTTTGTCGTTATCAAATTCTAAAAATCAAAAACGAAAACCAGTTGGTCAGGAGGCCTAATTGGATGCGTTTTGGAAATTCCCCGTTCTGAGTTGAAATGCAGGTTAACAGACGAGGCTGTCAAATCATGTGTTGTTTTTCAGAGCTCATTCCAGAGATTGTTTTTGTGATGTGACTAATTACAGTGCTTCATTTTGCTGCACAAAAGCTAAAATAGCCCTGCCACTCACAGAGCCCCACCTTCCTGCCCCACTGGACAGAGCTGGGGAGTCTCCAGTTATCAGGAAGAGATGAGGGGAGGGCTTCCAGGGAACGTGCTTCGCAGGGTTACCTGAGCTGCCCCTCACATAGCCAGGCTCCGGAGAGGTGCGGGACGACTACCCGGTTATTCCTGGGAGTGTGCTGCTCATCGTGAGTATGTGTGCCTCTGCCTTGTGACAGCCCTGCAGGGCAGCGGCGGGAAGAACATCACCATCTCCAGGTCAGACGAGAGCACTGAGGTTTAGAGAGGTTAAATGAGTTGACCCAAGCCCCACAGCTTGGAAGTGACAGAACCAAGGCTTGAATCCAATCTGTCTTACTTCAGAGCTTGTGCATTTCCTGCAAACCACCCCCCTCTGCTCCAGCTACAGCACACACACCCCCCGCCCCCTTCCTGTTGCTGAAATCCCATCTTAGAGGTGACAGCAACTGTGGTAGACACCAGCTGAGCATTTGACTGTGTTTTTATGTGATTCTTCAATTGCTGCAGAACATCTTTTTTAAAGTGCAGATTGTTAAAAACTGTTCAAGCCTATTGGGCATCTTTTTTTCTTAAACCACCAGCCAGTGATCCCACTTGGCTTTTACTCATCTTTCACTGTGACCTCTCCTGTGTATGTACAGCTCGACATCTGGGAAATACTCAAGGTTCTAAGCCAGTGATGGAGAGAAAGCAGGCAATTTTTCCAGATAATCTTCTGGCCCACATTGTTGCCTAGAAAAGCCCGACTCCATCATAGGATGCCATACCATTCATTCTGATGTTGGTATAGGACGCTAATCATAGCAGTGGCTGCGTGACGCCCAGGGACACAGCTGAGACCTTCCATGTGCCTGGTTCAGAGTCATGTCTGTCTGTCTCCAACACAGTAGGCCATTCTGATGACTTGCTTTGAATATTAGCTCCTTGTATCCAGCCCTCTCCTCTTCCTCACTTAAAAAAGTACCTTCCTTTCCTGTTTAGACAGTAGTGATTTCTTGGCTTTCACATTTGCTGGGCTCTACAGAGCTTGATTCCCAATGATCAATTATCAATGAAAGGCCTACTGGCTGCCCTGAGGTTTCCACTGGAGCAAAACTAAGTTCAAATTCAAACAACCTTGTCCAAGCGACCCACTTACTGCTGAGTGTGGTGCTCAAAATTAGGGCTAGAGGGATAAGGACACGCAGCCCCTTGTCCTCAGGCAGTGCTCTGTCCACCTGGGGCGGCAGGGAAGACCAGCCAGCAGCAGGTGATGGAGGTTGGTTTGGGGTGGGGGGAGCTGCAAATAGGCTGCACCTGGAAGGAGGGGAGACCCGGGAAGGGCGTCCCAAGGTGAAGATGCCTGAGGCAAACCTTGCAGGAGGCGTAGGACTTCACCAGGCAAAGGAGGCCGGGTGGAGACGGGCCCAGAGCTCCGGCTGAGGAAACGCATAGACAGGAAAGGCAGCGGGGCGCACATGGGGAGCGTGAAATGAGTCTGTTCAGCTAGATGATGCAGGGCATTCGGCAGCGAGGTTTCTCTCTGGCCCTTTGACCTGGACACGGCAGAAAGCTCAACCCAAATTGGCTTAACCAAAAAGGGAATGTATTAATCCCTGCAAGTGAATAGCTTTGGTGTAGGTCTGGCTTCAGGCACAGGTTGACCAGGGCACAAATAAGTGGACCCGTTCTCAGCATCTCCTGTGTTCTATGTGGGTGCCTTCTCAGGCTTGTTTCTCAGCAGCCAAAGTCCACAGTAGCAGCTCTAAATACACCCTACTTCATGTCAGTGAGAGAAGAGAATCTCTTTCCCATTAATTCCAGCAGAAGTCTCACCACATCATAGGTCACCGGTCCATTCTGGAACCAATTGCCGTGGGCAGAGAGTGAGGGCCTGAGCTGATGGGCTTCTGCTGGCTCACAGATACCACCCAGAGCACGCACCCTCAGAGGAGAGGATGGCAGCTTCCGAGAGAGCGGGCAGGCCCCAGATGAGCCAGGGGGCCCACGGCCATGCACGCCCGGTGCAGGCTGGCATGGGGGCCCGTCGGCTGCGCCCAGCAGCCTGGGCGTCACGCAGCCCATGACAAGGGCCCTGGTGAGTGTTTCAGAGGGGAGTGACACATGGGATTGGTGACTGAGGCCAGTCACCATGGCAGTGGAGAAGCAGGGTCGGACGCGGGCCAATTTTGAGGGTCCTGGCAAGAGTTGAAGGACTGAGCCCAGAAGTAGAGAAGAGGGAGTAAACCCGAAACGCACAAGGAGCTCACATTGGCCACACTCCATGTGCCCATCTGCCGGGGAGGAGACAGCTGAGCTGCACTGAGGAGTCCCACTGGGGACCTAGCCCTGGGAGGCAAGGCTTTTGATCATGAATTTTAAGCGAACGCTTAACTTCTGCAAGCAAGGGCGAGAGTCGACGCACTGCCAGAACAGCGCCGTGCCCTCCTTGAATCAAAGGCTCTCCTGGGGTGCTTACTGCTATTTTTATTTAGTCAACAATGCTCTGCGCAGTGGCCCCCAAACTCTTGAGATTTATGTTCTCATTACTACGCAGCACATTGCTCTAAAGTACACATTAGGTTCATAAACACAGTTTCAGGGCTGTGTGAGGAAGCAGAGAGGCGCGATAACAGAAAATGAGCTTCCCTGCCAGGTCCGGTGGCTGGCGATCTCATTTCCTTTGACGGCAGCGTTCCTGGTGGGAGGCAGAAAGGCGCCCTCAGGTTGGCAGTATGAGTAACTGATCGCAGAGTGGTAGCCGCCTCCTGGAAGCCATCATTTCACAATGGGGTGGTGGCCCAGTGCATGCATGACCCGGGACCCTCTCTGTTCTATTTACCAACAAAAAGTTATCCCCTGCAGCAGCTTTTGGGCCCTCGGTGGCGAACACAGGGCCCTCCCACAGTGATGGCCTCACTTCAGCGAACAGATGGCTTCCAACCCAAACTGCTTGGCTGAACACCCCTGCCTCTCCGCCCTGACATGGGATGAGCCATGCAGGTCTTTGGGCTCCAGGTCTGCAAAAGGGCAGTTTCCACCCATGTGAGCAAGCTCGTGAGCCTCTCTGAACTTCAGTTTAGTCATCTGCAGGCTAGGGGTAGCCATACCCACCCCGTCAAACTGTCGTGAGGCTTGAAAGAAACCGAAGAACAGCTGTAAGGTGCTTGGCCCACGTGCTCCTTGTATGACTTGGGCGAGTTGCTGGACTGCTCTGAGACGATGTCCCTCAGGGATTCTCAACCAGGAGTGATCTTGTTCCCAAGGCAACATTGGCAATGCCTGGGGGCACCTTTGGGTGTCAGAACTTGGGGACTGCTGCTGGCCTCCAGGGGGTAGAGGCCGGAAATGCTGCATATCCTCTAGTGCACGGGATGGCTCCTGCAATAATCATCTGGCCCAACATGTCAGTAAGGCTGAGGCTGAGAAGCTCTGATACACACACACACACACACTCAGAAAATACTTTATATGCTGCCTGACACCGAGGATTTCAGTAGAGGGTATCTATCCAGTGGTGGGTGCTAAGTGTCAGCGACTGTGCCAAGTTTAGACAGGCAGAGATCAAAGACAGTCCTCTGGATGGTGGGGATGAAAGTGCCAGAGCTCAGAGCAGCCTCACCTGACCCAGCATGGGGGTCTGGGGGGATGACAGGCCACTTGTTAGAGGAAGGGCACTTGAACTTGGCATGAATCCTTTTCTCTTTACCGTTTGGCCTGGTTAATGTCAGAGGAGGGGCACCTGTGTGACTCCTCGACCCCTCTGCATGTCCGTGACGTGGGCCCGTGGGGGAGGGGCCAGGCAGGGAGGGTGTTGGCAGGTCTGGCGTTCCAGGAGAGGAACTGTGACCTCTTCCCCGGTGTCTGAGATCACAGCCCTGTCCTTGTAAAGTCGGGTCTTAAAGTAACATCTTGTTCTGACAGTAGCTGTCACTGCTTTTGTTACTTTTGAGGCTATTTGTTAATAAAAGGCATAAATCAGGGCTTGGAGGTGGCCTTTGTTTTGGCAAGTTGCTGAGCACCCACTTTCTGAAGGCACAGGGGCCCTAGATGGAGGAAGGCTTCCTCGCAGCAAGACCCGGGGCCGTCTCACATGCCTCCCTTCCCGCCCTTCGCACACGGACACGAAAGTTCGGAGCGGTGTTGACACAGGCAAAGCCACCACCAGCAGTCTCCCAGATGAGGGTGCTCCCCCCACGGCACTTGCCACCCCACCGGCATGTCTGTGGCAGACCTAGCGAATCCATCAGGACCTTGTTCAGAGAGCGGATCCTCCACACAGCCACGGCCTGTCCCAGGCAGCCGCACTAATGGGTTAGAGTAAGCAGGCGACTCCGGACTGGGCAGACCTGCCACCTTTCTTCTAGATCCTTCCTGACCCTGTGGCCCTGGGCATATCGCATGACCCCTCAAGTGTGTTTGTTGTCCTACAAATTGTGGGTAATACCTACTTTGCGTGGTTATTACAAACACCAGAGAGATAAAGCTAAAGTGCCCAGTGTAGCCCCCCAGTATACAGTAAGTACCCAGTAATTGCCAGCTGCCTTCCTATTTGCATACAGCTTCCCCTTCCTCGACTGCAGCAGAGCTTGTGGTCCGTCTTCTTCCCACCTGAGCTTGTCATTCGTCTACTCCGCTGCATTTTTCTCAGACTGTGAGCCTGGGCAGGGATCCTGCCTTAGGATTCTTTTTATCTTCTGGGCTTCCCTTAAGTTGTGGTAGTTGGGGGGCGCCTGGGTGGCTTAGTCGGTTAAGCGACTTTTGCTTAGGTCATGATCTCGCGGTTCGTGGGTTCAAGCCCTGCGTCGGGCTCTGTGCTGACTGCCAGCTCAGAGCCTGGAGCCTGTTTCAGTCTGTGACTACCTCTCTTTCTGACCATCCCCTGCTCACGCTGTCTCTCTCTCTCTNTATATTGGCTGCTAGTGCCTAGTGGATGACCCTAAGTTTCCTTGCCTCCCTTGCAGCTGACCAGGTGACTAAAACCTGGCCAACCAGATAGAGACACAGACGGTGGGTCTTGCTTAGGACACTTGCTCAAAGGGACGAGCCTCATCTGCATGGTACATGCTTTGTTCTTCTCTCTCTCTTTTTTTTTTTTTTCTTCTTGCTACTTAAAACTTAGACACGATGGCTGGAGCTCCAGCAGCCATATTGGCCCATGAGGTGACCTTCACAGGTGGCAGAGCAAGATAGAAGGCACTTGATCTCAAAGGCTTTGTGGACTGGCCGTACCAGTCCTGGCCTGCCTCCCTCCAGACCTGAGAGAATAAACCCTAAATAAGAGGCCTCTGCTGTTTGGGAACCAAATGCAATTCCTAACAGCTACAAAGATTTCTTCAAACGAAGTTGAGAGAAGGGCATGCCTAGCATCCTAGAGAGCTAGGCACAGAATGTTTAGGGATCTGGAGTTTAATTAATTTGACAGCTCTTTATGAGTTCCCACGTGTAGCAGGGCTCCTGGGGAAGGGTGGCTCTTTGCTGGGTTTACAGGAAGGAAGACAGAGAAGAATCCAGGAAGAGAGGTGAGTAAGACAGTGTACCCTGCTGCACATTTGAATGCACGTGCAGAGTTGAGACTCCCTCTTGAGCACCATGGAGAGCGACAGGAGCTCCGAAATGCATGGTTTGGAACCTCTCTTCTGGTCGGGGCATGGAGCAGAGGCAGGAAGGGAGAGAGCTGACTTGATCCCTGCTGACGAGGGCTTCTTCTCCCTCCTAGAAGATGTGAGCCTGTCGGCCATCTATGAGACCCCCACCCACCCACCTTACACACCAGAGCCCCGAGTCTTACATCTTACATGGGTGACCAGTCGGACCTGGGTATATTTCTGTCATTTTCTAAAACTCTCACAGCTCTTGACCTTGTGGGCTGGGTCTTCCTGATCCCTAGTCTGCTCTTGTCAAAGACGGTTTAATTGAGAACCTTGTCCTTTCCTGGTCAGCCACAGGCCAGGCAAACAATGCAAGTTTGCCCAGCATCCGCTATGTCTATACGTGACCTCTAGGTGGCAGTGGCTGCCTGCTGCCACTCGGGCTCTCCGTACCATGGCAACTGAAAGTCCTCCTTCCCCCCCATTAGCCAGTCTTCCTTGTCTCTTTCCTCCCTGAATTTTGGATCCAGACACCTATTTCTCTCTGTCTTACATGCTATCCGTTTTTGACTTGGCAGTTTTCACTGCTGTTAATGTCACGTATCTTCTTTACCAAGTCTTTATTTGTACCGTAGACTGGATGGGGCATCACACAAAGTCTGTCTTTGTGGACTTTGGTCCTTCCTATCAAAGACCTCCACCCCCGGCTCACTGTCAGACAATCACCAACGAAGATGGGCATTTTTTTGTGTAGGCGGGTGACTGACTGTGCCTGCTGCCTTTCTTCTCATCTCCTTTTCCTTCTGTTCACCCATGCACCCGACATCCAGGCATCTATCCATGCCTTCCTTTGCCCTTGAGGCCTTGAGAATTCCTAAGAGCATCTAAATAATGGATTCTTGACCTCAAGAAAATGTATCACCTGGTAAAGCTAGAAAGACTTGTACAGGTAGAAATGCAGGTAAATGTTTAGGTGACATTCATTTGTCCCTTCAGTCCCTGAACGGTGTTTATTGGGCAGCTATTTTCCAGGAACTGGGTGCGGCGGAGGATGGAGCAAGACTTAGGAACTTACATCCTAGTTGAGAGGAGACAGAGAGCAGTCAATAGACAAACATGTAAAATGATGGCTACTTATGCCACATGCTAGGAAGAAACAGAATATCGTGGTAGATGAATTGGGGGCATGCAGAAGATAAAACCTTCTACAGAGTCCAGTGGGGGATCCAGCTGGGGAGAAAGTAGCAGAGTTGTGGGAACTGAGTCTTGGCAGATATGTGGGGCTTACCAGGCAGACTATGGAGGGAAAGGCGTTGTACGCAGAGGGCCTGGCATGTGGGGGAGAGACAGTTCAGGGGCCTCTGATGACAGCTCAGCGTGGAGGAGGCCCAGGCTACACTTTGGAATATGAATGGGGATGGGGTTGCCGAGATGGAGGGGAACCTCACGTGCTTTAAGGGGTGTGCTTAGAACCAGGGGGCTTTCACTGGGTTTGTGGTGACCCAGTGCCACATGGAGATGCCACAGTTCCACCCTGGGTGAAGAGGGATGAGGTGGGGCTGCCTAACTCCCTCCTTGCTCTTGCCATAGCTGCTCCATTTTCATCTCTTCATCAGTCAGGTCCACAGGTAGTGTGTCGTCCGAAGGGTGCTTGCAAGCAAAGAGTGCGATTGGGGAGGGACACGTGAAGGTGTCTAGGTTGAGTGTCTTTATTAGCCATCTGGGCTTTTGCTCTCAGATCTGCCTTTCTGGGCCTCTGTTTGTCTGTGAAGGAGGGAGAACAAGAGTGCTGTCATTTGGAGTTTTTGTGAGGATTAAATAGCATGGATGAGTATGCAGTGAGATGCTTACTAGCACCAGAGCCTGTTCAGGGTCCGTGCTCAGTGAATGCTAGTCGTCGTGGGGTTCGTTCCCCCGTGTGTGACTCTCCAGCGGCTTCTCAAGCTCCTCACGTAGTTTTGGGTACACAGTCAGCACTCAGAGTTAGGGTCCCTTGTCCTCTCTCGTCCTTCCCCCCCCAGCACCCCGCGGTGACAGGAGCCATCGTCTTTCTTCCTCTTCCGCGGCCAGCATAGTGGAGGCCAAAGGAAAGTCAGCCTCCAGCGGGGGCTAGAGAGCTCAGGTTCTCAAGGTCGGACAGAGAGACGTAGGATCTGTGCTTGGCCACCTTCCAGCTGTGGGAGTTTGAGCAGTAACTCTGCTTGTCACACGTGTCCTAGCTGCCGTGACTTCTTCCTGGTGGCGGCCAGCCGTGCCCCAGGACTTCACCATCCAAGTGTGAAGGCCTCCAGAAAATGCTTTGGGTATCTCCAGGCCAAAGGACTGTGTGACTCAGGTTGCCGCAGTTGAGTGTGACAAATCCTTTGCCCCCATGCCACCTTCTCTGGGCAGGAAGCCTAGATCTCAGACAACCGCCTTCCCTTTTCTTCCCTTCCCAGCTCCAGTGCCACCATGGAGAGTCCATTCCTGCGTGTGTCTGTCTCATGCTGAACAAGAATTTAGTCCCTCGTTGGATTTCTAATAACATGATAGATGTGTCACACTGTGTCACTGGGCTGTGAAAGCATCCTATGAATCAGATGCTAGCGTGTCCCCATTGTATGGATGCTAAAACCAAGGGTCAGAAAAGTTAGGAAGCAGCTTGGCCTGAGTTCCCCAGCTGGGTGGAGCCCTGGGCTTTAACTTTTGTTCCCTGGGGAAGGGCCCTACCCACTCCGGGCTCACCCAGCATTGGGAGCCTGAGATGTGAAGAAATGTTCATCCCGGCCCCTTCTTGGGCATCAGGAACGTCTTTTTAAAGGAACAAATGCCCTCTTCTGGGTGTCACAATGAGGGAGAAATGAGTACGTGGGGCAAATTAACTGTGTCACGACGTCTTGCACGCCGGCAAGATTTGGTTGTGTGCGGAGATGGAAGAGGCGCTTGCTAATGACTACTATGCCTCCTTGAGCGCACATTAGAGGTGCACAGAGTTCTCGCGTCACATCACAAATGTTCTGTTGTTCTGTTTGTTTTTCATTACTCTGAAATGATTACTGCAAAAATTCTTAAATTGGATGCTTTTCAGAGAAGAAGATTAGAAACCATAAGCACATGCTTGCAGCTGTGTAAAAAGGAGTGTGCATCTGTGTTCCTGTGGACACGCCATAGAGCTGCGGCAGCCTCACCTTGGCCTGTGGCCCCGGGTGCGAGGCGTGCGGCTGCCGTGCTCCCTCCGGGAGCCTGCCTGGGGCTACATTAGCATCTTGTGGCATTTTCCCCCCCGCTGTCCTTAGGGCACGATTTAACCAAACCCTCCTAAGTGCATTTCAGTGGAGAAGGGTCCTCCTGGTGTCAAGATCAGGGGGCTGAAACATACTCTTGCTTCAGCACCTGCCTGAGAATCTGTAGCTGTTTGATTAAGGATCAGTTATTTTTTTTTCCCCCTTTGGTAATTGTTTCTAATGTTTGTTTATTTGAGAGAGTGAGAGGAGACCCAAGTGGGGGAAGGGCAGAAGAGAGGGAGACACAGAGTCCCAACCAGGCTCCACGCTGTCAGCACAGGGCCCGATGCGGGACTTGAACCCACAAACCCTAAGAACATGACCTGAACATAAATCAAGAGTTTGACACTCAACTGACTGACCCACGCAGGCGCCCCCAGGATCACTTCTATGTAGAGAGTCTACATATCGTGGTGGTGGTGGTTAGAAAGCCCCTGCTCACCATGTGTGTGGAGCAAGGAGAGAAGTATTCGTACTCCTGGTATTGGCTGTCGGGTAGTCCAGCCTTGGTAGCCAGCGTCCCTGGGAGGAGGGTAACATGAAAAAGCTTTGCGTTGTTGTGCAAACTAGTTAAAGGGCCCATTCAACTTAGAAAAGGAAATATTGTTGGGAAAAAGGAGAAGGCGTCCTTTAGAATGCTTTCCTCTCTGCTTCTCTGAGAATTGCCCCCCCTCCCACAGACACCCTGAGCAGATGCACGGAGGAGGCACTCCCCACACTCACTGGTTCACAGTGGACACCCAGCCAGGGGAAAACAACCTGGATACTGGTCTCATCACATTCTCTTTTGGTCTGAATTCTTTTGACAGTAGGTGACAAAAACTTCATCTTAAACTGGCTTAAGTAGAGCAGTTTGTTTAGGGGCTTCTGTAGCGAAAGGGTTCAGGTTTGGCTTGATCCGGGTGCTGCCCCCCTCTCCTCTCTACCCCCAGTTCTGCTTTCCTCTGCAATGGCTTTATTCTGGGATAAGTTCCCCTTCTCATACTCATCCGCAGTTCTAAGCTTATATCCTCATGGGCCAAGAATAAGGAAAATCTCTAATCTCTTCCCCAGTCACACAAGCTGCAGATTGGCCTTGCTTGGGCAAAATGCCTGCACTGTGGTGTGTGCGGGACTTTAACTGGCCAAGCATCAGAGCTGGCCTGGGATTCACAGGAAGCACAGAGACTGAGGTAGGGTGGAGAGCAGGTCCCTGGAGGAGAACAGAGTTGCCGATGCCAGGCAGAGAGAAGCAGCGTGGTCACTGCAGGCGCTCTCTGCTTGACCTTCGAGACTGGGCAGGCTTGACTGGGCTGGCTCGAACATATGTGCGGCTGGGCTTAAGAGGTGTCACATTTGGACCCTGAGCTTGGAAGTAGTAAAAGCAATCCGCGTGGAGAGAGCGAGCTGAGCGGGTGCACAGAGAGCCGCAGAGCGTGGGCTGTGCAGCTCCCTGCGCCCATTCTGCACGGCATCGTGGCTCCTGGCCCAGCCCCTCAGAGGGCCCAGCAGCTTCTCCAGCCCATGGCTCTCCGAGATGCCCCGTGCCCTTCCAGCAGGTCTGCATTTCCTCAAGGACGTCATGCACTGGTTTCTCTCCTGGTGATCTAGAGTCCATGACTAGGAAGACCAGGGCCAAGGACACTGTTAGACCAGCTCCTGGGGTTTCTCTGCAGGAGAGAGGCTCCTGGCCCTGCTGGGGATTGTGCTGCCCAGAGCAGAAGCACGATGAGACTGAGCAGACCCGGCATGGGTGTGCGTGAAGGAAGTTCTGTTCCTTCAGGGATAGTTAGCAGCAGTAGGAGAACAGGGTCCTGCTTAATCATATTAGAAAGTGACCATGTTTACCTTGCTGAATTATGGCCTCCCTTCCCCATTCGTTTATATAAGAGCTACTTGCCTGTATGACACTTGATCACATGGCCCACATCTTGGAAGCCAGATGCAGTTGAATAGTCCTAGCTTGGTTGAAGGTCTTCATTCAGAAGCCCTGCAAGCATCTTTGGGGGGCGGGGAGCCATCTCTCTGCTGCCTCCAGGGTTGAATGCACTGCTTGTTCAGACACCAGGTTCTTTTATAATGGCTTCATTCTTACTAATTTCCTATTCTCTAGAATATTCGATGTGGAAAGGTTGTAGGATAATCCAGCAGAGTAGAAAACTCCTTGTGTAGCTTTGGCCTGGACAGCCCCTCCCATGCCCCTTCTCCTTCCGGCCAGCTTTTCCTCTTCCTTCAGGGCTTTGCTTAGACACCATCTCCTCCAGGAAGCCTTCTTGATGCCTTCCACACCGAATTATCTGCCACTTCTCCTTGTCTCCTGGCCTCCCTTGCTTCCCTCTGTCATGACACCTATTGTGCCAGACTGAAGTTGTTATCTTTTTCTCTGCCTCACAAATGTGTGACCTTCTTGGGAGCAGGCCCCTAGCTGTTGCTAATAATAGCCAACTTTTGTGAAATGTTTACATGCCAGGCAGAGCGATTGACCTGAGACACAGTCCTAGAAGGTGGGTGCCAGAATCGTCCTCGTTTCACATGAAGTCAGGGCACATGGAGAGGCTTCCTAAATGACATAAGGTCACATCGCTAAATGGAGAAAGTGAAGTCAGTACTTCAGGGAGTCCTTGTCCCCAGGCCGTGCTCAGCGCCATCTCTCCAACTATTGGGCCACCTCTCTCTCTCTGGGCCTGCAGCCGGCAAAGGTCCTGGCACATAGTAGGTGCTCAGTAAGCACGGGGTGACCGGAAGGATATCGGCCAGGCACCGAGCTGGCTGGGCCGTGCACATCCTGCTCAGTGGGGAGGGACCACGGCCGAGGGGGTTTTGCTGCTTTGATTACTGGGAGTCAGAGGCGGGTTGGGTGCCCACTTTGGTACAGGCGTGCATACAGTGCGAGGGCACGTTCTCACCCCGGCCCTCCCCCTCAGCAAGGCAGAGACTCCCTCTGTTTTTAAAACTTCTCTCCAATGCCAGCGGCTTTCTCAAAGACTCTAGTTGTGAGCCTATAGAGTGAAAAGCAACTTGCTGTCTCGGCAGTATCGCAGCTGTTTGGGGGCCACAGACAAGCTTGGAACCTCCGCTCTCCCAAGAAGGCTTTACTCTGAGTTGCCCTGTGCTGCGTGGAGGTGGGTACAGCAGACCTCAGGCGGCTGCGGCTTCATGGAGCCTGGTCTCCTGGCAGGGCCGGTGACTGCTCACGGCCTGGCTCCCTCGCCCACCTCCCTCAGGGAGGTCTCTTCTTTGCTCCTAAATGACCGAGATGGTCCTCTTGGTCTGAGAAGGGACCATGCATTTCACAAGGTCTCTCTCTTTGAAAATGTGCCCAATTATATTTGCAGGAAAGGAGGAGGGTCAGCTGTGTCTTTAGGGTCAACCAGAAGTCCCACTTACTTGCAAGATGTCACTTAATTTTTCTATTACCAAAGTTGATATTCAATAGAGGAAAGAATTTGGAAAACTCAGAAAACATTAAAGAAACCATAAAGATAATAAAAACCCATCGGCATTAAGAGATAACCACCGTAAATGTTTTGATTTGAATCCTTCTGGTCTTATTTTCAGCAGTGTAATTGCACACATTCGTACCTGTGATTGGAATCTTCTATTTCAGTAAATCATAAGTAGGCCCTGAATTATTTCAGAATCAGCAGATTCCCAGTTTCTGCTTCCTCCTTTCCCCCACCCCAGGAAGACTCAGCTAGTATTATTATCTGGGAAGAAAGAATCAGAAGACTTTCCGACTTTCCGAGTGAGTCTGAAAAGCTACTTGGTAATTTCTGTGCTGCAGGGTAACCAGCCTTCAACAAGAGAACGTCTCTTACAGAGCACATGGCCAAGGGGGCATAATGTGCATGACTCAAATATTCAGACTGTGACATGTGACCACCGGATGAAGTCATATTTCCTTTTAAAGTTCCCTAAACGTGATCATTGGAGCCCCCAGCAGCTGGATGCCGGAAGCTAGCTCCCGTCAAGATGGCTCCAGCTATTTCTGAGCTCCCCAGGGATTGTCTGCTGCACACTTAGGGACTCGTTCCTTGTGATTTTCTCTGTGGTCCCTGATGTTGTGGCCTGTGCTGAAGATGACCGTGTGAGGCAGCCGGGCCCCTGGGCCCAGCTGCCCACCAGTGGTCATTGCCACTCTGGCTTGAGGTGGGGGAGGGAGTACGGTGCTGTCTCCTCTCTGCTGTTCCAACCCAGCTATGCCCTCTGCGGCTCTTCCTCACACTCCTTCAGCACAGCCAGGACCAGGCAAGAACTTTGATTAGACCTGTGCCAGCGGTATAGGGATTGTGGCCAAGAAATACAGCATGGGGGTGCGGGGGGGGAGGAATCTCTGAGTTACTGCTATAAGACGTGGCTCTCCGCAAGTCTAGGCCCATGTTCAAGTCCCTCTTGAGTCTGTCTCCTGGCCTTGCTTCTGGTGTCCGACTTCCTTGAGAGGGCCAGCTTCCTGCCCCACCATGGGAGTGTTGCACCTGGAGCCCAGGGCCGGCGGCCGGGAAGCCAGGGCACGGGCACCTTCACGCTGGTCTCCCCCTTCACCCTCTAGCAGAAGCTGACGTTAGCAGCGGCTGCAACTGCAATGGACCGAGGTGGACATCTTGCTGAGTGGAGCGTCCTCGGCGGGCTCTCAGCAGTGGAGACTGGGCCCGCCAATCCCGTGAGAGTCCATCTGCATCTGCCGGTCTTCAGAAGTGGTCTTGCCCATGATTTCATCTAGTGCCGCGTTTTGTTTTCAAGACACAGCATGAAGGGATGTAGGTCAGGAACTCAAGAGGCAATGGGACCGGAGTCCCTGCCTTCTGCGTTAGTGTCCCTTCGTCTTGGGGAGACAGGGTCTCAAAGGAAGAATGAATGCCCTGAGCCCTGGGTCCAGTTCTCCTCACCTCAGCAAGCACTTGGGTGCAGTCTGATGGGCAGCTGATCTCTGGCAGAAGTACTGAGCGTGCCGTCCAGGGTCAGACACAGCAGAGCGTGGCCTGGAGCATAGTGGGCACCCTCTGCACCATAATCCTCTCCCTGGAAGAAGCCATCTACTGCTCAGCCAGTGCCCGTGATCGCAGGGTCACCGTTCCAGGTCGAACAGAGACTGGCCTGGGTCCGTTCTACTTCCAAAGTGCCCATTCTCTCTCCTCCTCGAAAAGATATGTGGGGGTTGTGCGGGCAATGCTTAGTGAACAGTGCTTTTCCTGCTTTACTAGCCTGCCGCATTTACATAACCCAGTGAACTGAAAAGTCGTTTTTCTCCAGCTAAGTTATCCATCTTATTCTTGGCATTGGGCTGCTGTAATATCGCTCCATCAGTGTGGTCATACAGTAATTCAGGCATTTTGTTCTAGCAATGAGGACACTTAGAGTTAATAACACATGAAGCCGTTTCATTAAAAGGGAAGTTTTGTGAGGACACATTAACACAGGACACCAACCAAAACACAAATCATTCCTTGGATATTAAGGAAGCAAAATGAATTAGGAACCTAAAGCCATTTTTTTTTCTTTGTCATTCTGATGTCATCGGACTGTCTGAATTCAGCTATGAGCAGAGAGGGCGTCAGAACTGGGAGTTTATAGCTCTTCTTTCCTTTCAGTTAGGACGCCGTTCTTGGGTGTAACATCAACGTAAGCACCTCTTCTCCTCCCTCCTGGGGTCATATTGGGCACATTTCTTGTTTTGAATCTCTGTTTGAGGGCATATAAAATTGGAAGGCTTTGGTGACAATTGTAGGGAAGATATCTGGCACATGACAGGTGCCACTAAAATGTCACATCATTTCCTAGAAGTCCAAGGAATTCTCACCATTAACGCCAGCTTTCAGTCTTGAATATCACAATGCACATTACCAAGTGTTTGGGGCCCTGGTGGAGGACTTTGGATAACTAAAGAGTGGCCCGAAGTTTGAAATGGAGAGGCATGCATTTCATAGGCTCTGGAGAAAGCAGAGCAGCCTGGTGTTTTGTTTGCAAAACCAGCTGTGCGTCCATGAGCATTCATTTCCGAGTTCGTGCTGCCTTCCCATGAGCACTTTCTCCATGGGCTCTGATCCTCGCTATAACCATCAAGTATCTGCTGTGAGGTCCTCCTCCTGAAACAGCACTCGCATCCAGGATCCTTGGAGCTGGCGTGACAGGGGCTGTATAAAGGCCAGGCCAGCCTGCAGCCCGCGGAGAGGCATCCTGAGCTCATTCTGAGTCCGAAGCCCCAAGAACACTTTGGAGGTTTTGTTTCGGTCCTTGAAAACCCACCCAAGAAGGTCATGCACTGAACTCTGCTGTTTCTGTTGACAGATTTTTGGAAGCACAGGGAAGGCTTAACTGCCCAACCCACAGACTGTGCATTATGTTTGTGTTTCCTCGCCTGCCTAGCATTTGACAATTAATTAGGCATGGTAATTACCTGCTGTAATTTTGTGATTGCACATCCTATAATTACCCCTAATTCTGTAATGGAGAAGTTCATGTACACAAAGGCAAATGACGATGGAGGTGATGGTGTTAGAGTATTAGCAGCTGCCATTGCTTACAGCCTGCCAGGCACAGCACCTCAAAACCACCCGGCAAGATTTGTGTTGTCCCCATTTTACAGATGGAGAAGCTGAGTCTTGAGGTGGGGTATCACCCTCAGGGTCACAGCTAGCAAAGGGAAGAGCTCGAATTTGAACCCAGGCCCCTCTCCTTGCACAGCTGGGCCCTTTGCTGTGCCATTCTGCCTCTGGTGGGGGAGGGGGGGCACTCAGGTATGTCTAAGATCCAACGTGGGCCTCTGCGTGACAGACTCTTAAAGTAGATCTGCAACTTCAGTGCACTGAAGAGAAGTGTTAAAATCTTCATTCTCCCTCTTCCCTAGTCCTAGTTTATATATACT
The DNA here is from genome assembly GCF_008692635.1 of Crocuta crocuta. NCBI lineage: Eukaryota > Metazoa > Chordata > Mammalia > Carnivora > Hyaenidae > Crocuta > Crocuta crocuta. The sequence goes on from NW_027531893.1 coordinate 9,798,767, forward strand.
GTAATAAGTATGTGTATGTAATAGATGTGTGCGTGCGTGTGTGTATATGTATGTGTGTGTATGACTCTCTGTGTATAATCAAGGCCTGAAGAGGTAAGTTAACTTACCCAGGGTCACTTGGCTAGCAAGAGGTGGGACTGGAATGGAAACCCACATCTGCCTGAGGCCCGGATCTGGTCTCTGGACCCCGCCCCGACCCTCACATCTGATTGCACGTCAGGCCCTCGTGGCCACTCGCCTGCTACGGCCTTGTCCATACCCACTGAGAATATAAATTATTCCTGACAATAGGTGAGACCTGGCTTTTTTGAGGGGTGAGGGAGCTTTGGCTTTTAAATCCAAGTTTACTATAAAATCAGGTGTAAAAGCCTTAAGTGTATTAGTTCAATTAATCTTCTGTACATATCTGTGTGACTACTACACAGAGATACAGGGCATTTCCAGTACCCAGATGGTTTTTCATGCCTTTTTCTGGACTCTGTGTAAGAAACCTTGCCTACCCTTAAGGTCACAAAGATATTCTTATATACTCTCTTCCCATAGTTTTATAATTTTATGTCTCACATTGACATCTATGATCCCACAAGACCTGAGTGTAGAAGCCAGACCTGTATGAATGCCCGTGGCTGCCTCTCCTAGAACAGCCCCTGGGTTGAAGGTTAACTGGGATAACCTTCCTACAGCAGAAAGTACTTGATGGCCACGCGCGAGAACCCAAGGGCGCCGTACACCACAGTAGGGAGGTATCACACACGCACAGTATGGAGTGGAAGAAACCAGACAGGAAGGAGTACTGTATGAGTCCATTTAGATAAAGTTCAAAAATAGGTGAGGAAACCAGAGGGAGGAGAGTACCCTGCAGAGAAGGTGAGCGGCATTGACTGATGAGAGGGGCACAGAGGGGGCAGAGAGGAATGCTCCATGGCATGTCGCTAATCTTCTAAATAAAGTGTTTCAGGAGGTCCTGTGTACACAGTGTTTGTTCTGGATTCGATTCATTGAGGGGCTGAGGTCTCACCCCCATCCCCTTACCCCACATTATTACAGGCATCGCTAAGGTAATTCTTCCCAGTGGAAAAGAAGATTCAAACTTTCTCTGAAAGCAGAGAAGAGAGCTGATTCCTGATCAGAGATATTACCCTCCTATTTTATTTTCTTTTGCTGAGTGGAGATTGGACTTGAAGTAGCTTTTTATTGCTTGCTTTAAAAGGGAACTTGCTTTTGCTGGAAGAGGTCAATTCTTGTTATTCCTCAGAGGAATTATCTTCACGACTCACGCAGAAGGAATTGAGGCTTATCAAACCTAATTCGGAGGGGGGAGCCCTTAAAATTAAAACTAAATCCCAACAATTCTGGACGTAAGCACTTTTAATTCTTCAGTGAAATAAGTGCACATTTTGGTTAAGTGTAATTGAAAGACAACATAATTTTCAGAGAAAGTTTCCCAGTTGCAGATGCTAAGAGCAGTGTTGTTGAAGATGGACCGTTGAGATAATTCTGGCAGGAATAGACTCTTAAAGGGAGGAGGTGTGAATGAGAAGGCATGATTGGAGCATCTGGTACCAAGGAGACCATTCTGAGGACATGTGCTCTGCCCACAAAAGGGGCATTTGGGCTGCAGAGGTATAGAGCAGGGACCTTCCTTGCCAGCTTCCGTTCCTATCTGCTGGCACTACGGGCTTGGGGTTCCTGGGATTCGCAGGAGCTGTGAGTGCCACAGCAATATCCTGCTACAGAAGGTGCCAGACTTCTGGAATCCAAATCTTTGTCATTTCCCAGTGGCAGCCTCCTCAATAAGTTTATCTTTTTGTTTATTGAACACTCAGCTGACATCTGTGTCCCAGACTCTGTTCTAAGCCTATTACATGTGTGAACATATGTAATTCTCCTCAGACCCAGTGAGGGTGGTAGCGTTACCATCCTCATTCCGCAGAGGAGGAAGCTGGGCACAGAGGCATCCAGGGGCTTCCTCAGGTCACACAGCTGCTGTCTGGCTGAGCCAGGGTGAGTTTTGGGGAGCTGGGCTGCAGTCTGTGCTCTGAAGCACCCCCAGAAGCTGCATGTCCTCACCCACCACGTGATTGTGATGTCAGACCCCCTCCCTTCCCTGGTCATCACGCACATGGTCTTCCCTCTCCTCGGGGGTCTGTCCTCAGTCCAGCTGATGTCCCACGAGCCATTGGGTGGGATGGGGTATTTGTCCTGCATGTCCTATGGCCTGAACGAGGAAGGGTCGCACTCCCAGTTGAAGAGACCCTTTGTAACCCTGGCATTCTGAGCTGTTGGATGCTTCCTGTCACCATGGCAGAGGACACAACTAGAAGAAGATTGGAAGGTCAGGGCATGCTTTCTAGACAGCGCATTCCCTTTAATCCGAACACTTAAAAAAATGTTTTTAAAAATGCCAGCAAACGGGCACAATCTGGCTTTGCAACAGCCCGTAGTGGGGCGTGAGGTAAGATAGTGCCGTGAAGCAGGTGCCGTGCAAGCCCAGAGAGGCCGCCCGCCGCGCCTGCTCCAGACCTGTCTGTGGTGCATGAGCATGCCTCGTGGACAGTCCCTGAGGGAGTGGGAACAGCCAGATGGAAACAAATTGCATGGAGGGAAATGCGTGGCCGGAAGACCCTCCAGTGGCCTAGGCACAGGCGGGATCAACTCTGGGGTGGGTGGGCCTGTTGTTCAGTCCTTGAACATGTGGGTGAACGAACAGAAGTGGTCAAAGGTGGTCGGTTCACTGAGAGCGCCAGGTCCCAGGAAGATAGAAGAGCGGATTTGCAGTGCAGTCAGTGGATCAGATGGAGACGTGATGCGCTTTACCACATGTGGTAAAGTGGTAGAAGTCCAGGCTAGCAATCCAGATTTGGCCTAAGAATGCATTGTGCAGACCAGAGAGTTGGGTGCTCGTGTGGGGAGAGAGGGTGGCGAGGGGAAACTTCCGCATCTGGCCTGTGGGCAGAAGAGGAGGCGCCCACGTGGAAGGCTGAGAGGGGCCATCGGAGAACCGGGAGGGACTCAGCACTGCCGTGGAATGAGGCAGCTGGCTCTTGCACGTGTTCTGAAAAACTTAGAGTCACAGTTTGTCCCTCATGTTAGAGCTGCCTGTTTTATCATTACGTTAGAGGTGGTTGTATTTCTTTTAGCGTATGTGCTGCAGAAGCGAGCGCACGTTCGAGATGTTTAAGATGTGCATTGACGTTGACTGATGGAAGATGATACCAGCTGTTTGTCATTGGAGGTTTTACTCTAGGCTCCTCTTAGCTCATTGGATTTTTAAAAATGTGTGGACCTCTCTCCTCATTTCCCTTCCGGCATAGTTGCTGTGTCTCTGGAAGGTGTTAAGGGCTGTGAAAAGCTGAGGAAACAGCCCTGACGTTGTGTACCCCCAGCATGTCCCCTTGAGAGTCACATTCTGATGCAAATAAATTTTGTGACCCAGTTGTGCCTGTCCTATCTGGACGTGACCTTCCATCCAGTTGGGTTGATGTCAACCCTGGCCTCTCCCTCCTTCCCCAGATTGGCCCCCACCTCCTCCGGTAGCAGGGGGTGTCTGTGCCACCCAGGTGCAGCTGCACCCATCAGTAAATTCCATTTTATAGACCAGGACACCTACCGAGATGAGGCATGGTGTGCCTGACACCTGAGTCTGTGTGTGACCTCAGCGATTCCCCACATCGCCCTCTGCCTTAGGCCTTTCAATCTTCTGTAGATTGAGGGCCTTAGACGACATTTATTCCTCACGGTCTGGATGCTGGGGAGTCCAAGGTCAAGGTGTTGAGCAGGTTTGGTGTCTAGTGAGAACCCACTCTGTGGTTTATAGACAGCATCTGCTCACTGTGTCCTCCCTTGGCAGGGGGGTGGGGGAGTTCTTGGGATCACTCTTTTTAGGGCACTGGTCCCGTTTGTGAGGGCTCCACCCTCATGACGTCATCACCTCCAAAAGGCCCCACCTCCTAACACCATCGCATTGGGGGTTAGGATCTCAACATAGGAATTTGGGGGGGAAACAAGCTTTCAGACCATCTACACATCAGAATCACTAGGGAAGCTTTGGAACAGTATGGATTCCTGGGTCCCAGACGGTTAACGCATCCCACCCAGGGGCTGGTAATATTTGGAAAGCCTTGCCCCTTTTCCATACCAGAGCTTGGGTATGTCAGTGGAAAAATAGCAATAATGAGGACTGAGTATCTAGATCAGAGGGTTGGCAAGTGTTTTTTGTAAAGGGCCAGAAAATAAATATTTTCAGCTTTGCAGGACATATGGTCCTTGTTGGAACCACTCCATTCTGCCATTCTATTTCAAAAGCAGCTGTAAACAGTAGGTAAACAAATGCATGTGGCTGGAATTGGCTCATGGGCCATAGCTTACCTCTCCTCCTCTAGATAACTAACCTTGCGCATGATGATCAGGCAAGCAGTTGAACTTGATGTTCACTGGGGGATACTTGCATTTGTGTAACAATATACTACAAGCAGACATAGTCCACTTGAGATACAGCAGGTGGGAACTACATTCAGCCACCAGGACAAAGACCTCTAAACCATTAAGCTTGAGTAAATTCAAAATGAATATTTCTCTTTTGTTAAAAAACAAAACAGAACAAAACAAAAAAACCCGAGTGGGTAGTCTAGGAATCAGTGTGGTGGCTCCATAATGTCATGAGAGACCCCCCAGTGCCTTCTGTCTTCTTCCATAATGAAGATGATCACGTGACCATAAAATGACTGCTGGTGCTCCGGTCATCACATCGGTAGGAAAGAAAGAAAAAGGCAGGGGAAGGTAAAAAGGCCCTGTAGGCTGAGGCAGGTTTCTGCTCAGGACTTCCTTAGAAGCTCCAGCGGTTTTTGCTTACATCTCATTAGCTACTCTTACCTGCGTGGCAGACAGGAAAATGTAGTTACATTTTTTTTCTTCCCTGAACACATTGCTATCCCTCAAAATACTGAGAGGAAATGGATACTGGGTGGGAACTAGCACTTGCTGTGCCCTGGGAGGCCCCACCGAGTGCCCCAAATGTGCTGTGTGAAATTCCCCTGAGCTCGGCTGGGTTTATTTGTGGATTCATCATGTCTCCGTTTATAGAGATTGGGAAAGCCTCAAGTCCCTTTTCTCCCCCTGCTAGTCGGGCCCTTCCAGATACTTTTGGGGTCTCATGTACACGTCACTCCTATAAATCACACACCTGCGTCATCGGGGTGACCGTCTTACCACTGCTGGGACTCTCAGTCCCAAGAAGCCTTTCCTCTCAGCAGCCTTTGTCCCTCCAGAAGTCGGTCTTCCTCTAGTTGGTATCTGCTCACAGTTGGCTCCCGTGGGTCCTCAGAACATGTCCCCCTTTCCCTGTACAGCCTTTCCAGGAATGGTGAGCTCTCGGCCCCCTCCACCCTGAGACTCCTGCCTTCCACTGCCTGCCCTCTTTGCTATAATTTGGCTGCACATCATCCCGTAGGGCCCGTGCTTCTCAGATTTAGAGTGTGTGGTGTGAACCACCTGGGTTCTGGATCTGATCACTGCATCTGGGCTGGAGCCCGAGATCCTGCTCCTAACATCTCCCACACGAAGCCAACGCTGCCGGCCCATGGGCGGCCCTTTGAGTAGCAGGTGACCTGGGCCTTTTTGAACACAGCTCATCTTTTAATAGGTAGCAACCCAAACCAAACTAAGTTGCTTTAGTTGATCTAGAACAGAGCAAGGATTTCAACTCACTTATCCCAGAAGTTATCATATACCTTTTTTAAAAAATTTTTTTTAATTTTTGAGAGAAAGAAAGGGAGACACAGAATCCAAAGCAGGCTGCAGGCTCTGAGCTGTCAGCACAGAGCCCGACATGGGGCTCCAACTCTCAAGCCATGAGATCATGACCTGAGCTGAAGTCAGATGCCTAACCGACTAAGCCACCCAGGCGGCCCCCTTTTTACCTTTTTTTTAACGAGTCCTAAAGATAACCTAGATATTGTGGCGGCCATCCCACATTATTTACTTAGCTCAAATTTACTGAAATCTTTAAGTCTTTGTCCCACAGGCCACTCCTGTGCCGCGCTTCCCTATCTTTTATTATGTCATTGGTTTTTGGAATTGTATTGTACAACCGGACACTGATCTTTCTGAATTTCATCACATTGGATTAGACCCTCCCTCAGGCCAGTTGAGATCCCTTTGTCTGCCATCCAGTATGTTTACTGTCTATCTCATCGTGGGGGCATCTAACAAATTTGACAGGGCTCCATTTCTCTGTCTGATTCCACTGGAAACTTCCGCCCATTAGTTTGAGTTCTGTGGCTTAAATCATCCATTCTTCTTCTTGTTCACAAGAGTGTTACAAGAGACCTTGGTGGTCGTCCTACCCAGGTTCAGATGTATGATGTCTGACTTGGGAATACTGGGTGGTTTCCATTCAGAGGCGGAATCTAGCGCTCACATGAGAGATGCCTGTGTTTATCATTATATGAGAGGTTTTGAGATGTGTATTGACATTCACTGATTGGCGATCACAATAGCTATTTCTCTTTGGGAACTTCACTCTCTGGACTGTTCTTGTGTAGTATTTTTAAATGCATTGCCCCCTCTCACACATCAGTTTTCCCTCGAGATGTGATGGGTGTGTGTCTCTGGAAGGTGTGGGGGCCTATAAAGAGCTCAAGAAACACTTATATTGTGTACCCCCCAGAATGTTCTCTTGAGAGTCCCATCTTGATTGAAAATAAAGAAGTTTTATGCTTCTGTTGTGCGTGTCCCATCTGGATGTGACCTTCCATCCAGTTGGGTCGATGTCAACTGTGGCCCCTTCCTCTCTCCCCACATTGGTTCCCCTCCTCTGGGGAGAGGTCTGTGCCATCCCAGTCACAGCTGCACTGCTTGTGTGTCCCAACGCCTCCTTGGGACGAGGTGCTGTTAGCTCCATCTTACAGGTGGCGACGTGTAGCCTGGGAGGGTGTGGGTTTTCAGCAGCAGTCACGCCACGGTGTGCGTGTGACCCTCCTGGAGGCCAGCTGGACTGCCCGTCTCTGCCGATGCTGGGAAATGGTACACGGCGTGTTCTTCCCATCACCCGCCAGCCATGTTCTTTCTTGGACCCCTTTGTTGACCCAGTACCCCTGAGGCCCTAGTTTGCCAGGCACTGGGCATCCCGTGGCCTTAGAGATGGCTGTGGCCCCTGCTTCTCTCAGAGCCGGCTTTTATGGGTGGAGCATCCCCAGCCCCCTCTCCCCCTGCTTTGTAACGAGAGCTTGGAGAGAGGTTGACATTTTCCTTCTCTGTGCCTTTCTTGCCAGGTCTACATCCGGATCAAAGATGACGAGTGGAACGTGTATCGGCGGTACACAGAGTTCAGGGGTTTGCACCACAAGTTACAGAACAAGTTCCCTCAAGTGAGGGGCTACAACTTCCCACCCAAGAAGGCCATTGGAAACAAGGTACTGTCACCGCGGGGAACCGGGCAGCTCATGCACCAGCGCCTTATCAACACACACGTGCCCCTGTAGACACAGGGCTCAGAAGTTGGCAAATATGAGAAAAAGCAGGGACAAAGAAAACACCTCTGATTCCACGGCACATTGCGTTCTGTTCGCGTCCGCCTTCTCATCTCCCTAGGGCAGGCATCGGCAAGCCTGTTCTGCTAAAGGGCCCGAGGGGAACTGCTTTTGGCTTTGCAGACCATACTATGTTAGCTGACAATACGCAGCTATGCCACTGGAGTGTGAAGGCAGCCACAGGTGGTACGGACACGGATGGGCGGGGCCGTGTGCCAGTAAAACTTTATTCATAAGGAAAGATGGCAGCTTTATGTAGCTGATGGGTCTGTTTTCTCATGTCTGTTCTCGACCAAAAAAAACAAAGATGTTTTCTGGCTTTTATCCATATTTACTTGGACTCAGGAATGTGGGTGGGGTTCCCCAAATACTTGTTTCCATATAGGGTTCTTGAAGGTCAGTGATTTAACAGCATCACCTGTTTCCGGGTGCTCATCCGGGCGCGCTAGACAAAGGAGGTGCTCCCCCTCCACGCACTTGCCAGCTGACGACTGCTTGTTGATGCAGAAGTGTCTCCCAGACACCATCCTGCACTGCGGCAGGGAAGATGGGCCAGGCCTCGCGTGGGGGCCCCAAGTTGCCTGCTTCAGCCACTTGGTGTCATTTTGTCATCCCTGACGTTTGCTTAGGGCAGCAGTTCTCCATCCGGGCCACACTCAGAGTCACGTGGGGAATATTAAAAGCTACTAAGACCTTAGTCCCTCCCTCGCATTAGGAGTTAGGGTCTGGAGTGAGGAGGGGCACGGAGGACTCCAGCATGTAGCCGCGCTGGAGGACGCCTGGCTCTGAGCCTGGCAGGGGACCGTGTGCAGTCATGGGCTGGTGAGCTGGGCAGGGACACTTCAGCCAGAGGAGGTAAGCTCATGACCATAGTGAGGACAGGTGAGAAACTGGGCCTTGTAGGAGGGACCGTCTCCTACCGTGGTTCTCACAGCGTGGCCCCTGACGACCATCACATCCCCTGGGAACTCGTTAGAAATCCGATTCCCTAGGGCTCCTGGGTGGCTCATTGGTTTAAGAGTCCAACTCTTGATTTTGGCTCCTGATCTCATGGTTTGTGGGTTCACGTCCCACGTTGGGCTCTGTGCTGACAGTATAGAGCTGTCTTGGGAGTCTCTGTCTCTCTCTCTCCCTCTCCTGCTTTCACTGCCCTTGGCTTGCTTGCTCGCTCTCAAAAATAAACATTTAAATAAAATAAATAAATAAATAAATCCCGCCTCCCAGGCCCCACCACAGACCTGCTGAAATACCAGCTCCAGAGCTGGGGCCCAGAAATCTGGGTTGAGGGCTATGTAGTGCTTATGTGTGAGAACCATGCTGCAGCCACCCCAGCACAGCCGTGTGGCAGATGCCATATGCAATGAATTTCCTAGTTTCTCTCTTGAAGAAGCACTTTGCAAGGGCCTTCCCTGGATCTTTCTCACACAGAAAATCAGAGCAAAAGTTTTGATAACCACTCCGAACTCTTAGGAATTCTGCCAGGAAAACTTATTACTGCCTGTTAGGTTTACATGTTCATGGATTTCTGTGCTTTTAGATTAGAAACCTGATCACACCAGGGTCCATTAGATCTTAATTTAAACAGTTAGAAAACCAGTTTATCTGAGGCCTAGAATAAATGTGTCATTCCATTTTTTTTTTCTGAAGATAAGTGGGAGTTGAGCCTATAAAAACAGAAGACTTAGAAATTCTACACTTGTTCATAGCAAGGAGGACAATAATTCTTGGGAAAAGCGNCTCGTACAAATCTTGGGACTCATCCAGATGCCTTAGAATGTCATAAAACACAGTTCTGTCTAAGCCCTGTATTATCAGCATAAGATACTGTCACTTGCAGGAAGCTTTCTGCTGTGGTAGCCGTTCCATGACCACCTTGGGGAGCTCGGCCTGGCTCTGTCTCCCTACAGGAAATTAGGACAGGGCTGGGCCAGGGATGTTCCGATGGCCAGGTGCCTCACATTGTGTTTTTACCTCCCGTGGCTGCTGTACCAAAGTGGCACCTGTTTCGTGGTCTAAAAAACACAGATGTATTTTCTTCCACTCCTGGAGGTGAGGTCCAGAGTCTGCCTTGTGGGGCTAAAGTCAAGGAGGCAGTGGGGCTGATTGTTTTTGGAGGCTGCCGAGGAGAATCCTTTCCTTCTCTTGCTCCCAGAGCCTGTCTGCATTCCTCAGCTTGTGGCCTCCTTGTCTTTAAAGCCAGCAACCACGTGACTCTGACCCCAGCTTCGGTCACATAGTCCCATCTCCTTTTCTGACTCGTCTCCCTCTTAAAAGGACCCTTGAGATGACAGCGGGTCCACCCAGATGAGCCACCGTAATCAGTCTCAGGACCCTTAGTCACATCTGCAGAGTCCCTTTTGCCGTTTGAGGTATAAAATATTCGTCGGTTATGGGATAAGGCATCTGTGGGGGCCACTCGGTGCCACATGCTTTCCCCGCAGAGCAAAGCAGCCCCTCCCACCTTGGGTCTCGAGGCAAGCCTCATAGTTACGCAAAACTTGCTTAAGACCAGACAAACCTTGGGGCGTCTGGGTGGCTTAGTCGGTTAAGCATCCGACTTTCGCTTAGGTCATGATCTCGCGGTTCGTGGGTTCGAGCCCCACGTCAGGCTCTGTGCTGACTGCAGCTCAGAGCCTGGAGCCTGTTTCGGAGTCTGTGTCTCCCTCTCTCTCTGACCCTCCCTGCTCATGCTGTCTCTCTCTCTCTCTCTCTCTCTCTCTCCTAGAAATAAATAAAAATATTTGAAAAAAAAAAAAAAGACCAGACCAACCTACCAAGACGGGCAGCCAGGAGCAGGGATGCAGTGACTTTGTCCACTGAGTGCGCCCTCCCCAGCCTGGCTTCACATTCTCTTATCCTTGTCAATTCTGGGACTGACTCAGCAGCACAGGGCTCTTGCCTGTGAAATCGGTGTCAGTAAGACCCTGTCCACCCTCCACCCCCAACCCCGGTACAACCCTATTTGCAAATGAAGGAGCCTGGGAATTAAAGACACCAGCTCGGTGGGCCTGGTCTGGTTCTTCTCTAGGTTTTTGGTTCTCCTCCCCACGGTCAGGGGTGGACCTGAGAGCTGTGAGCGGTCACGGGCCCTCTGCCTCTCGTCTAGTCTGTGTGGCCCTTTGCCTTCGAGTTGGCTGGTTGGCCTTTGATTTTCTGTCTCCTTGTGCATTTGGCTCACTAGGAGTTCCCCACTTCCCTAAAGTGCACTTTGGCCGCTGCCCAGGACAGATCTGAGGCTTTATCTGATTGTCAAGGGCAGATTGAGTCAGCAGACAGGACTTCAATGTCCAGCAAAGGCTACTGAAGAACCCTGTTACAAGAGACAGAGCCTGCACTGGCCCCGCCTGGGCCTCCAGGCTCAAGACACGTGCCTTGTACCCTGAGAGTGAGTTTTCTAGCAAGTTTTCATTCTAAATTGGTCCAGAAAACTCTACCTCAGTAGAATCTTTCCCGTGATAGGTCACTTTAGGAAGGTCTCACTTGCCACTTGTACCATTAGGGTACTCAGACATGACTTCTTTGTGTGGACTGAGTTACACGTGCTTGCTACTGTTAAGTCTTGGACCCATTAAGTGATTCCATCTGGAATCCATGGACCTGGACAGCATTTAAGGAAATACTAACTGTAGCTTTTTCAAATTCGTCGTGAGTGTCTTCCTCGCCTGGTATTTCCCCAACACTGCCACCGTTATTGATTATCTGCCAGTTATAGAATTAAAATGTGATATGCGCCCAAGTTGGACCTTTTCTTATAGTTATTTTTTGAGCGAGAGAAAGCAGGAGAGGGCAGAAAGAAAAGGGGAGAGAGAATCCCAAGCAGGCTCCATGCCTTCAGCACAGAGCCCAACATGGAGCTCAAGCTCATGAACCGGGAGATTGCGACCTGAGCCAAAATGAAGAATCAGACACTTAATTGCCTGAACCACCCAGGCACCCCAGCTTGACCTTTTTTAAGTTGATAAAATAGCCCATTGTATAGTTTGTGGATACAGGATTTGTCTTTAGCAAAGAATTTCTTGTGCCTCAGTATGCCATGCCTGTGTTGCATCAGACATACCCAGAGCACTCACTAGGGCTACCCATGCCTTTACCTACTTCATCAGACTTGAATTGTGTTGAGGTAGTTTCCTGAACCTGAGTCCACCACTTGATGTGTATTCCTTCATTGCTGAGTCAGACAAGCCACTGTAGTTGTGTATTAAAGTTAGTCATTAAGTCTGAAATATTACAGGCCTGGGGCTTGTATCTATTGTGAGATAGTCTTGGTTAGGCTAAAGTAACGACTCCGTGATCTTGGCCGCCTGAGCCAACCAGGATTTATTTTTGGCTCATGTTTTGTGCCCATCGTGGGCTGGCTGGGAGCTCTGCTCATCATGACACCAGGAAACTAAGGACAAGGGCAAATCATACACTGGCTCTTAAAGCTTCTGCCCAGGCACGGTATGTGTCAATACCACTCCTTTTTCACTGGCCAAAGCCAGTGACTCAGCCGTGTGTAATGCCAAGGTGGCAAAGGAGTCCACTCCTCCCACATGCCTTGGAGAATTCGAGTTTTACCATCAGCTCTCATGACCCCTACAAGGGGGCACTTGTCTTGAGCCACGTTTCTGAGCAGGGTGGGGATAATGGGAGAGCACCAGCCCACCAGCCCAAGACGGGCATGCCAGGTCCTGTGGGTCTCCTTCCACAGAGTCCTGGTTGAGGTCCCTCCCTCCATCCCCACTGGGGTTATCCTCACCCAAGCCCAGTCCTCTCCGGTGTGGGCATTTGCAGACGGCTACCCTTTTTCACTCTTGCCTACTCCCATCCACCCCCCATGCTGAGCCGCAGTGAGGATTGTACGGCACACGTCAGATGATGTCGTTGGTGCTTAAACCCCCCTCCCAGTCACACCTATGGCAGTTAGATTCAGGACTCCTGATGGCCTTCGAGATGTCCCCTGACCTGTCCCCTGTCTCCTCCCCTAACTTATCTCATGTCCCATCCTCCCTCTCTCCACCCAGCCACACTGACCTCCTAAGACTTCCATACTGTTCTTGCCTTGTGGCCTTTGCATCTGCTGTTCCCTCTGCATGAATTGGCTCCCCCCATCTCTGCGTGGACAGACCCTGCAGGTCATTAGATCTCACTGCCGACTGCCCTCATCAGTGCTGCCCCCTGAGTCACTCTTCTGTGCATTAGTCTGCTTGAATTGTCCCCTAGCACGTACCATCACTCGCAGTGATTGATTTGTGACCTTGAGCAATATTGTGTGTCGGCCCTGGAATGGAAGCCCATGACAACATGGCCTTGGTCTGTTCCCTGCTCTCTCCCCAGCTCCTGGAATAGCTCCTGGCCCCCCGGAGATGCCCGTGGCCTGAATTAAGCAATAAGTGAACAGACACTAAATGGAAAAGTTTCCCTGTTATTTTCTTCTTCACGTTGCAGGGTCTTGGCACAAATTTAAAAAAAAATCTGGATTGCCCAAGAGGGTAAAATAACTTTGGGGGTGACTGGGGAGGTGCTTTTTCAGAACAGGCCAGAGGCTGGCAAGCCTTTGCAGAGCAGAAAGGTGGCTCTCTAACGGTCCAGGGGAGTTGACTGGCAAGCCTCCCTGTGCAGATGGATTCGGCCAGCATGAGGGGTTAAGAAAAGGACTCATTTTTGATGACGCTACTGCAAGTCTGCATTATAGCTCAGTGAGAAATAGATTTGAGAGGCCGTCATTCCTTCTCAGGGTAATGGAGTCAGCCTCTGAAAGTTCTTTAGGCAGTTCTTTTCGCTTTCTCCGGAGCCGTGGGTAATTCAACTTGTTGGACAAATTATACGTCAAAATTCTTGTTAAAAACACACAGACCAGTGTGTGCTGGGGGAACCGGCCCTCACTCACTGGGCCATGGAAAGCACCTTTGCAGCTGTGAGGCGCAGACCTAAATGCAGCCTGAGGGTGTCAGGCTCCCAGTGGAAGGTATTCGCAGCGGTGAGAACAAGTTGGTGTCTGGAGCAATGTTGAAGGTGCTCAATTTTTCCACTTAGAAACACTTCTGGACTATAGGGCTGTCATGCTAGGTGCCAGGGGGACAAAGATTGTCCAAAGTAAGGTCTCTGCCCTCACAAAGTTCGTGACCTTGTGGGGAGAAAGACTAGTAAATTGGTCTTCGCAGAAGGGTCCTGTGAACTAGGGAACGAGGGTCCCTAGTGCGCTCTGGAGGGGGCTGGTGAGCAGGGCTGCCTTCTGCACAGGCAGGTGACAGATCTTACCAGCGGGAAAGCGGCTCCATTCCGGGGTATGCTTTCCTTCTATGTGCCCCATGTTAGCTTCATATCGCTGCCCCGAGAAGTTACCACAAATCTAGTGGCTTTAAACAACACAATGTATTGTGTTTACCTTTGAGTCGAGGAGGTTGGGAATAGACACGGGTGTTCATGGGTTGAAGCCATGATGTCAGCAAGGGCGGCATCTCTTTCCCCAGACTTTAGAGGAGAATCCCTTTCCTCGCCTTTTCCAGCTTCCGGAGGCTTCCCAGCTGCCTTGGCTCTCCCTCCATCTTGAGTGCTCCACCTCTGTGCCCATTCTTGCGTAGTAACATCTCTGACCGCAGTTCAGAGCAAAGCATCTCTGCTTTGAAGGAGTGTGCTTAGATTGGGCACACCCGGATAACCCAGGATAATCTCCCCATCTTAACATGTGACCTTCTAATCACCTTAGTCACCTTTGCAGAGACCCCTTTGCCATGTAGGGTAGCATATTCACAGGGGCCGGGGCGGGGAAACTTGGCGGGCTGGAGGATGTTTCTCTGTGTACTTCAGGGCTCTCTTTCCTTGCCTGGGGAATAGGTACTTACAAATGGGGAGAGGGAGGCACAGGGAGGTGAAGTGATTTAACTGAGGCCATCTCACTCAGCAGCATCAAGGTGATAAGTGGATCCAGGCGGACAGTCTCCCAGTCCCCCAGCACACAGGCATCTGCAGAGCGCGATGGAGGGTGCTATGGATGTAGATTGACGTTGATTCCCATAAGTCACTTCCTCAACCCAGTGATGTAGAAATCTGCCTTTCCCTCTGGATCCACCTCCCTCACCCACACCCCACTCTGCCTGACTTGGGGGCCGTCGTCGGTACACCTAGGAACTGCCACCCTCACAGTTGATCTGCAGGCTTGTCTACACTTTCCTCGCAAACCAGTGTCTGGAGGGGTAGTCACTCATCTGTTTGTCCATTTATTCATTCACCAGGACTTTGCCAACTCTGACCGTCAAACACAGAAAGAATAAGGTTTCTACTGCTTCGCTAGATGAGTGGCATCAGGCAGGGTCCTCGGTCAGTCTCTGCCTCAGTGTATCCTCCACATACCACTTCTCTCTCATGTTGCTCTGAGAACTTAGGGTGGTGACATTGGTAAAGTACTCCCGGCAGCGTCCACACAGCGTCAGTGCTGTGTACGTGTCTGTTAAAGGGGTGTGCAGTCTGGCAGGGAGGCAGAAGCCGACCCATGAGCACGTCCTCATCGCAGAGTTTGCAGTGGGTGAGCCTGACATAAGTGGTCCTTCCAGAATTTTCACAGCCCGTGTTTCTGTATACAGTAATACCAGCCATCACGTGCCAGCCCGTGTGCACCATGGGGACTGTGTCTTCATTCCTTCACTGTCACATTCTTGTCACGTCCCATAGAAGATATTTCAGGGATGAGGGAGCTGGGCTCGGAGGCTGTAAGCATGCTGCCCAAGGCCCTGTGGCCTCCATCAGGGACTGAGTCAGATGCCCGCTGATGCCAGTGCACCACTAGCGCCTCGGTGAAGCAGCTCTGTCAAACCACCCCCAGATCTGGAAGGCGGCAATGCAGAAGGAACACGCGATTACAACTCTGCACGGAGACGCAGAACCTCAGGGGATTCTGCCAGAAAGCCCATCCTGCGGGAGAGGATCCGGAAGACTGTACAAATCTGGGAGAAAAAAGAAGAAGCTCCAATCGAATGAAGCCGTAAACTCCAGCTTGTTTCTCATTTGACATTCTGCCAGCCACTGTGTGTGTAGTCCTGGTACTGAATGCGTTAAGCGAGAAGAAGGGTGGCATTGGGCTCATTAGACATCACACATGTGTGTTACTCTTTAGTACAGTAAAAGCCTCTTAAGATATTTTCCAGGAGAGCAGTTGCTAAAATCATCTTGCCAGAGACAGTCTCGGGAGAGAGACATCGAGGAGCCTCGGGCTTGGAGCGTGTGGATGCACACGTAGGCAAATGTGCATATGTATTTAATAAAGGGGGGGTTCCCGGGGAGTACTTCTCTGTAATACCAAATTAAAATCCAATAAAAAACAATCAAGGTCAGTTTACAAACCAAAAGCCCAGAGGCAGCAGCCGGAAGTGTATTTGCTGCTCTGTTCGCATCCTGCGTGTTTTCTGCATGTAGCATATGGAGAGGCCGAGTCCAAGCTGAGCTTTTCCGTGATCTCTGGCCACACACCTTGCAGCCCCCCGCCCATCCCGGAAGCCTCCCCCAGACTCAGAGTGTTGGCTGCCCCTCCTCAGCTCCCTTTCTCAGACTCCTTCACGGCTACTTGATGCACCCTTCTCGCTCTCCACCAACTCCGTGGAAGTGGAGCTGCCCCTGGCCTGCCGGGACTGGGTCTTTCCAGCATCTCACGTGGTGTGGGGCACATGGTAGGAACTGAGCGAGACGTGTTTGATGGACACAAGAACCCAAGCTGAGGTTGAGCGACACCAGTGTTGTGCAGTTCCCGGTTCCCTTTCTCCTCTGCTCCTTCTTTCCTCTGAATGTAGAGGTCTTTGGTCGTTTTCAGAGAAAGGTGCTCAGGCCTCGCTGACCCACTGGATGTGGACACAGCTCTGAGAATATTGGCATTCTCCATGCCTGGTGACAAACGTGAGTCACTTAACACACCTTGGGTCTGGCCTTCCCAGTTCACCAGCCGGACTTGGCCACCTCCTGGGACTTAGCCCATCTCAGGCCGAGCTCAAGGCCTCTGATGCAGCAGCGGTGAACCCACTGGTTTGGAACCTGATGTGAATTACAAGGCTCTTGATTCTCCACTGGGCATGAAGTGTTATCCACAATATTTCTGGGGCTGTTAAATTACTTGTAGGTCATTATTTAATCCCTCCTCCTAGCTCTGAAGGCCTTCAGAATGTACTTAGCCCATGTTCTATCTGTTATTTTCCCTCACAGTTTTGGACAACTGATTAAAATCACAACCTAGAAGAGTACTTGTCAGCTCTTACTTGCGTCTTGAATAATTGAGAATAATTGCTATTTCCCTCCTCAGTACTGCCATTAATGTTTGCGAACTGTGTATTGCAATCTTGGTTCATCCTCAGCGAGCTAGAGAAAGACATTTTTAGTTTCTCAAGTCGCCCCTGTTGATCTGTGGGGTTCCAGAATCCCTTGTGTGTGGAGGACGTTGCACCCTTCCCTCAACGTGCTCACAGCCCATTTGCACTTTTAGAAGGCCTGTGAGACAGAGTTTGAGAGGCTGGGCTTTGGCATCTCACCGGCCTCACATCAGACCCGGTCTCTGGTACAGGCTGGCTGCGTGACCTCCGCCTACCACCCGGCCTCCATGATACGCAGCTGTCTCAGCTGTCACGTTGGTTGTGGGTGTTTGCATCATGGGATCTTGAGATAATCCACCCGGCACATTCTGAACTCTCAACTGCTAGCTTAAAAAACTATGTCGCAGAGCAGGCTCGCCGATTTGGTTTCCATTCTTGTGTAATTTGTGCTCTGACCTGACCAGGCTTGGCTCTTCTTTCTTCCCCTGTCCTTCCTCCCCTCTTCACTCTTCTCTTTGGTAGAGTGGGGTGCGTGTGTTCTTTCTCCTCTTTTTTAAAATCATTTTGAAAATTGAGTTATAAATGCCTCCAATCTTCATGTGTAGATGACGGATTTGCACAAAACGAGCGTAGCTGCATGAACAGCACGGACACCGGGAGGCACATCTAAGCCTCCTCCCATCACCCCGCCAGTGTGGCCACCATCTTCCTCTTATCTAGTCCGAAGATTGGTTTGGCCCATGATAGGACTTGATGTAAATGGCACCACAGAGCATGGACTCCTTTGTGTGTGGCTTCTATCAACGCTACATCTGTGAGATTCAACCACATTGTTCCAGGTAACAGTTGTTCTGGTTTTTTCCTTGTCGTGTAGAGCTCCATTGTGTGGATGGAGCACAGTTTATCCCCTCCTTCAATGGATGTTGGGTGGCTTCCACTTTGACTCAGTGACATGTCTGCTGTAATTAACACCGTTGTATATGCCGTCTTGTGGCAGAAGGTGCTGGTTTCTGCGGGTCCAGACAAGGGAAAGGAGTTGCTGGATCACAGGACATGTATCCCAACTTCGGTAGACAGTGCCAAAGAGTTTCCCAAAGCGGTCACACCGCGGTGATTTCTTAAAGGGGGGGAATGCAAAGAATAAGGTACCAGGCCCCTATATCCCCACCACCTAGAATTGACAGCTGTTCACATTTTGTCCTCTTTACCGTCACTTCCCCCCATCGCCCCCCGAGGGAACGATTCTATGGAGTTGTTGTCTGTCCTTCATGTCTGTGTATCCCTCTTGAATGAAAAATACATACCTTGTCTTTTTCCCCAATACTATCTTTATGAGATGGATACATTCAGATGCATAGCATTCTAATTGCTTAACTTTAACTGCTATACTTACTGACATTCTTTTGAGTGACATTCAGTGTTGTATTTATTTATTCGCCCTTTGACGAGCAGTTAGAACATTCACAGTTCTCTTCTGTTCCCCCAGTGTTGCGGTGAGCCCCCCGTGCCCATCCCCTGGCGCACATGTTTGTACTCGGTTTCTCTTAGTCACGCACTGATGAATGCAGCAGCGAACTCTGTGCACCTCCTTGCCTTCGCCTTTCCTGACTGTTGACAGGTTGCTTTCCGAGGGAGTGGTGCCAGTTGTTCACTCCCAACCACGGGGACCAGATTCCCATTGTTTCACGTTCTCAGCGACACTTGGCATCATTAGACTTGCAACTTATTTATGTTTTGCTAACACAACGTGCACAGAGCGTCAGCTCCTTGTGGTCATAATGCCCGTTTGCCTGATCACTGACGAGGCTGACGAATCCTTCATGTGTTCTGGCCATTCAGATATCCCCTTCCCTTTCTTGTCTATGTGTGTTTTGGGGTTATTACTCTGAAGTTTCTGTCATACTGATTTTAGCATCTCCTTATGTTTTCCTGATGCCAGCCTTTGTGCATGCCTTTAAAACCACGTAACTCTTGCTGCCTCCTCCAAGAAACCCCTCTTGCTGCCCTGCCTCTCCATCCATGTGCCTCCCCTTCCCTCCACACCTCTGCCACCCCCCAGTAATGCTTTAGTGCATATGCTAAATGCTGCCTTGCCTTGCTGGACTGATTTTCCAGAGGAGCGACAATCTCTTATTGTCCTTCACACAGCCGGATGCTGGGGTGGTGTCGTGATTGGGGAAGGCGACATCAGTGGGTATTTGAATGAGAGAACACTAGGCCCCAGATTGTGTTCTTTCATGTGGACCCGGAGTAAACCCACTCCCCGGCTTCTCTCTCTCACCTGAGGCCCCAAAAGCTTTGAGCATCCATCGAGTGTTGGGCACAATTTCCTCTGCTGCTTCGGGACTCTTCCTGCCAGTTACCAACTCCATTAAGCTTCGACGCCCCCTTGGAACTTCCTCATTGTTTAATTTCTCAGCTCTTCCCCCTTCAGAGGAAAAGTGAAGTTCTTTTTTGTAATGAGTTTAGAAGCTTTTTAGAGTTAAGTGCCTGATTCTCATAAGCTCATGGAAATGGAATGGTTTTGTATTATAAAGGAGCCCTTGATGCTGGCTTTTAGCTCTCCCTTGTGAACTGGGCAGCCTTCTTCCCAGCAGCGGGAAATAAACAAACCCTTCTTCACATCAGCGCTGCCATCTTCCTGAGAATGGCGACTATTTATTGAGTGCTAACTACAGGCCAGGCAGGGCGCCAAGGACTTTGCACACTCATTTCATCCCGCCAGCCTCCTGGTGGCCGCGGAGTTATTACCCCTGCGTCCCCTCCTGCCACTGTGCCTGCCAACCTCTTAGATCTTGAGCCCTCAAGCTCTTTCTTGCCTCTGGGGCTTTGCTTATACAATTCTTTCTAGAATATTGCATCCTCCACCTGCCCTGTGGCGGGGTCTTTCTCATCTGTTGGGCTTCAACTTAAACAGTACCTAATCAGAGAACCGTTTCCCAACTGTCCAGCATAATTGACCCCCCAGCCCCCCGACAATGGGCGCCCCTGGCCCCTTGTTTTTTCCCTTTGTAGCATCAGCTATAGTTCCTCATTTAAACATGGCAGGTGGAGGGGGAGCCATTGAAGGATTCAAAGCAGAAGAATGACAAGATTTGATTTGTGTTTTAGAGACATTGCTGCCCTGTGGAGAATGGGGCTTGATAGCAGGGAAGTAGGGCATGGGCAGACTGTCTATACCTGGTGCCCAAAACAGGTTTGGGTTAGTGTAGACCCACGAAGGACTGAGAGAGAGTAATTAGCAGACCTGGAGATGTGGGTTCTTACCAGAGACAGGGGCCTGCAGAAAAGACAGATACACGCGTAGGTGACTATAACCTGTGCTGTGATGGTCCTGTACTCACACCATGGGCAAAGCCCCAGCTCAGAGGTGGTCAGCTGGCAGCCTACAGACCATATGCCGCCTGAGATAAGTGCTGAATGGTGATGACAGTAACAACGATAGCAAAATAATAGACCCCTGGCTGCAGCTTGGAGCCCACACATTCCCCAGCAAGGGGACGCTGGTCCTTCCCTTGATCTCAGATTTCCTTGTGGCAGTGGCTGGCACAAGCTGACTGGGGGCTGGCCCTTAACATGGGGCACGTGCACCCTGGGTTACCAGTCTGCCCTGCCTCTCTCACTGCCTTGTCTCTGAAGGCTTTTGAATTTGTCACCCCTGAAATTGAGGGTAGACTCACTGGAGGGGAATGGTTTTTTCATCTGAGCTTTGAAGGATTAGTAGAGAAGATGGGGAAGGATGTTTCCATTAGAGGGCAAGCATCGGCAGAGGTGCAGAAGCATGACAAATTGATGAGCTCGGGTGTGTGTTGGATTCTTTATGTCCCAGTGCTCCAGTCCCTCACCAGGGAACCATAGGGTTGCAGCAATGACTTTGGCCTCAGTTGAGGTCCAGGTGAATAAGGTGCAGCAGTAGTTGGACCCTGGGCTATGTGCCTTCTCAAAACCGTGGACCTGCCACTTCTGTTACCTCCAGGATCTCCAGCTTTGAAGAACTGAAACACAAGTATTCAGGAGGGTAGAGGTATTCTCATAGCAATGGCCAAGAACCTGAGGAGTCTAAGAGCTCTTACCAGAAAGGCCATGAAAGTATTATGAAGTAAATGGAAATCTCCATTATTCTCAGGTAAATGTTTCTTTCCAGATAGACATACCTTTAACTGTTTTTTAATTTTAAAAATCCTTTTGGGTATTTACCATACAAGAAGTCTTGGGGCTACTGAGGCACATGAGATGTTTCTTGCCCTCTGGGAGTTCACAATCCAGTAGGGCAATTGGTAGATCTCCCCCAGTAGGTGCTTGGGGGAGATTAAATCAGGGTTCTGTGGGAGCACAGGGAACAGTATATCATCTAGGATGCTTTCCACTGCAAATACAAAAACCAGAATCAAACTATTTTTTCTCTAAAAAGAGAATTAATTGTCTTGTGTAACTGAGAAGTTTAGGTCTCACTTCAGGAATGGCTGGACCCCTGAGTTCAGTGACATCATATGATGTCATTAGCTCAGCCACTCTCTTTTTCCTTTGCTTACTTACTTACTTGCTTCTTACTTGTCTGCCTGTCTCTTTCTGTCTCTACTTGCCTTTTTCCTTGAGCTGGCTGTGTTCTCAGTAGGCACCCCTTTCGTGGCAGCAACAGCCACATACCTCTCGGCTTTCTCCGTATTACCGTGGCAGCTCCAGCAGAAAGAGTATATCTCTTTCCCAGTAGTTCAGTCTCAGCGCTGATGCTCACTGCCCCAGCCTGAGTCCTGTGCCTGTCTTAATACTGGTAATAATGACTGTGATTGGCCAGATCACGTGCTCAGCCCTGGGTCAAGGGGTGGAATCAGTCCCATCTCAAAGCCGTGGTTTGAGAGTGAGAAAGATTCATTCTCCAAGGGAAGATTATAGTGCTGCCACCAGGAAGAACAGGGCCTGGGTGCTGAGTAGGAGAAACTGGGGGAGCCAGCCTGGGTTGGGAGCAGAGGCTGGGGGCGGTGGCTGGATGGAGAAGGGAAGTAGAGACACAGAGAAAACTTCGGGGTAGAGGTAATACCTGAAATGAGCCCTGAAGGCTGAGCAGGATCCAGCTGCTGAGTGAGATGGGGATTCCAGGCAAAGGAAACCGCACTTTGGGGGGCAGAGTTTATGGAGCGACTCTACCCCCTCAGGCCAGTGATGCCTCCTGAGCAAATGGCAGGTACTACATGTACCGGATGTACGTGACACAGTGTGTGGCATGTGAGGGGGTCACTCCGAAGAGCTAGGCAGGGACAATTACCTTGCATGCTCAGCTGAGGAGTCAGGATTTTTACCCTGAAAACAAATTACTTGGTTTTAAAAGATGGTTTTGCATTTAAAAAAAAAAAAAAAAACTCCCTTGGAAAGCAGTATGGAAGTTAAATGTCAGTAGGAGAGAATAGCCCAGAGAAACCCCAGAGGGCTACAAACATCCCAAAGGGAACATCATTCACTTACACCTCCCTTTATTCAGGAAATCTTCCTTGAACACCTACTATGTGCCAGCCACTGAGAAGACACCAGGAAGCTAAATAGTTAAGGGTCTAGTTGCATCTAGGCCTCATCTATATCTATCTATCTATCTATCTATCTATCTATCTATCTATCTATCTATCTGTCAGTCAGTCAGTCAGTCAGTCACATTTAGGGCTCGGTGTTTGCTACAGGAAGACAGACAAGGTATACTTAAGCAGACACAGAGGCAATTTCTCACAATCTCTAAGTAACATTAGGTAAGAGATTTGACTTTACAACTGTCCCAAAAGGCCATGGTGGGGGGGATTAAGTTATGAAGTGAACAGTATGGAATTTCTTTGACCTCCAAATTTATTTAAAAACTTTTCTTTTCTCACTGCTGCCAACCAAAGTACAATTACTCAGCTCCTTCTGCAAGACAGGGGTAAAGATAGAGAGGTGATGGGTTTTAAGCCAGCACTGAACTATCATTTGTGCCTGACCTTCTGCTGCTTGACGTTGGAAGTGGCTCTGTGTGCTGGGTAATGGATCTGTAGTGTGTTGTGGACAGGTGCATAAATCTTTGTGGGAAGCTAGAAAAATGAGCTAGCCAGGCAGATCAGGCATTCTGCTTAATCTTCATTTCCACCTTTTATCTCCACTCCCCCTTCACCCTCTGTTCATTCCTCCCTCCCACGGTGGGAAATCCCCACAGAACGCACAAACTGGAGTTTCGTGTAGGCATTCTTCAAACTACAGCAACAAATAAGAAATGGTTTTGCTGTGTGGGGCTTCCCCCTCAGTCACGCCATTAGTGTGCAAGCAGGTCTGGAGAGCTGTAAATCAAGCCTTTCACTTTGGCTTAGGGGACTGTTGCAGATGCCTCCGATGCATTGATTTTGGAAATAATTGGACATAACTGTTTTCCCTTTTCCAATGGGTTAGTCTTCACTGCTGTGCTACAGGTGACTGATGGATATGCCAATAATGCCAGTACCTAAGCAGAGTGAAAATGTCTGCATCTTTTCCAGATTCTCAAACAATGCAGTAAATTATCGCTTCTCAGGTACTGAAAGTCTGTATTTAGACTACAAGCCACTGGTCAGCACCACGGACAGTTCCACCTCAGCGGCCCTTTGTCTCATGGTTTCCTGTTCTGAATGCAGATCTGAATCACAGGGTTTAAACAAATTGAGATGCTCAGACCACACCCCAGATCTGATGAACTAGAATCTCTATGGGCAAAGCCCTGGAGTATTTTTTAAAAATTTCTTGGATGATGCTGGCACAGCTAGTCTGCAGACCAGTGAGAGGGGACGCTGACCAGAGGCCCAGGAGGAGGAAATTACTTGCCTAGGATTGCATGGTGAGGTGTTCAGAAAGCCAGGACTCAAACTCTGATGAGTCTACATCTTGATTATCTCCGCAGGCTCATTCGCTCTCAATCTTGTGCTCTTAGAAAGAGGAGCAAAGAACACAGGGGTGGATATTTTTATGAGTTGGTGCCAGGCTTTCCAGTCCAAATCTGGCTTGAGAGTAACAGTACCAAACAGGACCTCCACAAAAGCTTTTACATTTCTGTCTTCTATCTATTCTTTAAGATCTTGCCTTTGGACGGGCAGCATCAGTCTCCCCTGAGAGTGTTTAGGAATGCAGAATCTCAGACCCCACCCCAGGTCTACTGAATCAGAATCTGCATGTTTCACATGCAGGTGAGTTGTGTACACCGAGAAGTTAACAAAGCACACTGTTCCATGTTACTTTTGTATTCTTACCTGACTGGACCCTTGGAACAACACACTTGCCCATCTCCTTCTTATCCTGCTGTCCCCTATCCCCTCACTGCTCAGATCATCAGGCAGTCGGGCTTGATGACACACCTGTCAGTGGGCAGAGTCACCCTGTGTTTAGTTGGTACATCAGGATGTGCCCGTGTCCAGTCTCTACCTCCAGGGCTGGAACAGAAAGCTCCCAGCAGCCAGCTGGCTCAGTCTCGTGTTGCTTTGTTTTCTTTTCTTCCTGTATGATATCCACTGATATGTATTTAATTCACACAGTTGTGTGATGGTGGAGAAAGACAGACGTGGGTCCTGCCCTCTTGGTACTTCTGGTTTAGCAGAGACAGACATTAAACAAATAAACCATAAGTAAGCTTCACATGGTGCCAAGTTTCTATGCAGGAAGCTGTAACACAGGAGACCTGATGTAGTGGTGGAATCCAGGTAGGGACGTTTACACTGAAATGTGGAGGCTGTGCAATGTTGTACTGGCCGACAGCCTAGGAGGTGCGTTCCAGACAAGAGGGGCCTGCATGCAGTTCCACACCGGATATGGGGCCAGACCCGTGCTCTCTCTCTGCCTGGCTCACACAGCCTTTCATCTTAGTGGAATGGAAAGGTGTTCTTGGTACAAACTCAGAGCCCAGAGCAAAGCTCTGGGCTCGGGACTGCCTCTGACCCAGGCACAACGCATGTTCCACACAGATGTGCAAGGCTTGGAAGAGAGGTGCCTTGCTCAAAATTAAGTCTGACTCAGCTTTCTTTGCCTCCTCTGGGCTTTGACCTCCTTTGGGACTCTGGTGGGGATAGGGGAGCAGGGAGTGGGAGGTACTGGAGAAGAACCTGGGTCCTGGGGTCAGAGTATTTCGGTTTGAATCCTGACACCAGTGTACCCCAGCATGTCATGTTGCTGTGCCTTGGTGCCCTCTTATGTAAATATAGTTTACATATAATTCTGGCAGCTCCTGCTTGAGGCTGCTGTGAGGGTTCAGTAAGGAAGTTCAGGGGACAGGCCAAGAACACAGCCTGGTCCACACCGAGTGCTCAGAAGCCACTGTTGGTGGTAGCTGGGCCACGTCCTGGCTTTCCTGGCCACCCTCCTCACCTCCCCACAGGGGCAGTGCACCATTCCAGAGAGGCCTGCTTGGGGGCTCAGTCTGATCTGGCCCCTGGGTCTTATTTTAGAGTTCTTATTCTTACACTTTTATTTTCCCTAACATCTAATTATAACATGAACTTCAAACATGAACTTGGGCCACAAACCATAACAGTACTCCTAATACCTGTGACTTTGTCTGCACACAATAGAAATCAGTCTTGCATATTTTTGTATCATATGACGGTTACCTCGGATGGCTGCAGATACCTTCCATGCTCATCACTACCTTGGAATTTCAGTGGTGGTCAGAGCTGCCACTACATCTTGTTATCTCAGGCCTCAGCAGGGAAGTACTTGTGTTGCTTCATCACCTTTTTATAAGCGCTTTTCTTTCTAAATCCGTGTATCTTGCTTCATGCATTTAAGAACACAGTTCTGATTAGGGGCCGGTAAGCTTCATCAAGGCCATACAGAGAACCCTGGTGGTGACCCTCCCTGGGGACCCCCCACACACACATCATGTGGCTCCCAGCCAGGGCACCACCACTGTTTCTGGCTGCCTTGCTCTTTCCAGACTCTTCTCCCTATGCCTTCCCTGCCAAGTTCCTTTTTTGTGAAGCAGGTGCTAGATAAATAATTAATAGGGTGGGAAAACTTGTTGGAAATAACACAGCTCGTGTTTATTTTTAAGCAGCTGAGTTATAGAGCCCTGCTCCAGGTGCGTTCCGGGTGGGGAAAGCGTCTCTGGCTGAAAAGGGAGGTTCTATGAGGTGGGGTTGGGGGGGCGCTGCTAGCAGGAGGGAGAGGATTTTCAGAGAAGCTTGTGCCCTGGGAAAGGTGGGGTTTTGGGCAGGAGGGCTCCAGGTTGGGTGGGAAGTCCTGTGAAGGTTGAGGGGGGTGGTCTGTGACCTGAACAGTGAGTGGAGGATGCCAAGGGCGAATCGCAGTTTCACTGAGGAACTGAGCTAAAATCCTCCCATGCTGAAGTCATGGGAGGAATGTGATTTCCGTGATTGAAAAGAGCAGGAATGGATTGTAGCTTCAGGCATAGCTGGCTCCAGGGCTCACATGATCTTGTCCGAACTTGGTATCTCTCTCTCTCCTTCCCTTTCTCCTTTGTTTTCCTCTATGCTGGCTTCTTTCTCAGACAGGCTTTCTCCAAGCAAGAGCCTCTGGCAGTTCCAGGAGTGTATCACCCCGATGGCAGCTCGGAGAGAAGCACTGGCTTTCCTGGTAGTTTCAGCAGAGTCTGGGAGTACATTTCACTGGTCTTCCCGGGTTATGTGCCCTGATGGTGTTTTCAACAGCCATAATCTACTTTTTGTATCTACAGATTTGTCTATTCTGAAAATTTCATATAAATGGATTCATACACTAGTCCTTTGTGACCTCACAAAAGCAGGTTGTTTCCCCCATGTTGCAGTTTGTGTCAGAACTGCGTTTCTTTTTACTGCCAAGTGCTATTCCATTATATAGGGAGACCACAGGTTGTTTATCCAGTGGTGTGTTGATGGGCATGTAGGTTGTTTCCAGGTTTTGACTGTTAGCCAGTCATTCTGCCACGGACATTTGTGTGCACTCTTCCGTGTGGACACACGCTTCTCTTTTCCTTTAATTTCGTTCTTTTGTTGATTTCATTCCATCTAGGAGTGAAGTACGGTCATGTGGTAACTGTGTGTTTAGCATTTTAAAGTACTTTGTTTTCCAAAGTAGCTGCGCCATTTTCTATTCCCATCAGCAAGATATGAGGATTCTAAGTTCATCACATTCTTAGCAATGTTTGTTATTGCCTCTGTGTGTGTGTGTGTGTGTGTGAAGTGATGTCACATGGTGGTTTCCATTTGTGTTTCCCTAATGACAAATGATACTGATTGAACATCTTTTTGTGTGTTTATTGGCCACTTGTATATCTTTGGGAAAATATCTATCCAGATCCTTTGCCCATTTTAAAATTGGGTTGTGTTTTTATTGTTGAGTGCGTTTTTTGTATATTCAGGATATAAGTACCTTATCAAGTATATCATTAACAAATACTTGTTCTCATTCTATGAGTTGTCTTTTCACTTTCTTGATAATGTCCTCTGCAGAACCTAAGGTTTCATTCATATTGATGAAGTCTAATGCACTTATTTTTTCTTTTGTTCCTTAGGCTTTCTGATATCTATTAAGAAAGCTTTCCCTAAAACAGTTTTGCAGTTTCAGCACTTAGATAGCACTTAGATTTAGTTCTGGGACTCCTTTGAGGTATATTCTGTATGTTATCAAGGAAGAGGTCCAACTTCCCTTTTTACATGTGGATATCCATATGTCACAGCACTGTTTGTTGAAAAGGCCATTCTTTCCCCCGTCGCATTGTCTTGGAATCCTTGTGGAGAATCACTTGACCATGAATGTGAGAGCTTATTTCTGGATGTGAAGTTCTTTTCCATTGAACTAAATATCTATCCTTACACCATTACCATTCTGTCCTAATGGCTGTCGCTTTTGTAGTAGGTTTTAGAATTGAGAAGTGCTTCCTCCACCTTGGTTCTTTTTTCAAGGTTAGCTTGGCTACTCTGGGTCCCTGAAATTTCCATATGAATTTTAGACTAAACTTATAAATATTGTTTTTTAAAAAACAGCAACTGGGATTTTGGTAAGGCATTACACTGAATCTGTGATCAGTTTGAGGGATACTGTTATTTTTATAACAATGTGGGATGCTTTTCCATTTTTTAGGTCATCTTTAAGTCTTTTAACAATGTTTTGTAGTTTTTAGAGTATGAGTTTTGTGCTTCCTTTGCGCATATGTCCATTCTTGAGCCAATCTCTGTGCCCAGGGGGATGGACATTCTAGTAGCTGGACCTGACTCGTGTCGTGTCTGCTTCTGCAGCTGCGGGGGGCGGGGGGAGGGCAGCCTCTCCCCTATCATGTGGACTGAAAATGGGGCACGGGAGATCTTTGAAAGGATCGTCATAGTGCTCTTAACAGTGGCATGGAGGAGATGGTTGCTGGGCAGGCAGAACTAAGAATGAAGAAATTGTCGGTCATAATACCTTAAAATCGAGGCTTCTGTAAAGGCATCTAATAAAGGTGTATACAGTCATTGGACCCAAGGTTTAAAAGGCTATTGTGCACTTTCTTATTCCATAAAAGAAGAGATGAAGAGAGACCCCTGAGGTGAGGTCTGTAGCATCTTAGGACACAGAAGTGAGATTTTGGAATCTTGTGTTTACCAAAGGCAGCACATTAGAGGTTTAAGGTAGGGTGGGTTTGGGAACATCAGCTCTGGTCCGTGAATGGAGGTAGTGAAGACCTACCTGGGAAGGTGGGGTCTCCCTGCCCAGGCACCCTAGGCTGACCGACCCTCCCCCTCAAACAACCCACTGCATTCACCGAAACCGCATTCTGCCTTCCTCTCCTAAAAGCTTCTCCTTAACGCAACACATGCCTGGTCCTTCTAATCTTCAGTTTTGCATTCTTTTGTCTGACGAAGCTGTGAAATAGTGAACGCCACATCTCATGTGCTCCTCAGCTAGTGGAGATGATGACCACACTAAACACACAGGTCATTTTGAGAATGAAATGACCTGGCATTGTGATACTAGCGATGGTGATAGTAACACTGAGCACTTACTCTGTGCGGGCACCACAGGTACTGCCATTACCCCTCCTTCAGAGATGATAAAACCAAGTATTCTGAGGCCACAGCTCCAGTGAGTGGTAGAGCCGGGATTCAAACCTGGGTGGCCTAACCACCCCCAGCCCACTTTCGTTACCAGCAAATCACAGCGTTGAGCACAGCATCTGGCACAGAGCAAACCCTCAGTAAATGTTAGCTGCTATTTGCAGTCAGAGAAGAATCTTTACCGTGGAGGGCTGGTGGTAGTTGGCCCCATGCGTGGTCCCAGGTGTGGACGATGACCAGTGTAGAATGTAGCCCTCTGCCTCCTCCGCTTCTCCGCACTAATGAGCTGGGGCTGGGCTCGCTGCTGCAACAGCTTTAAACCCCAGACTTTGCCTTTGTTCCTTGTTGACATGGTTGTCTGACGTTTGTGGTCAGCAAGTGGTTTATACACGGGCCATGAGTAGACTCGGAATATCACCAGGCCCAGCTTGAGGTTTGCCTGTTTTCATTAAATAACTTGAATTTTTCAAAGTGTATTTGTATCACCTACTTGCTTGCTGACAGGAAATAAAAGCCCTTTTTGTAGAGTGGCTCCTTGGGCATCCGTTGACTCAGCACCCGAGGTGTGTTCAGTGTGATCTCCCAGAAGGAATTCCAGGCTTGCGGACTGGGAGGAATGACCACACCAGGCTTTCATTTCCTCTTCTGTGAGCCCAGGGGTGGGCATCACAGTTTTATTTTAACTCACTTAGTTTTGGCGTTGGCACCCCCACGGACCAGACAGCGTGGTCAGATACACAGAATCTGAAGTCACAGGGGCCCGGGTTTGACTTCTGGTTCCTGTTGTTCAAAGGATGTTTGACCTTAGATGAGGTTTTCACTGCAATGCCTCAGTTTCCTCATCTGTAAAATGGGTTTAATAATAGTGCCCACCACCCAAGGTAGGGTTAAACAAGTGTAAAACCTGTGTAGCACCAAGCCTAACACCCAAGTTAGCTCTCAGGAAATGGCTGCAATTTTTCCCATCACGGTCACCATCTCCAGTACTTGAAACAGATGAAGGGGAACTACTTTGTTGAATTAGACCCTCCCTTTATCTCCCAGATGAAGCCCCCACCCAAGACACTGCTAGGGAACTCGGCAGGAACCTCCTTGGAAATGATTTTTTTTTTTTCCAAAGTAATCTCTACACCCAACGCAGGGCTCAAGCTCACAACCCTGAGATCAAGAGTCGCGTGCCCTACCGACTGAGGCAGCCAGGCGCCCCTGCAGGGACCTCCTTAGAAAACTCCTGAACAACATGAGGTCAGAAGTCCCTTTGGTTCCAGGGCGCAGGCTCGAGGGGCCTGCATTCAGTCTTGGCTGTCAGGCAGGTTTGTGCTTTGGTGCCGCCCCCCCCGCCCCCCGGCGCGGTCGGGTTGGCACTGGCTGTCGTGGCATTAGCAGGTCATTTGAGGTTGGAGGGGAGCATCTTTTGGAGGAGGTGAGAGGCAGGAAGAGGGGCAGCAAGACCCCCAGGTCTCTGCAGCATGCCCTGTAGAGAAACAGGAGGGACGGACCATACCTGAACCGGGACTCCCCCACCCCCACCCCCCTATGGGCACGTACCCCTTCTGCTTGCCGCCTGTGGGCCGGAGCGAGTCTCTTGACCGCAAGCTCCCCGCACACTGTGTAGGGCAGAGGCTGTTTTGTGAGCACCAGCTTCCTGCGCTGGAGTCTTCTGCACCGTGTGTCCCGGCTCCCAGCGCCCACTGGGCGCATCGCATTGGCCGAGTCTCACTGCGTGATGACAGCTGCCGCTCTCATACACATAAAAGAGTGAAGACCTAGAGTTGGAGCCTGTCTTGCTAGACTGAGTCCTTATTTGACTCTGATCTTATTTTTACTTCTTACAGCAAACTCCAGGGTCCTTGTCCAGGGTAAATAAAGCTCCCAAGTAAAACTCGAAAATAATCCCTTTATCCTTCCTGCTTTACCTTCTCCATTTGGTTTTTTGATACTGTGATCTAATAAGGAATACATGTCTGGTCTTTGTTCCTGGTTCCTGGTACACAGCCCCTAAAGCCCTTGGGACTTCCTGATGGGGTGAGGGGAGAACCTTGTGATACCCTGTGGGACTCAGTCTTGGGTCCTGACCTGACAGCTTCTAAGACCCTAGGGGTCTCCTTAGGCTGCTGAGAGGAGCGGTGGCTGGGGCCCCAAGAGGGCTCTGGGAGGGGGCTGGCCTCCAGAAGGGCCAGGACATGGTTAGAAGGCTAGAACATTCAGTCCCAACCCCTGACCTCTGAGGAGGGAGAAGGGATGGAGATTAAGTCAGTCACCAGCAGCCAGTGATTTAATCAGTTGTGTCCATGCAGTGGAGTCTCCCTAAAAATCCTCAACTGTGAGGTTCGGAGAACTTCACAAAGGTGAGCACCTTGAGGTTCTGGCTGAGCAGTGCACCCAGGGAGGGCGTGGACATTCCACACCTATCCACACACACACACACACACACACACACACCCATCCCCAACACTACCTTGCCTTAGGCATCTCCTCCATTTGGCTGTTTTTGAGCTATATGCTTTGTAATAAACAAGGGATATCATCAAGTAAACTGGTTTCCTGAGTTCTGTGAGTCATTTTAGCTAATTATTGAACCTGAGGAGTGGATCATTGCAACCCTTGATGTATAGCCAGTTGGTCAGAAGTATGGGAGCCTGGGACCTGGGATTGACATCAGAAGTGAAGGCAGACTCCGCAACAGAGCCCTTAGCCCATGTTCTCTGATGCAGACTTCAGGCAGATAATATCAGAAGAGAGTTGAATCATTAGATAACCAGTTAGTGTATGGAAAGCTGGGGAATTGGTTGTTGGTGTGGAGGGGGGAACCTCTCCATGTTTGGTGTCAGAAGCCTTGTAGAGAAACACAGTTCATGTGTGCGTTCAACTCACATGTCCTAAAAGGTAAGGCTCCTGCCCTCTACCTCTCCTACCCCTCTGGTGCCCAGCTTGGCAGCAGGCCCAGTGCAGGGGCTTTGTGGACTGAGCAGAAATTCTGGAAACTTCTCCTGTAGAAACAAGGGGACGGTGTGGCACAGCAGAGTGGCTGGACCTGGGAGTCAGAAGGAAGGATCATTCTAGCATGAGCATGGACAAGTTAATTCCTCCCTCTGTCTCCATGGCCTAAAGTGCAGACAGCCCCCCCCGACCCCCCACAACCACAAAAGTGTTTTGAGGGCTAATGAAATGCCATATTCTGAACACCTAACCTCAGGTGGGTATGCTCGCTGGTGAGTCTATAGCAGCTATGGTCCAGGGCCCTATTACATCCCCAGCCCTGCTGTGGTGGGCAAGCCGGGCCTCACCCCTTCCCAGGGAGTCTGAAGCGTTTCTGCAGACAGGTGCTGGCCTGCAGCCACCCGGAACCGGCCGCTCTCAGAAGCCCAGCTCCATGGGTGCCGGCGGGGTGGGGGGCACAGAACCAGTCTTGCAGAGATCTGTGTCTGATGACCCATCGATTTTCTTCTGTTGTTTCTGGATGGCTCACAGATAATGTTCTTTGGTCTGCACCATGATCTCCCAGCGTTTCAATCAGCAGCCAACTGACTTGAGAATTGAGAGATTTCGCCTTCATGATGCCTCTCGCAGCCCATCCAGCCATCTCGGCCTGGGGCACAGGCGGTTAAGAATTGATAGTTAACATAGAAGCTACAATTAAGGCAGAGACGGTCCCCCATAATGCCACCGCCACTGCTGTTCAAACCCCTGAGAATCTCTAAACCAGGCCCCGTGCGATTGTACTTGCAGCCAGCAGACTGTGAAATGGTCCAAGGCGCTGTGAGGGGACCGGCCTATCACTCACAAGGGAACGGCTGTGTGCGTGCCCTCTCCTCTGCCCGAGGGCAGCCTGGAGGTCTGGGGACAGGACGAGAGTGGGGCCCTGTGGGGCCTGCAGGCCAGGCTGGAACATAAACTGCAGGAGAACACTCCAAATTGCCAGATGGACCGTTAGGGCTCCATCTCTGCGTCTGCAGTCGCTGGACTCGGAGCTTTTTCAGGGCAGAGCACGTGTGTACCCAAATCCTGCTTGGGCCTTTGGGTCTCGTGGAGGAAGAGCCTGGCCATAAACAGACGCTGGCAGGAAAATACTACCACTCTCCTTTCTGCATTTCCTTCTTGGACCGTGGGTACAAAAAAAAGCGGGTGAGTGCTGTTCTTTGGCTCCAATAACCCGACCCCAGTGGTCACCCTCCAGCTCTGGGTTTCTCGTCTCTTAGCCCGTCCCTCCCGTTCTCCATGCCTGCCCCCTGCAGCTGCTCCAGGGGGCTTGGCTGTGACTGCAGACATGTGGGTTTCCTTCTAGACTGTGTCACAGTTGCTGTACTTTTTGTTCACCTTCACGGGTGTTGTGCGCTAGTCTCTCTTTCTTTACTTGGCGTGCTCAGCATCCTGTTTCCGCTCCACTCACAGGGCTGCGTCTACCCACACTTGGCTTCTGTAAGCGGTGATTGTATTTTCGGGTGAGCATCCGCCACGCCTCACTCAGCCTGTCTCCTAGAGATGCCACCTGGTGGCTCCTGACTCCAGAACCAGGCAGCAATGAGTCTTGCTGTGTGTGACCCCTCTGGTCCTGCACGAGATTCCTCTGAGATAGATGGTCAGGATGGAGTCGGTTTGTCACGTAGTCTACTGTATTTAACTTGACCAAGCACTGCCAGGTTGCTGACAAAAATGTAGTTTTAGAAGCAGAGGGAACCTGAGTTGTGCTTCATTCTAAAATAGGAAATTCATTGCCTGTTGAATGTTTGCTAGGTACTGAGAACACCCCCAGGGTCTGCTTTACAAGCATGATCGTCTGTGGTCGCACGGTAAGTCCCTGAGTCTGCATTCTCCAGATCCACGTGTGCAGTTGGGGGCCAGCAGCGGCTGGGGACTTGGCCACGATCACTCGGCTAAGCGGTGGTAGGAGCTGAGCCTGGCTCTGAGTGACTCTGGTGGGCACATGCTGCTTTCCCGAAGGAGTCCCAGGCTCTGGGTCTGGCGGCCGTGCATCTGAGGGGAGCGTTCTGGGTTCAGGAGCACCTGATGAGCTCGTCTGTTTCATGCTGCGGCTTCGTGTGGCCTGCGCTTAGCATTTTGTTCGTTCCGCCTGCTATTTAAATACTTATATAATTTTTTTTAACATGTTAAAATCTGAGGTTTCACATATAAATCTAGGCTATCCGGCAACACTGGGCCCGCTTTTGTGCAAGTTTCCAGGATTTCGGGAGCAGCACCCCTTCTCAGCTGGCCCTGCCCCCAGCGTCCCTCATGGCTCATGTCACCCATGGTCCTGCCAGAGTTTGTAAATTTGAAAGAGACATCTTCATGTGTGGACAGTGCCCTTCTTTCCTCCTTGAGTTCTTCCCATTAAGTGCACGAACCAGCCTTTCCCCCGTCCCCCAGCTGCTGGGCCCACACTGTTCTCATCACAAAGTCAGTAACACAGAAATACAGGGTTTGGCTGCCACGGAGCCTGCTGCTGGCCTGCCAGGAGATTGTTTGTCAGGTCCTGGCCCAGCCTGTGCCCGGCACCGTGGAGGGGGTGTAAGAGACGCTGCTCCTGCATTGCACCGGGCGAGTGGGGGCGGTGGACAGGCCACCATACCCAACCTATAACAAGCAAAAGAGGTGGCAGTGAAGTCTGTGCACGTAATCGTCCCTCCCACAGACAGGGCCTCTGTTGATGAGAACTCATCCAGCCACAGTGACTTCACACTGTGCAGGGCGGGGGCCGGGGGTGGGGGGGCGTGTGGAATGACGGTGTTGGGTTAACTCTGTGCGAGCCGTAGGACTAATTTCTTCTGCATTTCTGTTTGGAGCAAAGCTGTAGGTCTCCTGTGGCTGTGAACGCATTGATGCTGAGAGGCAGGACAGCGTCGTGGCTGTGAGCTGGGCCCAGACACGGGTGGCTGTGAATCCCAGCTCTCTTCCCCATCCGCCCGTCACAGTAGAGAAGGCACTTAATCTCTTACAGCCTCAGTTTCCTCATCTGCCAAATGGGGGTATGAGCATCTGGTTCCTAAAGCCCTTGCAGGGGCGTAGTGAGATAACACAAGGAGACACTTCACTCAGAGGCTGACACATAGTAAGCTCGCAGTAAACAGTGTCACCATTGTCACTGCACTTGTTGCTGTGAGAAGCCACTGGGAGGAGGCTGTAGGTATAGCTCGGGCCCACGTGGGTTTTCTGTTGCTTGTCTGAAAGAGAGAATTGCTTTCCTTCCTGAATGTGCAGTCAGGGTCTGGCGTGGGTACGCCTTCACTGCAGGTGGGGTCAAGGTTTACTTTCTGTTCTGACTTTGGCGTGATCCACCGATAGGTAGTGTGTGAGTGCTGATTTCCGGCTGCCACGCTGCACCTGCTGTATGCCAGCCCTGCGGGTCTCCTCTGCCCCGTTTACAGTTAGGTCTCATCAGCAGTGGGGCTCTGGGGCTGAGGGGAGGAGCGAGCTTGCGTTTGGTGTGGGGGTCGAGCCTGTGGCCTTTGCCATGAACGAGGCGTGGATTGGATC
Organism: Crocuta crocuta; assembly: GCF_008692635.1. Taxonomy (NCBI): domain Eukaryota; kingdom Metazoa; phylum Chordata; class Mammalia; order Carnivora; family Hyaenidae; genus Crocuta; species Crocuta crocuta. Next base: position 9,834,044 of record NW_027531893.1, read on the forward strand.
CGGGTCCAAGAGGTCCTCTTGAGTCGGCCCTGTTCTTGCCCCTACAGGCGGTATTTCACCCCGAGACTATCAGAACCCAGCCTCGGGCTGGGGGGGGAGGCAGTCAGGCTGTCCGCAGCCCCTTGGCCTTTCCCTGGGGGTGTCAGCATGCACTGTTGATGGGGTCACAGGACCTGGTTCCCGTGTAATTCACCAGATGCCGGAGCTTGGGCGCAGCCCCTCCCCCCCCTGCACCTCTGATTCCTCATTTGTGAGATGGGCTCATGATAGGACCTACCTCAGAAACTCATTTCTAGGAAACCCTGCTTGACAGTTGGGTACAAAGCACTTGAAACACAGTGTCATGCAGTAAGTACTCCAGTGTTAGATGTTAGTATTCTTGCCGTTACTCTGTGTGTATCTGCCGTGCAGATGATTTTAGATCTTAGGGGTCCCTGTCACTTGTTAGGGAGAGTTCATGGTTCCCTTTGCCTTCCCCACACCCAGGCTCTGCTCAGAATAGGGGGAGGCGGGTGAGGGCAGTTGAACAACTGAGTGCAGACACCGGGGTATTTGGGTCTAAAGTCCAGATTCTCAGTGCAGGCCTTCCGTGCTTCCTACGGCTTTGGGAAGGGAGATCTCCTCATGGGTGGTCCGTCATTGCCTGCGCAGGGGCTCAGCAGTCTGTGGGGCCCTGCGAGCTCCCGGCTGGGACTGTGCCCAGCTCCCTGCCTCTCAAACCTGACGCTCTTTCTCCGTCCACATCCTAGTACTGCTGCTTCCCAGTTGTCGCCTTCGGCTGCGGTGAGTAATGTCTCTAGCCTCGGTTTCCATGTCTGTGTAAGGGGCGGTGATGATGACGATGACGCCGCCTCGTCACCGGCCGTGAGGACTAAGCGGGGGCCTGGCACCCTCCCCGCCATGAGCTCCATGGCATCCACCACCCATGATGACCTTGGGCTCTCTGTTGCTCTCCCTCCGCCTTCCACAGGCAGCAGTTGGCTGACGAGTCTGTGCTTCCGCCTCTCCCGGGGAGGCCCCTGCTACGGAGGTGGGCATTTGGAAGACCCGCAGCAATGCGGATTCCTCAGGTCTGGGCCTGAGTGATTTTCTGGGCCGATTTGCATTTTCCCTTTAACACCTGAGCCGAGTCACCCCCGCATGTGGCCGGTTTACGTTGTCTGCCCTGCTGTGCAGATGATCTTACCTGGGGCAGTCAGTGCATCCTGACTAAAGCAAGGGCTCTGTCGTGTCTGCACGGGAAGGAAGCTGTGGCGTCCTGGATCTGTCCACTGCCTTTGCAAGTGAGGAAACTGAGGCTCAGAAGGAACCTGGTCTTCCCAGGGTCGTGCACAGCGGGAGGGGAGGCAGCATGAGACCAGGACCCGGTGCCAGCATGTGACCCCTCACCTGCCCCAAAGCACAGGGAGCCTTGGACGGCTGCATGAGGAAAGGAGCCGAGGTAGGTTTTCAGCCCGGGCTTGAGCTGAAGAAACTGTTCTCCCTGGCGTCGCCTCATAACTGGGGGGGTCTAGGCACGAGTGCTTCATGCCAGTGAGCTTGGTGGGGGGGCGGCCTGCCATGCACTCCCCTCTGGAGCCCACGCCAGCTCCGTGCCATGGGAAGACCGGGCGGGAGCAGACCTGCGTGTTGGCGGGACTCGTGACACCTCTGCGGGAACTGAAAGCCCAGCTCCGCGGTTGTGCTGTGGGCTCTCCACTGAGCCGCGACACAGGCCTGGGCTCCGCTTCCGGACGGCTCGCTTACCAGCTCTGTGAGCCCAGGCAAACTCCTTAGCTTCTCTGTGCCTAACTGTGAAGCCGGAGAGGAGCCGAAGGGGCCTCAGAGGGAACAGCACCTGCCGATAAAATGTTCAGAGCCTGTTTTGTCAGTACACGCTTATCAAGCACCTGCTGGATGTCCGATACGGTCACCAGGCACCAGAGACATCACTGTCGTCACTGCACAAAAATAAAGGGGTGGGGAAGGTGGCAGAGTGGATAAGAGGGCCTCTTACTTGAGCATAAGGGACCGCGGGCGGAGATGGGGAGACACGGGCAGGGGTCATGCAGGTATCTGGAGGGAGGGCATCCAGACGGAAGCAGCAAGGGCAAAGGCTCAGAGACAGCAGCAGGCTTGGCGTGTTCCAGTAACGAGGAGGGGATTGGGTGGAGCCCACACGGTTCCCCAGGTGATGAGGGCAGGGGCGGACATGCAACCCAGGAAGATGGGAGGGGCCAGGGCATGGTGGCCTTGCTGCCGCAGTGAGGACATGGGGATATTCTAGAGGCAGGGCACTGGGTGGGGCAGGAAGTGCTCTGGCCCCTGGTGAGCAGCTCAGCTCGGTAGACGCTGGCGTGTCTGCCAAGAACCTGGCCTTGTGCTCAGCACTGAGGATGGAGACAGTGAGCAACCCGGTCCGTGTCCTGAGTTCCGTGTGGAGTGAAGGGAGGCTGCCGTACGCTTGGGTCCGCGCTCCCTGGTAGAAAGGTGGCGACCAGCTGTCCTGTGGGGGTGGGGAAGCACTTACGTTAGACACCAGAGGTTCAATGTGGGGGCGACAGCCTCTCCCTGGGCCTGTGGGACTGGAGCCCTGCCCAGGTGATGGGGCAGCTGACAGGCCCATGGCATCTGGGTGACGAAGGTCCTTTGGTGCCATGAGAGGGAATTTGAGGTTGATCTCAGAGGCCCCCGGAGCCCCTGGAGGCTTCGGCCTGGGAAGCGGATGGGAGCAGAGCTTGAGGTGATTCCTCACACAGGACCCCGAAGCACCTTTGCCCAGTCACTGGGATGTTTATCCTGGAGGCGAGAGGGATTTTGGATCTGCCCTTGAGGTTCCATGGCCAGCCTGTTCTCACCCCACGGGACTCACAAATGGCACTCTGTGGGGTAGCGTGACCCGGAGGTGAGGTGAGGGCTCCGCAGCCCACCGTCTAGGTTCAAATCCCAGCTTCGCCCTTAATCTCTGTGAGCCTTGCAAGCTGCTTCATCTCTCCATGCCCCTGTCTCCCCCGCTGTGAAGTGGGGTGGTATTTCCGGCCCCACTGTCCATGATAAGTGGATGATAATCAATATGATAATCAATGTAAAGCTCTTGGAGTGGTGTGTGTGAGGTGGGGAGCATCAAAGTGTCCCCTCCCCCCTCTGAGTTCCCAAGCCACATGTGCACCTGTTCTCTCCGCCACACCTCAGTGACTCCTGGCCTTAACCTGGGACTCTCCCCACAGCCTGGCTCAGCCCTGCTTCCCTCTGTCCCCGCCCTCTCTTCAGCTCCCTCAGCCCTGCTCTCTACCTCCCCCGGGCCCTAACCCCTAGGCCTCCCTCCTGCCTCCATCTGTGGAAATCCCACTCACCTCCCCAGACCAAGGCCCAGAGTACCTTCTTCCCAAACCCTTTCCCACACCGGCCAGGCTGGGAGGAAGCGCTACCTTCCCCTAGAAGCCCTTCTCCTGTTCTGCCACCGAGTTTTGTTAATGATATGCCTGCCTATTGTCCACCACTGGGCCCGAGAGCCGGTGCTGTGACTTATCAGTATCGTGGGCCCCCAGCACAGCACCGCACCCACCCCCAGCCTCCTGGAAACTTTAGAAGGACAGAGGGGTTCTAGACTGTACCTCTAGGGCAGGCGTCATGGTGGCCTCTCTGGCATCTTCTCCCCGCAGGCCCCGGTGCAGCCTGATGCCCAGGGAGTGTGGCCAGCGAAGGGAATCTCCTCTCTGGTGCCTGCCGTCTGCTGGGATGTTCAAATGATGCATAGAGCATCTCTTGTGCTGTGGGCTGTCGGAGCGGGAGACTGGGACGTCCACAGGGTGACGCCTCTCTCCTGGATTGCTCTGTCCTTCCCCGTCCATCACTGACTACTTGCTTGGTAATTGGTGACAGGCTTGAGCTGCTGGCGTGAGCGGTTATAATCAGCAGGACTTTGCTTCCGTTGTCCCTTCAAAGGGGCAGTGACCCTGACTCCCGAATTTGTGGGTGTCTGTGGGAGCTGAGGGCACGGAATTCTCACCATGGACACCTTGGAGACACATTGCAGCCTTCCTCTCCCTGCCCTGCCCGAACCGTCCAGATAAAGCCTCTCCTTCCCCTCTTTCCTATACGTCTGGTGCATTCCAGCTGACAAGCACCCAGCAGAAGAGTGTGTGAGGTGAGACTTGTTTGAACCAGCCTGGTGACTCGTGCAGCTGGTCAGCCCTGGTGTGACCCTGGGGACCACACCTCCTCCTGCTGCTGTGGCTGCTTGGAGCCCCTTCTCAGTGTAAAGATAAGAAGCACACTTTCCTAAGTTTACACCCTTATTATTTCCCTGAGTGAAACAGGTGAAGATGCTTTGTGCAGCTTCACTAAAAATATCCCGTCAGAAGCCGATACAGGGGCTCGGTGGCCTTCAGGAAGCTGTACTGGGGTCCTTCATGCCCAACAATTCATTGCTGTCAGTCGCCTCCGCGGAAAGTGTTGAAAGTGACAATCGCATGAATTTTCTCTCCTCGCTTCCCAATTAGTGATTGCATAACGGTCTCCCTGGAAACAAGGGCTCAGGCATCACACGCGTAAGAGCAGAGCTCCCGGACAGCCCGCAAGCGGTGCCGGGTGCACTGCGGCCTGTCCCCATGTCCCAGGAAGGCGGGCCTGGGCCTTCGGCTTCCTTCAGCGACGTCCACACCTACGGCTGACCCATATGTGACGGGGGAAGGCAGGTGTCCAGTACCCCTGATACAACACAGTGACAGGGACCAGCCAGCTCGCACAGACTGGAGAGTCAGCGTGGCTCTTCTGTCTCATGGAAGGAGTAGCCGATTGTCACTCTCTTTCTTAGAAACACCCATGCCTCCAAGGGTAGAGTCCACATTCTCTAATGTGACCTCCCGGCCTGCCCCTGGCGGCTCCTCCACCCTGTTCCTGCGTCCGGACTCCATCCCGCTGCGGCCCTCGGCACACCCTGGCTGTTCCCTGACGGGCACCGTTCTGTCCCTCTGCCTGAGAGCAGACAGATGCCCCATGGGCCCAGGAAGCAGGCTCAGGAGTTGTGAGCGTGTGGGTGCCGACTTCGCCCTCTGCATCCGCCTCCTCTCTCTGGAGTGCCTGTCTCCGTGGGCCTCTGGGAAGTAAATGAAACAGTGCGGGAGTGTGCTCAGCTCGGGGCCTGTGGCAGAGCCGCTCCCCGGGGGAGTAGCAGCCACCAGGCTGCTCCACGTGCCCCACGGCACACCTGGCACACACCGTGCTCATGTGGGCACCGTGGCTTCACCGCAGTTTCGTGATCATGGCGCCCTCTGCCTCCTCCAGCCGACTGGACACTTGGTGAAGTCAAGACCCTTTTTATCCACAGTGTCTGACTCGGGGGCCCTGAGGAGTGTCTGCTGAAGGAATGGATGAAACAAACAAGGGACTGGATCGTTGATGGAGCAAACAAACGGCTCCCGCCCGCCAGCTTGTCTGAACTAGAACTTCCCCTCCCGGTTGGCAGCCTGGGCCACGCCCCCGGCGCCCCTTGCCTGGGAGACCACAGCGGCCTCCTCACTGGCCTCCCTGCCTCTGGATCTGCCCTCCTATCCTCTGGTCTCACCTTTGAAGGTGACTTCTCCCAGGGGCCAACCCACTCACCCCCCACCCCCCACTCCCCAGGCCAGTCTGTCTGCCTTCCTCCTGCCCAGCCCACACCCATCTCTCCCAGAGCACTTACAGCAGTGTATGTGTATGCCCGCTTCTGGTCTCCTTCCCCACCAGCCTCGAAGCTTCTCGGAGGCAGGGACCCTGTGTGTGAACCATCACACATTGCTTCCAGGCACGCTGCCTTGGACAAAGGCTGGCACACAGCAGATCGCCAGGTGTGAATCCGCAGAATTAGCATGAGTACCTCTCCCAGCCTGTGGCGCGAATCTGGAACTCCATGGCTTCCGGCAGCAAGGTTAAGCTCTCATTCAGGGCGCACCCGGTGCAGAGGGGGTGGCCCTGGTGGCCCTCCTTCCTGCAGGTGGCTCTGCCACTCCCCCGTGTGGCCCCCGCACTCCCAGAGGAAGACCAGGGAGGGGGAAGGTTGCAGGGTGTGTGCCTTTTTGTGGCAAGGCCTGGACGTGGTCGCCTCGTGGCATCCGCCAGGCCTGGCCCGTGGCTCCCACCTCACCCAAAGGACACTGGGAATCTTGTCCTTGTTCCCAGGAGGAAGAAATGGGCGGGGTGAGCCAGTGCCCCGAGAGTTGGGCCTGGGAGCGAGTCTCGTAGCCAGAGGGTCCTCATGCTGGGCACCATGGGAGTCTCGTCAGTGTTCTTGAATTCTCCAGCCAGTGGCACAGTGTCAGATCAGCTGACTCTGGAGTAGCTGCTTCTCGACAAGGCCTGAGCTGCTCGCTGCTCCTGATGGAACCAGACCACTAGTTTCCTTTATAAAATGCCTGACATTCCTAGATGGAAATAAAAACGGACTCTGGAAATGCAGTCTCCTTTGTCCACCTGCAGGCAGCTCCCAGGAAGGGTGGCCCTGGGGCATATGGCAGAGGAGGCCTGCAATGACCCAGGGGAGACAGTGCCAGAAGGTGGGGGGCCGGGGGCGGGAATTTGTTCTAGGAAATGTGGCTCATTGTGTTGTTGACAACGAGTCATTGTTTTTAAAGTTGCTGTTCTTGATGTGATGGTGTTCTTGTCATCTTGAGGCTCAAAATAAAATTAACCTTTTCTGGAGGGAAGGAAATACTCTCAGGAAGATGGCCCTGAGTGTTCTTTCCTGAGGTGAGGACTGACCCCCAGCACTACTGATGGCTCTAGACCAGAAGGGACTAGGCGTTGTGAGGGGAGCCAGGGCCGTGTAGACAATAGCAGGGCCACGGTGGTGGCTCCAAGCCGCCCCCAGACAAGTCTGGTAGGTTCCCTCCATCTTCCACCTCTGCTCTCTGCCATCCCTTCCCATGCTGCTGCCCCAGAAGCCCAACCAACAAACCAGGAAATCCATCCTGTCCCCTTAAGCTCTGGACCCGACCCTGTGGAGCAGGCTCCCCCAGGACAGCGATCTCCTCCTGGGTGGGCGCCCCATGACCATGACGGGTAGGCGTGCCTTCTCCCTGCCCGAGGGCGCGTGGAGGCTAGCCCTCTTTCCTCCCTCGCACTCCCCCTCAGGGCTCTTCATCCTCTCTCCTTGGCCTTGGATGCAGCTTTCCAACCACTCTGCCTGGCGGCCTGCTTCTCCTGCCCTGAATTCATCCCCTATATTTATATGTTCTTGCAGCAAATGCTTATGGGGCCTCTTGTGATCTCCAGGCTGTGTTAGGGTCTGTGATACCAGGGGACCCAGACAGGTAATGTCGCTGGTTCCCTGGGATGTACAATCGATTAGGGAAGGTGGGGAAGGAAGAGGCACATGATGAGCCACCATTAAGGACTGCGAAGTAGAACAGGACAGCATTAGCTGGGGTATCCCGGAGGGCCTCTCAGCGGTGGGGGCGCAAGAACAGAGACCTAAATGTCAAGGTATTCCACGCCAAGGAAACAGCTCGGGAAAGGCCTAAAGGCATCAGGACCGTGTGTGTGTGTGTGTGTGTGTGTGTGTGTGTGTGTGTGTGTGAGAGAGAGAGAGAGAGAGAGAGAGAGAGAGAGAGAGTGTCAGTCAGTCACGGGGGAGTGTTAGGGGCTGACATGTTGACAGCGTTGGCTGGGTGCTGAGGGGAGGGAACAGGGACACATGAAGCTGGCTGGGCAGGGCGTGCTGGCGCCACATCGTGCAGGGCCCTGCGAGCCGTGCTATGGGTTTAGACGCGCATGTTGAGGGCGGACAGAGTTCTTGGGGACCGTTGAAGAGTTCTGAGACAGGAGAGCGTCCCAAGGGGGTTTTGAAAGCTCTTTCTGCCTATGGCTGCCTGTAGCCAGTCTCCCCCAGAGCGGCCTTTCTAAACACCTAGGAGATGGTGCATCTCCCACATTCCCCCTCCTGGACGCTGGCTGCTTCCCATGGCCACCAGGCAGTGTGTGATCGACTCCGCTGCCACAAATCTCCTCTCCGTCAGACGGCCGAGCCCAGCTGGGGGGGCCGCCTTCTGCCGTGCCGGCGAACCTTCCCACCATGTCCTTGGCATGTACTTCTCCCTCTCCTTGACACTTCTGTTCCCCACTTGAGGGCACCCACCCAGACCCCCTGACAATCATGTCTTTCCTCCAAGAGGTGCTGAAGCAGCATCTTCGGGCGTGCTTTCCCCTGACTGAAACCCTTGCCCTGAATGAAGCTTCCTTTGTGCTCCCCTGAGCACCTGTGGATCAGAGCCTCACGGTGCTTGCGCCCTGTCTGGACATTCACCACCTGCCTGTCATCACCCCATCCACACAGAAGCTCCTGGAAGATCGTCATCTGTTACAGCCTGCAGACGATGTCGATTAGGCTGTCCTGAATGAGGTGGGCCCACCTCGCCCCCATTTTACGGATGCAAAGCCTGAGGCTCCCACTGGTTTAGCCACCTGACAGTAGATGGCAATGTGGGTCGCCCTTCCTGCCTGAGGGACTGTCATCTGGTGTGGTCATCCTGCTGTACGGTCTCTTGGATTGTTTTCTCGGGGCCCATGGAGGCCAGGGGCCCAGGGGGAGCAGGCTGGCAGAGGCGGTGGGTCTGTGCTTCCAGCCAGGGAGGGCAGGAGTCTGGATTTTAGGCAGAAGTACCCTGCTGTTAATGTTCTTAGACCATAGAAGCCATTAGAAGCTTGTGTAAATTGCAGGACCGCCTTCACCAGTAGGTCAGAACCCAGATGATCCCCAAGCATCTGTTCAGAGAAGTGTTGCATCCAACCTACTGAGGAGTCGACGGCCGCCTCCTGGGGTGGCCCATAACCGCTTTTGCAAAAGAGTCTGCAACTTTAAGGGGTGGGCACCGGGCGTCATACGGAAGAATCACTGGGTTCTACTCCTGAAACCAGGACTACACTGTGTGGTAACTAACCTGAAGTTAAATTAAAAATTCTGGAAGCAGTAAGCATACTTGAAAACTCAAACGTTTAAACCCAGACGACGTATGAAATAACACTAACAAACCATTCGTTTTGTTAGAGGTGCTAATGGTATTGGGGGTAGGAAATCGCACCAAGGCACCTAGTGGTGAAATGTCATGGTGACTATAATTTACTGTAAAATACCTTCGCCAAAAGCTAGCAACAGTGAGGCAAACACGGAAAAGGTCCAAGACGTTATTAGATGAAGGGTCATGGGGATTTGTGGTGCCATTTGCTCTGCTTTATGGGATTTCCAGAATTTAAAAAAAAAAAGTAAAAATGAAAGGACGGTCCTGGGAAACAGCAGTTTCCCATGAATTGTTCTGCCGGCTTCCATGCCCCACTGAGCTCTCCCAAGTCATGAGCGAGGGGAGCGATGTCCCTGGCAGAGGTTGGCAGCCGGGCACTGTATGTGGCTTGAGCTCGAACTGACCCCTACGTGGAATTTCTGTGAACTGAATTCTGTCTTAGGGGAGCCCGCGGTTTGGAGGACCCATAGGTTTTCTTTCTGTAAATTGAAGAACATCTTCTGGATTGGGGGTGGCTCTGACTGTGCTCGGCTTGTAGACCTGCCACCCTGCTCATCTGTCTCCCGATTCCAAGCCCTTGGGCATGCACTTGCCCACATGCCAAGTTCAGGTTGCTTCCGTGTGGGGTTTTCTCAGGGGCCGGCTGGCGCTTCAGGGACCGGCGCTCTGGAGCAATGAGTACTTGGAAGGATTAGGGATTCTCCCACGGTGATCATCTTTCCTCCCCGTCACTGCTGGCCCTGGGACCGTGGTGAGAAGAGGCCCTGATACCAGGGAAAAAGGGCATTTTTGATCCCTGGGTAGCTTCCTCCCACCTTCATTTTGAGCATCCTGGCCTCCCTAGGGTCCTGTTGCCCAGCGCAGCCCCACAGGCAGAGTGGGGAGCCTTCTCCCATCTCCCCTTGTTGCTTTAGAGGGTAGTGAGTATCCCTGCTGCAAAAACGGGGAGACCTCTGGGGCTGATAGGCTCTCTGTGGTCCTTCTACAGCCTCTCAGGCGGGCCTGTGAGCTCCTCGTGCCACTTAGACCTCAGGCCTAATGAGCTCCATTCTGCGCCATGTGAACCCCCTTCCGCAGGAGGAGCGTCTAACTGCCTAGAGATGGGTTGAAACTCAGAAGCCATTGAGCAGCACGTGGCCGTCGGACCAGGAACACAGCACAAGTGGCTGCAGCTCGCGCCCAGGGACCAGCTGCCGCTCTCCCGGCCCCGCGCACCTCCCGCTGGGCCACGCGGGCCCTGGACTCGGAGCGGCCTTGGCACCCTTCGATGCTCTCCCCCTCTGGAGGCGGGTTGTGCTGAGGCAGCTCACAGGGGCGGCCCTGGGCAAGATCGCCTTGCTGTGACCTGGCAGGGACACGGGGGCTTGCCGGCAGCAGAAGCTCAGGGACCCTTCCTCCCACCTGGTGCCCCGGGAGGGCTGCCAGATGGAATACAGGATGCCCGGTGGGATGGGAATTTCAGATAAACAATAAATCATTTCTTAGTTCAAGTGCGTCCCAGATAGTGCACGGGAAGGTTTTACTGTGTGGCACATAGTTGAATGCTGAAGAATTATTGAATCATGAATTATTGAATATTGAGTTATGAATACTGAAAAATTATGCATTGTTTATCTGAAACTCAGACATCACTGGGCATCCTGTGTTTTCATTTGCTAAATCGGGCAGCACTAAAAGAGTCTCCCTGCTGTGCCCCGGTCCTTGGCAGGGCCTTGTGGGGACCCTTCTTTCGAGATCTGGGCACATACTGGGATCAGGTGCCTCTGAGCATGGCCTCATTCAGCAGGCTGTTGGCTGAGCCCCTCTTTGAGGTGAGCTCTGTGTTGCCACAGGGCAGGGGGTGGGCATGGGTGCCCTGCTCCATCCATGGGACCTTGTGCGCCATCCACCTGCACCCTCTCTAGGCCACCACTTCCTCATTAGTCATGTGTGATTAGTCACATCTCTTCTCATGTTCTTGTGAGGATGGATGACCTCACTCCTCCCCCCGCCCTCTCTACCCTTCGCTTACTTACCTCACGTGCTTCTTTAGTCTAGAAAGAACATCACTTTCACAGAGAAAGAGTCTCCTGTCCCCCACGCTGGCCAGGGCTTCTTTGTGATAGGCCAGGGCCCCCCACTGCAGATACTTATGAGCAGGACAGGCCACAGAGTCTCTGGGGCCCCTTGTTTCAGTATTGTTAAGGATTTCAGCCCTGGGACGGCAGATCATCACACAGTTCTAGTTCTGGTTTTTGGCAGGCAGGTCTGGGCAGCCAGCCCTGCCACCGAGGGCCAAGCAGACAGGAGGGTGGAGGGTCAGAGGACAGAGCCCCAGAGCACCGAGCGGGTGGAGACCGCGCGGACCTGGGGCCCTGCGCCTGCCTCCCGAGCCGTGCTGCACAGCCTTGGCCTGGCATGGCCCTGTGCTGCCCTGTATCCTGGTTTTTCAAGGGAAGATGAAATTTATCAATACAATCTTTTTGTGTGTGTGTGCTTATTTGAGAGAGGAGAATGTGCACCTGTCATCAGGGGTGGGGCAGAGAGAGAGAATCCCGAGCAGGCATGTGTCAGCACAGAACCTGACGTGGGGCTTGATCTCACAAACCACGAGATCATGACCTGAGCTGAAATCAAGAATCGCATGCTAACCTGCTGAGCCACCCAAGTGCCCCATGAATAAAATCTTTCTTTAATAGTGGTGACTGATTCATATTTCAGAAAATTCCTATGATGATAAATCAAACGCTGTCTCAGAAAGCAGCTTGGACCTGTGTGGTGTCTGGACTTATATGTGTGTCCTACACTGGCCTGTGACCTTCACCAGCAACAGCAGTGACCGTTTGTGTTCATTGTTCAGTCCCCTGGACCCACATCCATTCTTGGCACGTTGTAGGTCCTCTGTAAATAACAGGCACAGTTGCTAAGACTTGATTCATTCATGGGAACACACTGCAGGTGGTCTCATGGCCTGCTGTCCCCCTCTTAGAAATAATATCATGAGCGGCTTCCCTGTTGATTCAACGTGATCGCACATGGATCACACACCATGTGAAGGCCACCATCACTCAAGTAGACTTCAGCTGTCTGGTTGGTGGTGCTGGATCGCTGTATCTCATTTTTCATTTTTCAAATGTTTTTATTTATTTTTGAGAGAGAGATAGAGACAGCATGAGCAGGGGAGGGTCAGAGAGAGAGGGAGACACAGAATCCGAAGCATCCTCCAGGCTCTGAGCTAGCTGTCAGCACAGAGCCCGACACAGAGCTTGAACCCACGAACCGTGAGATCATGCCCTGAGCCAAAGTCGGACGCTTAACCGACTGAGCCACCCAGGCGCCCGGAGGGCCGCTGTATCTTCTATGGGTGGTTTTTGGAAGGGGAAGGAGTGCACACCCCTGAGCAGCCCCATGTGTCTGTTTTCTCAGGATGCCAAGTTTGTGGAAGAGCGGAGGAAGCAGCTCCAGAGCTACCTGCGCAGCGTCATGAACAAAGTCATCCAGGTGGCCCCTGAGTTCGCCACCAGCCCCAAGAAGGAGACCCTGGTGCAGCTGATGCCCTTCTTTGTGTAAGTACCGTTCCCCTGGGTGCTCCGCCCCACACCTCCTCTTCCCTCTCCCCCTGCCCCTCCTCCGAGGTGGCTGGCAAAGTGCCCGGGTGTTCCTGGAGGAGCCATGAGCGGAGGCGCTGCCCACTCTCGGCTCGTGGCACCGCCCACTCCTGAAAGGGCTTCCGGACAGCGGGTCAGCTGATGAACGCTGTTGAGCTGAGGTTTGCAAATAAATGCAGGCCTGTATGGCTTTATACTTTGCGCCTTTCAATCAAAGGAGAGAGTAATTTTCTCTGGGGCTCACAGAATGTTCTGGAACCAAATTAGCCTGTCACTGTTGCTTCAGTGAGTAGTGGACACAAGGGAAAATTCTCAGAGTCCCACTGCTACTGACCTAAGTAATAGTAATATGAAAATAGGTTTTAAGTGTGAACTAACTTAAAATCAGGTATAAATTTCTCATTCTTCTATCTCATAAAAGTGAACACGAATTGAAAGACATTTGTTGATGTGTCAGGCGTTTACCAAATTGTTACAGTTTAAAATTGTCTCCACAACGGATGTTGATATTATTCTAAAACTGAAGCTTTGCTCCCATTGGTATGGGGCACATGCCTGCCTTTGCCACGTGCCGCGCCCATGTGTCTGGTGCTGTCTCCATGCCCCGTACTGTTCTCTGGTCACATTGCTGGGGTACATGTCTGCGCAGCACCTTGGGGCAAGTGGCCGTCCCTCGGTGTCACTTCTTGATCACTGTCTGCTATACCTTAGAATTGGGCCGGAGATGATGGAGCGGTAGCTGATTTTTTATAGAGCCTTCAGATGCTATAGAACATAATTATATCATTTCTAGAATGTTAGCATCATATGGAAACTCAAGACGTAAAACCCGTGTGGCAAACCTGTGGATCCCCAAAAACGGGATTGGGACCTGTTAGTTGAGAAGCTCTGGTTGGGGCTGTGTGACATGCTGGGGTAAAATAGGAGTTTCTTTTCAGCGTAGCTCCCGAGAGCAATATGCTGAGGGTCTGGGGGTCCGTCCTCATTGACCGTGACGCTCTAACCTCAGACGGGCTTACTCTGCTTGTGTCTGGGTGGGGGTGGGGTGCCTTGGGTCCCGCTTCCCAGCATTTGCAGCTTGAACTGCCACACAGACCAACACTGGCCAGGCTGCCTCTCTTGCTTGTTTGCAGCTTGCTCACGTCACCCTAAGTTTTTCAGGGCTTTTGTAAGAAGACAAAATTTGTATTCTACCTTATATTTTTTTTAAGTGTATATTTTTGAGAGAGAGTGCAGGTGGGGAGGAGGGGAAGAGAGAGGGGAACAGAGGATCCAAAGCAGGCTCCACACTGACAGCAGAGAGCCTGAGATGTGGGGCTCCAACTCCCAAACCACGAGATCATGACCTGAGCCAAAGTCGGACACTCAGCCAATGGAGCCACCTGCTGCCCCACAAGACAACTTTCTTTCCGACCATACCCAGTGGAAAACCACATTTTACGTTCATTCCCTGGCAATGCTGGGGCTTAGTCTTGCTGTTCTGAAAGTGCCAAAATGGTTCGTGAGGGGAGGTCTCATTCTTTTCCAGGCAGCCCCCTGGCCTGTGATATGTGTTAGAAATTAACCTGTCTCTAAGTCCTGTGAGTTTGGACTAAGTTCCCTGGTGAAAATTGAGGTAGAGAGTCGGTCCCAAGACCCTAATGCCAACCCAGGCAGCCTGCCCCAGTCTGGGGAGAAGAGACTGCTCGCTCACAAGCTGGCGTCCTTTCTGCCTGCCGCGGGCCACCCGGCATCTCTGATCGGCTGTTTACCAAACATCCACCTGCGGGATTGTGGAAAGTATATGTTTCCTGAGCCGCTCCGTGTGCTGGGCGAGCTCAGCCGTGTGGCTGCCATTCATCAGAGCTGAGGGAGAAACCTTTTGTGCCTAATTAGCACAGAGAGAATAAGGTTCGGCGTCCTGGGCTTAGAAAAATACAAAGAATTTCAAAATGAGATTGTGGCGGGTGACATAATATTGACAACAGACTTGGAAGCAAATACTAGCCTAGACCCTGGTTGAAAGTACACCACTTTCTCCCTTTGGCTTTCCCCTGGGTCCAGATGATGCCGCCCAGCCCATCTCTGTCTTCTGCGAGTGAGGTAGGGATTCTGGGTTGGAGCCTGCAGACTGGTTCATTTCGGGGAGCTGGAAGATTCGTCCACTCTGGTAAGCCTCCGCGCAGTGACCTCCTGCGCGTATGTGCCTGCCGAAAACCGTGTGCCTGGCGTTCAGCTCAAATCTCACCCTAAGAAAGTTCTGATTTAAAAAAAAAATCTGTCTCAGTTAAGGAAATAAACCCTATAAAGTATTATTATTCTTATAAATCTTGACAGATTTCCTCTGTTCTTTCAAATGCTGACTCAGGATTCTAAAAGCCCCTTTTAGTTACCGAACAAAAGTAGACTTGTACTAAGGACGGTGCCTCCGGTCCCCTGGCATTTGCTGAGCACTGACTGTAGGCCCTTGCTCAGGGGTTCCCCAACTTGACCTCATCTTCCCAGTCTTCCCTGAGAACCTATTGGGTGGAACCCTATCAACCTGCCAATAAAATGGCAATTTCCCAAGGTTCCAGTCAGAACTGTTGAGGAAAGTGAGGCCCAGAGAGGTTACCTGCTGACCTCGTGGTTACCCAGCCAACCCATGGGGAGCCCCGGGTGTTTGGTGCCCTATCCCATGTTTCGGGGCAAATCTGCAGCCTGTGGATTGAGCCTGCCACGCCCACCCCCCCACCCCCGGTCTGTTTTATTTGACCAGTCCAGCGGAGTTGTGTTATTTATTTTAACTGAAGTGTTGACAACCTCAAAACAGCCCTGTCAAATAAGGCATCAGGCTTCTCTGGAAAAATGAGAATCGGTCCTCTCCTGAACTGAACGTTTGTGTGCGGAAGCCCTAACCCCAACGTGACAGTGTCTGGAAGTGGGGCTTTGGGGAGGTCATGAGGTTGACGGGAAGTTATAAGGACGACATGATGGGACTATTGCCCTTATGAGAAGAGGAAGAGGCCTGGAGTTCGCCCGCTTGCTCTGCTGTGTGAGGACACTGTGAAAGGCAGCCATCGACAAGCCAGGAAGACAGCCTTTGCCCGGAACCAAATCTGCCAGCCCTTTGGCCCTTAGCCTCCAGAACTGTGAGAAGTCAGTGTCTGCTGCTTGAGTGAGCCACGCAGTCAGCGGGTGGTATTTTGTCCCTGCGGCAGGGCAGACGTGTACGCCCCTGGGACCCCCCAGCCACGCTTGGAGGTAGAGGAGCAGTGCTGCCTGCCCTCGCCAAGACCCCTCCCTGTGGTCTCCTGCCCCTGAGCCGAGCCTGCCCGCCCTTCCTGTTAGCGTCCACAGCCTTCCTCCTACGCTCGCTTGCCTTACCTGCCAGGCCCCCGGCAGGCGCTCGAAGTTTGCAGTCCTGCCTCTTACTCACATGGGCCAGATGGGACCAGACCCTGCCATACCCACGACGCGTTCAGCTCGCACTCGGCTCCCGTGCACGTTCTGTGAGCTGCTCACTGCCGAGCTTCCTCAAGGTGGTCCCACTCCAATTTGGGGTGGGGGAGAGGCGGAGGGCAGGGGACTCAAACCTGGTGGGTAGAATTTGCTCGCTACTCTTCATAAATCTTCCTTAACACCTCTAGGCTTGTGCGCCCTGGAGTCCAGTATCCAACGGGACCCGCTTTTACACGCACGTTTCCACTCGGTTTTTTTCTCTCTCGGGTGTCTGTATCTTGCTGTGTTCTGCAAGGGACATCCTGACTTCCAAGTAATCTGCCTTCTGCTCAGATGTGGGGGTTGAATCGGCTGGTTGAATCTGTTCTCCACATCTGCCTGCCTCCCGCCGCCGTCCTCGCCACCGCCAATAGCTGGCTGAATCAGAGGGCAGGGCGGGAGGAAGCAGACTGTTTCTTTTTCCACATGTCAGATGGGGACCGGAGTCTGCCCCCCCAGCCCAGGATGGGGAGCAGGTGCCCCCTCCAGCCCCGTGTTGTTTGTACCCTCCCGGTGTTGCAGGGAACGGTGGGCGCCGAGACGTGCCGCGTGGCAGGTGTTAGCAGGCGCTGCGGGGACGTCAGGTGCTCTTCTGCAAGTGCGTTAACGAGGGAGGCTTGGATTGCAAGAATTCTTCTGTGCAACTGGACCGCAGATCGATGAAGGCTCGCGTGATCTGTTGTGCTGTCATTTAGCGCATTATTAAAATGTTTTCTGCAGAGTAATTCATCCTTGGGACGTACATCACGGTCTGCTGTTCGTGAAGGGGAGGGAAAAAGTTACGGGGGCAGCGGCTGGAGTAATGTAGGCCACGGCACAAATTCTCGACTGAATTTTCAGCAGAAAGCACTCCCTTCACCACCCCCATCTGCTGCCGCACTTAGGTCTAACGCTTGCGGGATGTATTTTCTGCCAGAATAGGAACCGCCATTTCACCCAGTGAGCAGTGCCCGGGGCTAAGGTGCCCCAGGCCATGTGCCACAGAGGAATCGCCTGAGGGCCACGCTGAGACCTTTTGCTCTGCAAGTTCCAGCTGATGGAAATTACTTAGCTCCTTCCTAGGGCCTTGTAACTCGCACTGCTTCCCTGGACTAGGCTGAACCTTCCAGGCTCCAGGTCCTCCGCATGGTCCAGGGGCCACGGAGGAGTGCACACCCGCTGTGAGAAATCTCAAATATGTGGCCTGACGTGGGAGAAGGGTTAGGTGTGGACAGTGTTTAAAATACGAGGGTGAGGGACTTTTGATGGGACAGCTGTGCCCCAAACCGGCCCCTTTCCGACCACCCCGTCCTGCCGCATTGATTTACATCAGCTGCCGGGCCCTCAAAGGCAGAGGAGTTTGAGGCCCCTGGTGGCCAAACAGAAAGGGTGGGGAGTTTGGAGTCTGTGAGGGTCCCCAGCTCCACCACTGAGGAGGAGGGTGACCTCGGGCAAGGGTTTGGCCTCTGTGCGTCTTGGGTCATAAAGTGCGAAACGGGAGGAACAGCACCAGGACCACCCATCTGCTGGGGTGTTGAGTGAGCGCACGTGAGAGCCCAGCACCGTGGCTCCCCTGAGATGGCTGCTCGTGAGAGCTCGTGAGGAGCAGGCGAGAATCCCTATAAACACCCCCGGACGTTTCTGTACGTCTCTTCATCCAACCCTCTATCTATCCATCCCTGTAAGTGAAAAATGGGAGGCCCAGAAAAGGTAAATGATTTGCCCAAGATCATTCTGAATTTTTCCCCCTTCCCCTACCGGGGATCGCCCCCTCTAGACTGTGACTCGGGGCCTGCCCTGGGGAAAGGGCAGAACGAGCTCTGGGGCAGGGTTCTCCCCGCAGGAAAGCGCCCCTGATTCCTTGGAAGGTCGCTACCGGAGGCTCCTCCCCGGGGGGCCCACTGCCCTGCTGCCTGGAGAGACTGAGTATAAAATGCCACCAAA